>NW_004524583.1:28294848-28309146 GCF_000260255.1 Octodon degus
AGTGGTTAGGATAGATATATAGTTACATTCTCTTAATGAATAGAATGATTTGTTCTAATAGTGTTTGTAAATAGGATCTCAAATCTGCATCTTGTACAGCAATTAACCACTAAGAAGAATGTATGCAGTGTGTTGGTTATTGAAACTGTCCTAGCAATTTGATTTGAAACTGTCTCATTGCTGTTTATCAATAAAATTATGAAAAAAAAAGAGCTGCAGCTTTAGACCCAGGATAATCTCCTAATCTTTATATATTCTGAAGCTTAAATTTGAGGTGGCTTTAAATTTCAAGAAGCAGACTGTTTTTTAGCTTAACTATTCATAAGCTTTCTTTATTCACTGAAAAAGATAAACTAATACAGTTTAGTATCAGTTAAAAAACTATCAAGAATTTTAATGTTGTGATGTTTAGATGACTCTAATGGCTGCATGTGTATTTTTATTCAATTAGAATTGGAGGAATTTATCATATTGAAGTAAAGCAAAAGAAAAATTTATGGCTTATGGATCCCAGTTTTGCTAACTGAATTGGAAACTGTGGGAAGTACTCATCTGAACGAGGTACTAGATCGGACGGCTGGTAAACCTGTTGGAAGCTTAAGTATAGTTTTAAAATAACTTAAATAGTTTTATCAACCAGAATATCAGCTTATAATTTTAAAATATCTTTTTCAAAGCATTCTTCACGAAGAATCTTGCTCTAATAATTACCAGTTACCTACTTCACTTATACATTTTTTATTTACGCTGTCACTGCCTGCTAATCTTGAAGACATCTTACTGATGTATCTGTCATTGATCTTTGCCCAGTTTTCCTTAGCTGTAGAGGAGTACCATTTAGAAAGTGTCTTAGTTACTCTTCTCTCCTTGCTGGGACAAGTACCCGACACCCAAAATGAAGGAAGGAAAGGTTTATTTAGCTCATGGTTACTGGAGGTTTCTGTACGTATTCAGCTGGGTTTAAGGCAGAGCAGCACACAGCAGAAAGCAACTTTTCATGGTGGCAGCAAAGAGCAAGAGCCCAAGGGAGAGGTAGCAGCAGCTCAAGCAGCTGGCTTCTCTTCCCGCCTTTCACTGCAATGCAAATTACCTGTCCTAGGGCAGGTGCAGCATCCACACCCACAGTAATCAATCACAAACTCCAGAAGTCACCCCAAGACTGAATAAGCCTTTGAGGGGACAACTATACACAAACCATAACAGAGAGGAAAAGTTTATATTAAATACTAGTTTTCTGTGTGTTTCTATTGTTTTTTTCTGCACTGGATAGAACCCTGGATTCTGAATATTGGTTGTGAGGCTAAAACACAGCAGGAATACCAAAGCACAACTGATATTGCGAACATAGTTTTCTGGATAGTTTTCTGCAGGGCTGTGGTCAAAGTGGAGCTTGTTATTTAGAACTACCTGCTGTCGGGTGCACCTGAACACTGAACTTTAGAATACAGCATTGCAATCGGACTCAAAAGCGTCTAAGAAATGTTTGAAAAGGTCAGTTTCTGATGCTGATATTGATAAACCTTAAGAGCAGCTTCTGTGCAAATATGAATCTGCACATGAGACCTTTATAAGACCTCTCCCTTCCTCACTCTCAAATGTGGATGCTAGCATAGAAAAAAGGACAAAAGTAGAGCAGGGGACCTCTGTGGTACATAACTATGATAAGGTTGCACCCCCTCAAGATCCCTTACATGAAGGTGCTCCCCGGAATACCAAGTGTCGGTTCTTTAAACTTCTTGATGCGTTATAATGGAGATGCATCTGACAAACCAGCTCCTAAAAGGACACTTATGGCATTGCAAACCATCTCCTCAGAAGCTGAAGATTTGGAGGATGTAAAACAAAAGGAAACTAAGCATGAGATAGTTGAGCTGCGAGCTGAGGTAAGGCAATTATCACAACTGATTTCTAAACTGACTGAAAAAATGAAGGCCCCAATAGAGGTCTCCAGCCCTGTAGTTCCTCCATCACAGTTCACAAAAATTCAGCTCCTCCTTCCATCTTTTAACCCTTCTGCTCCTCCATATGAGGAGAAAGAGGAAGCCCCCATAAAAGTTTATGAAAGTGTGATATCTCAGGTTCTTCTGCAAGAGAGACAGCAGGGAGACCTGGAGGCTTATTCTGTCCCTTTGGGCATTTTTCCTGTGGTGGTCCAACAACACCCCCCAAATGCTCAATCTCCCCAGGGGTATGTACAGTGGGAACCCCAACCTCTGGCATTCAAGGTTATTAAAGATTTAAAGCAGGCTGTCATGGCCTGTGGTATGCAGTCGACCTATGTAATTGGATTAATACAAGGATTAGCGAGTAAACATAGATTAATTCTTCATGATGGGGAAGTTTTGTGCCGTACAATTTTAGAGCCAAGCCAATATTTGTAGTTTAGAACTTAGTGGAAAGATGAAGCAGATAGTCAAGAAAGGGTTACCAGGGGACAAAATCCCCCGTTAATGTTTCATCAGATCAGCTCCCTGGGAAGGGGCCTGGCTGGGCATCCAAGCCCAGTTGCAGTATGATGGTGTGGCTATTGCAAACTCGCATTTGTTGCTTGAGGGCGTGGGAAAAGGTGGAAAGGCCAGGGGATGCTCAAACGTCATTTGCTAAATTTTTCCAACCTAATACGGAGCCATATGTAGATTTTGTCTCCTGATTAAGGGAGGCTGTACACAAAACAGTGAGCGCACTAGATTTGAGGGATTTATTGTTACAAACTGTCTTTTGAGAATGTGAATACGGAATGTCAAAAGGCTCCGCATCCCTTAAAGGCACAGGGTGCATCATTGGAAGAAGATATTAAGGCCTGTACTGATATTGGCTTAGAGCCATACAAAGCTGATTTATTGGCAGCTGCCTTACAGTCTTTTTTAAAACAAAATCATACCAAATGTTGTAAGTGTGGAAAGATGGGTCATATGAGAAAAGATTGCAAAAAAGGACAAAATAAAAAGGAAAAAAGAGTTAAGAATAACTAGGCTGCTCCAGGACTTTGTCTGCGATGTGGAAAATGTAAACATTGGGTTAATGAATGTTGCTTCAAATTTGGTAAGAATGGCCAATGCTTGTAAACTCAGGGAAACTGGAGAATGAGGCCACCCTCCAGGGTCCCCAAGATAATCAATACAGGATACATCAACACAGAATACCAGCAGTTTCCATTGGCCAGCCCAAATTTCAATCAAACACAGGGTAGCAAATCTTTTTTTTTTTTTTTTTTTTTGGCAGAACTGCGATTGAACTCAGGCCCTTGCACTTGCCAGGCAAGTGCTTATTCTACTGAGCCATCTCCCTGGTCCCTAGCAAATCTTTTCCATGCAACCCCTGGAAGTAGAAGAGCAGCTTTAGATCTGATGGCTGTGGAAAATCAGCTTTTGCTCCAAGCTTGTGGAGTTTACTAAATTTAAACTGGAGTTTTTAGCCCTATTCCAAAAGATACTGTAGCTCTGACTGTAGAAAGAAGTAGTATTATTACCCAAGGTGTATTTGTACATTTGGCAATTATTGATAGTGATTATGAAGGAGAAATATTACTTATGATATGTACTACTAAGTCTTTTCAAATTAAAACTTTTTTTCAAATGAAAACCTAACTGCTTATTAAAAATAGAAGTCAGGGGGCCAGGGAGATGGCTCAGTGGAACAAGTGCTTCCCTGGCAAGCGTAAGGGCCTGAGTTCAATCCCTGGTTCCGTGGGGAAAAAAAAAAATAAAAAATAGGAGTCAACTTCTCTTTTTTTATTTTTATTTTTTTGAGCAGAATATATTTATTGGGGGAAAGAAAGCTCCTGTCCAAGACAGAGGGACAGGAGGGGGGCTGATTGTGTTGTCTCCCAGCTTCACTTTATTATGCATATTAAACTTATACTGCATTGCCTGGCCCTATTGTCAGCAGGAAACAACCAGGTAGATTGTTTACTTATAGGTAATGTTCCAACTGTCTTCTAAAAGTTCTGTAAAAAAAAAAGTTCTTTTAAATTGCAAACAGTTGGTTCCAAGTGGTGGGGCACCACAGGGGAGAGAGGCACAAGCAGATCAGGGAGGGCCTGCACTCCCATCCACTCCCATCCTAGGCTGACCAGGATAGGCAACTATAAGATAGGTTCAGCCGCAGAGGCCTGTGTTCCTGGTGCTAAGTAGGACCACGTGGGTCACAACCATGGCATGCCTGCGGCTCTAGCGTCGCTTGTGTGTGGCTGGCTTTGCAAGTTCTTAAGCCTAAGATAATAGTTATCTATGTTTCAATTCTGGGCAAAAACAAAGCACCCAGTGGTCCGAGCCAGAGCAACAGTGGGCACAGCAGTGGCTGCACGCAGAGGCCAGGGCTGCAGGGCCATCGCCCCCTTAGAGCTCTAGGAGGTGATGTGGGCTCCAGGAAACCCTGTGTGGGTACTAGGACCATTAAGCGCTGCTAGCAGCTGGGCAGCACAGCTAGGGAGTAAAACCAACCGAAGAGAGCCCCAGGGCTAAGTGGTCTGCAGGCTTTGTCTGGTGTAATCAGTGCTGTTTATACGGGGAAATCAAAGTTATAAATCCATCCACAAAGCCAAATTCTCAATTGGTGATTCTTTTCTTTTCTTTTCTTTTCTTTTCTTTTCTTTTCTTTTCTTTTTTCTTTTCTTTTCTTTTCTTTTTTCTTTTCTTTTCTTTTCTTTTTTTTTGACAAAGAATTTAAAATTCTTAAAGAAATATTGGGTTAGAAAATAAAAATTAATTAAAGGAAAAACATTTTAAAAGCTTTTCAAATGTAAGTGTGGATGGCCTCCAGTAGGGCAGCTACAATGGTGAAAGGCCATTGCCCCAGATATTTTAAAGGATCACTTAAATTCTTTTAATTCTTAGTTAAATTTGATTGCTCGTTTTGCTGTCCTAAATTAAAAATGCCATTAAAAATAGGGCTGTGATATTTTACAAACAAATATAAAGGTTTAGAATAATGTGTAAAACCAATGTTTGAACAGTCACTTGGTTTTGACATCCCATTTAAATAATAAAAGGCGTCGTGGTAGCCTCCAAAAGGGTACAAGCTATGATAACTTCTTCATATTTAGGTCAGCTTATGTCACAAAGGTAATC
Organism: Octodon degus; assembly: GCF_000260255.1. Classification (NCBI taxonomy): domain Eukaryota; kingdom Metazoa; phylum Chordata; class Mammalia; order Rodentia; family Octodontidae; genus Octodon; species Octodon degus. The sequence goes on from NW_004524583.1 coordinate 28,299,918, forward strand.
TGTGCCCCAAACTGTTCAGGGTTTTTGTTTGTTTGTTTGTTTGGCAGAATCAGGGATTGAACTCAGGCCTTGTGCTTGCCCGGGAAGCGCTTATTCTACTGAGCCATCTCCTCAGCCCCGATCTGAACAGTTTGGGCTGGGGGCCGGGGAGATGGCTCAGTAGAATAAGCACTTCCTGGGCAAGTACAAGGACCTGAGTTCAATCCCAGGTTCCGGAAAAAAAAAAAAAGCAAACTGTTCAGATCAACCACTGATGATTTTCAGACTTTATTTGGTAATATTAATGGGCTCCATCTGGATTTTGGACTAATTTCTCTTGTGCTATTGACTGTCATCCTTCAGATGTGTTAAATTAATTTGATTTTTCTTACAGATTGGTCATATTAGGCTAACTGAGAAAATGTATGACTTCCTCTTCCAAAATATAAAACACAGGTTTCTCACCATATGATCAAACTTCTATTAAAGCAAAAGAGGAGTCAATCCTGCCAACTTCATTTTTTGTCAATATATACTATTAAATGTTTGAAGTCTTACAGCAGCAGAAAGACAAATCAGGTAAGGAAAAAAAGGGAGGAGGGCTAAAAAGTGTCCTTTGGAGAGATCTCCATGCCTGACAGTGGAAGGGACTTAGTGCACCACTAACCTGGGGCAAAGGTGTGCTTGTGTTTTCTCAGAGAAGGCTGAACGACCTATTTGGGCACCAGAGCACACTGTCAGGCTGCACCATGGAGCCAGATCTGAAGAAGTCAGCAGCAATGAGGCTAGATCCAACCTGAGGCCTATTTAAGGAACTGACCAAATAGAAATCTAAGGTCTAAATAGGTGACAAAAACATAAAAATACAAAATATGCATATTAATTATAGTTAAAAGATTTTATTCTTTCCAAATTTTTCTAATAAGAGATCTCTAATAATTGACAAATAACAAAATCTGACTAGTCTAGTTATAAAATTTCAAAAAATTGTAACAGAGTTACTATAATTTAATTGGTCAAATATTTGAGTGCACTCTTGATTTTATAAGGGGTTTGTATGTCTGTGTGTTCATGTGTTTCTGTGTTTCAGTAAACAGCTGTTCCTCTTTTTTCTTTTTTGGTGATTTGTTCAAAATATAATTTGAGATATAGACTTTTTTTGTTTTTGAGATATAGACTTAAAAGCATGCTTTTTCCTAAATTACCTGATAGTCAAAGTGATAGCAAAAGTGATTTATACACAGCACATCATAAGGTTTAAGCTAATTAAACAAAAGTTCCCTGGAGTGGGAAAAAAGTATTAGAGAGGAGTCCAATCGATGAATAAGAGGTGTGGCCAACCTTTTTATTCATCGATGAGGAGCTCCCAATAACCTCAATAGTCTCTTAGGAGAAACCCTCAATAAATAGGTCATTGGTGGGACTGGGGAGATGGCTCAGTAGAATAAGCACTTCCTTGGCAAGTGCAAGGGCCTGAGTTCAATGCCCAGTTCTGTCAAAAATAAAACAAAACAAAACAAACAACAACAAAAAAAACCCACATCAATAGGTCATTGATTAAAAAGTTTTTCAAAAAAAAAAAAGTTAAAATAAGCATTTCTCTTTAAAGATGATTTTGGTACAAAACTAAATAAAGAAACAAAGGTTTTCATACATGTATGTCAATTCACTATTGTTGATCTCATGATATTTTAAGTGTTTTATGATTTCAGGTGTACAGGTCTTTCAAAATGTAAAAAGCAAAGATTACTTACTGGGATGAGATTTTTTTCTCAGATTCAAACTTCTGCCTTTAACATAAAGCTTGTGATATATATCCCATTTAAGGATGGCTAAATAGATTAAAAAAATTTTATAAGATGATTGCACATAAATCTCAATCATATAGAGATGATTGATTTATGGGGCCGGGGAGATGGCTCAGTAGAACAAGTGCTTGCCTGGCAAGCGCAAGGGCCTGAGTTCAATCTCTGGTCCTGCCCAAAAAAAAAAAAAATTCTATAGAGACTTAAATATTAAAACGTCCATGGGCAATTACGAAATGAGCTAACAGAAGCTTAAACAAAATGCTCATTAAACAAAAAGGGGAAAATGGTATGAGACTACACATGAAAACACCTAGATTAATTGTACAAAAAACTCTATTTACATTAATCTTTAAAAATCAACTGCCAGACAGATCTTCTGCTGCAGACTGTCATTAGACAAAAGAAATCCTGGAAAAGCGATTTGGGTGCCAACTTGACAAAACCTCAAAAATGAGCAAACATAAATATTGTGATAGAAAAATAGTACCAAATTGTTTCTTTCTATGGTGGCTTTGCTGTCATTTCTGGTAAGTGTTACAGGTAATTTTAGTTATTGGGCCTTATATACCTGTCTAAATTCTCCTACTAGCTTTAGCTTTTGTAGGCATAGCATTTATATTCTTCAGGCAAGGACCAGGGTTTTGCCTCCGGTATAGCTGAAATACCTATGGCAAGGCTCTCCTTTTTTTTTTTCCTTTAGAACCAGGGATTGAACTCAGGCCCTTGTGCCTGCCAGGGAAACACTTATTCCACTGAGCCATCTCTCCAGCCCTCAAGACTCTCCTTCCATGATGCTGTTCCAACATGTACTGGAGGCTCAAAAGAAGGGAACAAAAAGAATGAACTTCTTTTTTTTTTTTTTTTTTTTTTTTTTTTGCAGAACTGGTGATTGAACTCAGGCATTCTACTAAGCTATCTCCCCGGCCCCTAAGAATGGACTCTTGATAGCCATAGATTTAGAAATAATCACAGTCACAGCCACAACTGCTGCAGCTGGAAAAGCACTGAGCCAAGGTGTACAAACTGTTCACTTTGTGCAGCACTGGCGCACAGACTCACGACAGTTATAGACTTCAAAGACACATAGATTCAGAGCTAATACAAAGCTAAATAACTTAGAACTAGCTGTGGTTATGCTAGGAGATCAAACTACTAATCTATATCATCAACTTTGTTTAAAAAATGACTGACATACCTCCTCATTCTGTGTAACTCCAATTCCATGGAATCAAACTCATTTCCCATGAGAAGGTGTAAAAAAGCACTTATTGTATCATAGTAATGTTACCTCTGCTATCTTGTCTCTTCAGCAACGAATTGATAATGCTTTTGAAAAAAAATTGTCAGAATTGTCTGGTACTAATCTGTTACAAGACATCTCTAATGGCATTGAAAGGCTTAAATCCTTTTCGTGCTATCCCATGGTTCAGTGGGAGTATAGTAATAACTTGTTTATGTTGTCTCTGTACTGTTCGCATACTTGCCTAGCCTGGCCACAAGGACGAGCCAACCAACAAGCCATGAATCAACCATCGATGATCCTTGCTCTGATGCTTCATAAGAATCCAGCATAAAACAGAAATGGGGAGATGTAGTGATATGAGTCAGAAGTTTACTGTACCGAGGGAACAAGGAACAAAGAACAGAGCCTAAGGAAACTGGTTCCTTGTTATCCCAGCAAGCTGGAGACAAAGTAGTAGAAGATTCCTGGGGGCAGCGCCCTGTCTATTCTTTGTTCCTTTACCTGGGAAGTTACCAACCATTGATACGTAAACCAGCTGGTGAATGCTTGAAGGCAATATAGGTGGCAGTTTGTTTGCACCAAATTACTTATGCATGTTCCTTAGCTGTTTGTGGCCCTCAATAAATGTGAGAGGTTTCCCTGGCCCAGGGCTCACTTTGAGAGAGACAAATCTCAATGAGGCCACTGTAGCTATATTCATTGGGGGGTCTTCTTATCTTTTCTTTCGGTACTGACTCATAACATACAGGAATCTTGGGCTGGCGAGATGGCTTAGTGGTTTAAAGCACCTACTTAGAATAAGCTTAGCAAAGCACAGGGACCGTGGTTCAATCCCCCAGCACCACATGTCAGCCAGCCCCACCCCCTGGTGGGCTGAGATGGCCACACACACACACACACACACAAATTTAAAAAAAACGTACAGGAATCTAGCACAGGGCTGGATTCATAATCCAGTATATAGATTACTAATTGAAGTTGCCATCTAATTTTATAAGTACTCATTTAACAATTTTGTTTTTATATTTATATTGTCAATAATCTAACTATTAAGTTATTCTAACTATTATATCATGCTGTATACTTTTAGTAGCAAAAAAATTATTTTTTAAAAAAATGTATTTGTTATAGGGTCTAACTATACCGCTCAGACTCATAGTGATCCTCCTGTTTTCAGCCTCCTCAGTGCTGGGATTACAGGTGTTCACCACCACCTGGTCTTAGTGGCGGGCTCAGCACACCCAAGATCTACATGTGGTGTGGCCAGCACTACATGTGGTGCCAGGGATCAAATCCTGGTCCCTATGCATGCCTAAGCAGGCACTTAGTCCACTGAGGTATGTCAGCCCAGCAAAAACTTATTGTTTTATACAATAAGACATTGGTTTAAGCCAGCAAGTTAGCTAACAGTATTTAGTAAGCCTTTATCTATGATTTTGAAATACATTTTTTTTGGGGGGGCAGAACCGGGGATTGAACTCAGGCCATTGCGCTTGCCAGGGAAGCGCTTATTCCACTGAGCCATCTCCCCGGTCCCTTGAAATACATTTTAATATAGTAGATCAAGTTCCAATCGTTTAAAAGCACATGAATTCTACATTGTTAAACACTTCATGAGTATATTAAAAAAAGTCTGTAAGCATCTTTGTCCATGATAAATATCAGTGTAAATGCTTATAAATTTAGATCTCATTACATGAGGGAACTCAGGGAAGTTGAGGGGTCCTCACTTTCTGACCATAAATAAAGCATTTGATACTGTCAGCCATTCCTTCCTTGTAATTCCATCTCTCTTGATTCTAGTAGTTAGATTTTGTTTTTAAATTTTTATGCCTTTCTTGATTAGCTTCCTTTCCTGTACTTTTGTGTTACCAATAGTTACAACTTCTCTCCTGGACTCCAGCCCTGAGTTCTTGTCTATTGGACATTTCTACCTGGTTGTTCAACTGGCAAAGCAGACTAACACATTCAAAAGGGAATCAGCTGTGCAGTAGTAGAGCACAGCATGGAACGAGAGACCAAAGACCTAGGTTCGAGCTGTATAGTCTTGAAACATCTGTGGAGTCCCCCTGAACTGTCTTATTGCTTTTCTCACTGCTGAGCAAAATACCTGACACCCAGAGTTAAGGGAGGAAAGTTTTATGTAGCTCTCACTTTGTAGAGGTTTTAATCCACAGTTGGCTGGCTCCAAGGCAGGGCGGCATGGCAGAGGGGCAGAGCAGAGGAGAGACAGTTCGTGGAGGGCAGGCAGGAGACAGCAAAGCAGCAAGCCATGGAAGCCAGCAGAAAGGGACCCCTTTGTATTTGTCCCTTGTACTGTATCCAGGCTGCCTCTCTTAGGGCAGGTAGCATTCACAGCTAGAGTGGGGCATCTAAATCCTAGCATTACATCCTTAGTCCCGTCATCACACACCCTAGATCCAGCTACCTGCAAAAGCCTTGCTGATGACTGTGTGAGGATCTAGACACAAGCCATAACAACCTAAAAGATGAGAAAACTAATCTACCAGCAAGTGTTACTGGGAGTCTTGGTTACTTTTGCATCACTGAGACAAAATACGTGACACCCAAAGCTAAAGAGGCAAAGGTGAGCTTGGCTCATAGTTGTAGAGGTTTCAGTTTGTAGTTGACTGCTCTGAGGCATGGTGTCATGGCAGAAGGTGTCCCAGAGGAGAAGCGGTCCAAGCCAAGCAGGCAGCAAAGAGCACATAAATTACAGACTACCTGCCCCAGGGTAGGCACACTCAGGCCTTTAATCCTAGACAGAACTATGCCAAACCAATGCGTGGACTGATTTAGTAATCACACGCCCTTGACTCCTGTGCCGCACACACCTAGATCCAGTCTACTCTGAAAAGCCTGTCCCCCCTGACTGCACGAGGCTGTGGAGGGACATCCAGACATAAGCCACATGGGAGGTTTCAATAAGATCACGTGAAAATACTTCACCTTGAATTTTTGTATTTTGTTCAGTTGTGGTATCTTCTTGGTTACCCATTCTCAGCAAATATCAAAGACGTTCTTGACTCTGTTCTCTCTCCTTCTCCGCAGCCAGCCCTGAGCTGCCAAGAGCCAGTTGCTAAGGCCAGCTCTTGCTGCAGCACCTATTGCAGTGCCTGCACGTAGCAGGGGCACACTGGCCTTTAATCAGGAAAGATTCCTAAGTGCTCTCTCTTTCATAGAAAGCACTCCGTTTAAAACAAAACCAAATGAAAAGCTTTAGTTGCTGTCTGTTTCCTTCCAAATTACATTTAGACCCTTCCCCCATGGAGGAGAATTCAGTGTCTCTCAACTGTCATCACTGCTTAGAAGCTTTTACAGTCAGCTGACCTGCGTACCTCCCCCTTCCCAGAGTACAGGTGATACTTACTGCATGGATGGTTTTGTTTGTCCTGCTTTCTGCGCTCAGAATGCCTTTGTGTTCTCATCCTCGCTCTATCATTGCTCAGCTGTTGAATTTCTGGCAGAGAAAGCTCTTTCATGGAGCTATTTGTGCCCAGACTAAAAAAAAGCTCAGTATTGTCCATTCATCAGTTCCACCAATTCATGAGGACACTCCAGCCCTACTAAGATGTCCACTAAATAGCAAAAGCTTCATCTCAAATGCTTACGGTGTGAGTCCCTATCAGAGTGGAGGAAGTCTGATACAGCAGCTTCTGTGGCCCCAAGACTAGTTATTTAGGTGTGAGATGTGGCTGATTGAGATCTAGCAGTTGATCGCTGTGTAGGCTCAGGAGATTTCCCACTGCAGATGGCAACATGGCTTTGAGCTGGTTAGCAGGTAGCATGCTGGACTGTAGCCCTGCCCCATTCGTTTCTGACTCCTCTAGCGCTGTCAGGTCCTGCGGGGTTAGTTTCCCTTGGGCGGCTTAGAAGCTGAGGTCCTGGGCTCGGTGGAAGCTCACTCTGTGGTCTACACTCACACTCACGTTCAGGCCCTGCTAGATTTTGAATGTGAGGGCCTGGTCTGTTAGGGGAAAGGCAAGCCATATTCACTTACACGTGTCCCTTACTTTCTTGTCAAAATGTTCAACTTTTAAAATCTCAGTCTACATTCTGTACTTCTTTTTTTTTAAATTTTATTTTATTGAGAAACAAATATCAATGAGACAGTTTCAAACTGATAGGACAGTTTCAATAATTAATGCATTGTACATTGTTGTCTTCTTAGTGGTTATCCATAGTACAAGATGCAGACATGCTATCCTGTCCAAACACTATTAGTATAAATCCTTCTTCTCATTGAATTAAGCGAAATATATCTATCCTAACTATTCTGCATGTACAGATACAAAATGGTCCTTCCTTTGTATTCCCTTTTTTGTTTAGTCCTGTCAGAGATGGGTATTCCATTGGCATCTAAATACTATAGGTGCGTGAATTCAGCAAAACAACGCAACACAGTCCAGCAGTCCACAATAGTAGTGGGTTATCCACACAAGATGGTGACTTGAGCCTTTCACAGCTCAGCATATTAATATGGCTTTACTTTATATACCTCACTTTATACTTTTCTGCTGGATGGTTAAGACCAAGATAAAGCAAAACCTGTATAATAAGAAATGTAACTTTTGTATCTGATAAGGTCAATACAGGATTTATCCTGTAACCCTGTACCGCAGTTTGCAGATCCTTGGTCAGCGTCAGCCACGTGAATGAGTCATGAGGAGAGGGCAAGGAGAAAAGCTGGGAAACAGAACAGGGACAAAGCCATACGTTCATCAGCACAAGATGGACAAGGCCATGACCCTGAGGAACATCAGCAGGTTTTGGATATATTCTGTAGAGTGCAATGGAGTGTAATTTTATGAGGGTGGCCCCATGAGAGCCGCGGAAGTCAGCGCTTCCTGGTCCCGGTCCTCTCCCACCTCTGTTCTCAAGATCAAGCATCTTTTCTGACATCTCCAAATCCTATTTTTTTTTTGTTTGTTTTGTTTTTATGTAAATAACATTTTTATGAAATATAACTGTTTTCCAAAACAGGACAAAAAAATCCCCACTGAGAAGAGTACTATTATTTCACATTTTTCCAAAATATTTTAATATTTGGTTACATAGAAGTCAGCTAAACTTTTATATGTACCTCTGTCATTTATTGTGATATATTGTGTTATGATACATCAAAACTTGACCAGTAGAGGTTTAAGTTCAAAGGTTAATTCCAGGGCTAGGGAGATAGCCCAGTAAAATAAGCACTTGCCTGGTAAGAGCAAGGTCCTGAGTTTAATCCCCTGTACTGCAAAAAATAAAAAAAGGTTAATTCCATTGTGAAATCTGAAACCATATTAGTGAACTTTTTTATCCTTTTACATTAGAATATTTCATGTGTAACCTTATGTGTTTTGGTCATTTTAAAGATATTGATCCATCAGTTAAATTATGCAGATTTTTCAATAATTGCTACATTTAAGGATTATTTTATCTATGTTGCACCTGTTCCTTTTGAAAGGTAGATCCCTGAGAGCAGAGGTATCGTCTCCGGGGACTGAACTCAGGCCCTCGTGCTTGCCAGGGAAGCGCTTATTCCACTGAGCCATCTCCCGGGCCCTCTTTCACTTCTGAATCCCTAGTTTGGAAGCTATGGGCAAGGGAGATAGCTCAGTGGAGTACGCGCCTGCCTAGGTAGGAAGCTATCACAGTAGTCGGCTGAGCATGAAGACCACTTGAGCTAGGATGGCAGCGGTGCCGGTGAGATGTGACCACATTCGGGATGCAGTTAGACCAGAGTGTGTGTGAGCGCCAGACAGGCACAGAGAAGAATTAGATGCTAGCAGGCAAGAGAGAAGTGGTTATCACGGCAGTTTTAGGGTAATCTACAAGTTAGACGTTGTGCCCTAGAGAGTAATTGGATGGAAAACTCACAAGGAGCCGCCAACCAGGAGGAAGACAGGAATGTGCGGTCTCACTGAAGCTAGCGAAGGGAGTTCTTTTAAGAATGGAGGATTAGAGGCCAGGGAGATAGCTCAGCAGCATAAGCGCCTGCCTTGCAAGTGCAAGGTCCTGAGTTTGATCCCCGGTACTGAAAAAAAAAAAAAAAAAGAAAGAAAGAAAGAAAAAGAATGGAGGATTGGTCAAACAACTTAGCGTTTAGTCAGAAAAAAATGTAATTTAAAAAGAAATATTTGGCTGGGGAGATGGCTCAGTAGAATAAGTGCTTCCCTGGCAAGTGCAAGGGCCTGAGTTCAATCCCCAGTTCCGC
>NW_004524583.1:28310138-28321316 GCF_000260255.1 Octodon degus
TATATATAATGAACTTAAGAAGAGAAACAGGAGGCTGGCCAGATAGCTCAGAGGACTAAAGCGCCTGCTTAGGCAGAGCGCAGCAGCCAGGGTTTGATTCCCAGTGTGCCGTGCCGGCCCCTCCCACAGGGGTGCACTGAGATGGCAATTGAGACTGGCATGGTGGAGCGTACCTGTAATCCCTGCGCTTGGGAGGCTGAAAACAGGAAGATCACTATGAGTCTGATCTACATAGTGAGACCCTGTAGACCCTTGTAGACCATGTCCTAAATGCATAAAAAAAGAAAGAAAGAAATAGGTTTGAGAAAAGCCAAAAAAGGAGAAAGTTAGATTGAGTTAAAAGTGGGACAGATGGAGTGTCAAGAACCACAGATGTAGATGTTTATAGATGTGTATAAAAATGTTTGTTGTTTTCTTGGTTCCTGTATTTGTGTTACTTTCTAAGACCCCATAAAGGAACATGAGGAGTATAGAGTACTACTTTAAAGTCAAGTCCTAAACAGGGCAAGGCGGGTAGAGCAAAGGTACAGCAGATAGCGCTAGCTTTGCTCAACTAGATAAAAAGGAAAAAAATTTTTTAAACTGCAAATAGTTGGTTTCAAGTAGCGTAACCTGGTTGGGGGGGATGGGCACAAACGGGGCTCAGGGTAGGCCCCCACGCTGCGGTCCTGGGCAGACCCCGCTGGGATTCCCCATCCACCTGTGTGTCGATGTTCTCAGTCTACCACCAGATACAGGCCTGTGTACCTGATGCTAAGTAGGAGGGCCATGACCATGGCTCCCCGTGGCCTTACCGCTGGCCGTGCATGTTGCTGGCATCAAACATTTGTTAGGCTCAAGGTAGAGCCAGTCTTGGCAAAAACAAAACATCCAGTGGTTGGAGCCAGAGGGACAGCTGGCACACACGGAGGCTGCTGTGTTTCTATGCACAGAGGCCATGGCTACAGATTCATAGCCCCCTTGAAGGGTGGGGAGGAGTGTGAGCCCTAGAAACCCATTCCTAAAACAATTAAGACAATTAACCTTAACTAAGACAGTTAAGCTGCCGCTAGCAGCTCACCCAGCTCTGAGGCGCTAGAGTAAAAGTGGCAAGCAGAGTCAGAGCCTCAGTACAAAGAGGTCTCCAGGTGTTGCTTGGGGTCCCTCATGCTGCCTATGTGGGGAAATCAAAGTTATAATTCTGTCCACCCAAACCATTGTTCAAAGCACTCCAGACTAATATTACTTAGTCACTCTTTCTTTGATAAAAAAATTTAAATTATTTTAAAAATAAAATATAAACAAATTAATTAAATGAGAAACCTTTTAAAGGGCTTTTCAAATGCAAGTGTGGATGGCTTCCAGCTAAGGCAACTGGGTTGCCCACCTGGAGAGATACGAAGGGTCATTCCCCTAGGAAGAGAGCTTAACAGAAAAGCAGGAAGTGGCGTGGTTCTCTCTCTCTCCATTACAATTGACACTAAGAAAAGTTTTTATATTTTCCCCTTAAGGTGATTAAATTAAATGGCTGTTTATGGGCTACTAGTCTCTTGGCCACCTTGTGTCTTGCAGATTTATAAAGGTATAAAGGCCCTTACTATTCTTTGGGGAGCTTTAAAACATTTATTTATTTATTTGGTACAAGGTCTCGCTACACAGCTCAGACTCGCAGTGATTCTCCTACCGCAGACTCCCCACTGCTGGGCTTATATGCATGCACCACCATGCCCAGTTTCACTGGCACGCAAGGTGCACTTGGGGTTTCGGGGCCGGCACAGAATGCACTACTGGAGATCCAACCCAGATCCTTGTCCTCACCAGGAAGGTACTTAAACCACCAAGCTATCTCCCCAGCCCTGCTCTGGGGGCTTTACCTGTCAAACTCGGTCCACCACCTGACATCAGTTATTGTCACTGGTCTTTATTTTCTCAATCTTCCTGCTGTTTTCTTCCGGGGACTACCAGGAGACCAACAGATTCTTACAATGAATTAAATCTACCATGTTTCTGTACATGGGATGTCAGAATTTATGGCATTATGGAAATGAAAGTAAAATGTGTCATTAAAGTTAACAAACATATTGTTGCAGGCAGCTGAGTTAGTTAGAACTATTATAGGCAGTCAGACAGGGCCAGGTCCTCGAAGGAGACAACACAGAAGACAAGATGCCTTACAACTGTGGGAGGGACGGATGCTCCTACAGTGGGCCAGACTTAAAGACCAGAGAGCAAACAAATGCCGACCTCCCTAAAGATTGGCATCCGGGATTGATCACCTCCCTGAGGGAGCCAGAAGAATCATTAATACAACTACCACTGGATGGCTACCTGATAGAGTCCTGCTCTACATTCATGCCCGCTTGCTACGTGACTCGCTTCCCCATTTGGTCCTGAACTTAATCAATTTTACCTGAGCAATGGTGCTTGCAATCCCGTTGGTTGGCCATAGTTTTGCCCCACCTCATGCCCACCTAAGTGAGTTCCCATGTCCTCCTCCACCTCAGACCTGCCTCACCACATGGTTTTACTCTATAAAAGTCCCTGGAGAGACAGCTTCCTGGGGACAACCCACTTGGGGCCCCCTCTTGTGCCTCTTGAACAGGAGCTTTCTTTCCCTCAATAAATATCTTCTGCTCATAACCTCTGTTTGTTCCTAAAATTCATTCTTCAGGTTTAGAGAACACGAACTCGTCCCAGGTTGCTTTCAGGTTGGGAGATCATTTTCCCCCTATATCAAATTTTTTTTTTTTTTTTTTTTTTTTTTTTTTGCGGGGGAAACCAGGGATTGAACTCAGGCCCTTGTGCTTGCCAGGCAAGCGCTTATTCTACTGAGCCTTCTCCCCGGCCCCTATATCAATATTCTGAGACAAAAATTTGAAGAGAAATTTCAGAAGGTTTCAGATGATGAAGATATGCATGATTCAGAGTAAGAAGCCGAATAATGAGCAATTTTATAAAAATCTGGCTTTATTTTATTTTAAAAGGTCTATTTTACGCAGAGTTTGTGTTTCTGCAGTTTCTTGGAGACCAATGGCAATTCTTTTTTTTTTTTTTTTGGTGGAACCAGGGATTGAACCCAGGTCCTTGCGCTTGCCAGGGAAGTACTTATTCCACTGAGCCATCTCCCCAGCCCCTTAAAACGTCTATTTTCAAAGTTGGCACTTTTCAAAATACACACTGGATAGGTGATCTCACTATTTATCTGTCTGCCCTGGTCCTTTTTAGAGTGGTGGTGGATGGTAAGGATATTAAAAATAAGAGAACATTTAGTATAAAGAGAAATGTCCCCTGGGACATATAATTTATCTATAAGCTTTTGTAAAATCAATCTCAATGCTTTTTCTTCTGTCCCACTTATTAAGGAGCTGTCACAAGATGCTGGACTGCCTTTTTTATGTTTTTGATCCTGAAGTTAAAGTGAAGAAAAAAACATCTGCTACAGACACTTGCAAAAGGATTCAAAGCCAGTGGATTTAGCAGAGAATGTCACTTAGAATGAGGCCCTTCTTTCTAACAAGCATAGCTCTGGCACAGGATAAGCGTGCTTCTCTGTCTTTTGATCTTCCTAATCAATGGGCTCTTTTACAGGAAGGTTAGTGACATCATAAAAAAAATAACATCTTTCCCATGTATCCATTAATTATTTATCTGTGAGCTGCTCTTAATCTTTCTAGGCATCTTATTTTTGTATTATATTGTAATTCTTTTGTTAATACTTTTGAACTCTCATTTCTTATTTATTTTTATTTTTACTTTCTTTTGGGGGGGACCTGCAGGATGCCTTCAGGGCAGGTCTGGTTTGGCTTGAGGATGAGGGGATCGAAGCACAGCATCCTGAGCCTGACTGCTTTGTTTCAGCAGTCGCTTAAACACCTGAGCTAATGGGCAGCCCCCCCTTGAACTCTCATTTTTTAAAGTAGCTATAAATCTATTACTAATATTCAATCCATCACTAATATTAATCCTTCTTAAGGGTCTTCTTTAACTTGGAAAAAAAAATCCATATTCTTAACTTTGTTGTACTTTCTCGGTACCATGCTGGTTTCTTTTTCCTCTCATTGCCATTGTTTCTTTTTCTTTCTATTTTTGGTGGAACCTGGGATTGAACTCAAACCCTTGCACTTGCCAGGGAAGCGCTTATTCTACCGAGCCATCTCTCCGGCCCCTGTTTCTTTTTCTCTACTTCTTTATCTCCCGGTTTCACGCTGCCTTTGCTTTTTCCCCGGCTGCTCCTGAACTTCAGAATACCCCAGCAGCTTCTCTCAATCCTCATCCTCATGCCAAGGCAGCTGTTGCGCACTCGTCCTCGGGAGCGTTCTCCTAACCATTTCTTCATGCAAAATTTCAAATAGCTGCCTTTGAATCCTCCCTGTGCCGCTTGCCACTGCAGATGACTTCATCCTCTGTCCCTGCTGCTTCTCTGTAAGGTGAAGGTAACAGTAGTGTCTGCTTTGCGGAATTAGGGTACGATTCAGTGAGATCCTACATACACAGTTACTGAGTACTGTTCACTCGCCAAAGGAGAGAAACCCAAACGTGCGGCAGTAGATGATGCTAAACAAAAGTGATGTATATAAACAGTGAATCTTACCAGCGATAAAGAAGGGAATTCTGACATAAGAAAGAACTTTGAAAACACTAGGCTAAATGAAATAAACCAAACACCAATGGAAAAAATATTGCATAATTCTATGTTTATGGAATATTTAGGATATGAAAGTCTAGGGGAAGAAGGCAGATCAGAGGAGAAATAAAGGAATGAAAGCTTAATGTTGAGTGGATAGCGCAGATACGGAGTTCCATGTGGGATAATGAAAACGTTCCAGAAATGGATAGTGGTGAAGGCTGTACAACACTGTGAATGTACCAATGTCGCTAGACTGTATGTTTAAAAGTAGTTACAATAGTAAAGTCTGTCTGTTTTACCGTAACAGAATCATCATGAGAGCATTGTGCTGCTCAGTGGAGGGCAGGCTGTAGGGAGCAGGAGCAGATGGAAGGCCACCGTGCAGGGGCCTCCTCAGCAGCTCAGGCCTGAGACGTGGCTGGCTCTGGCAGGAGGCTGTGCTGAGAGTGCGCCCACTCTACTTCCTTCTGCAGGGAAGGAAGCAGGAGAGGAATTCAAGGTTTAAGAAAGCAAAGGGCTGACCAGATTGCTCAGCGGACTAAAGGGCCTGCTTAGGCAGGTGCGGGGACCGGGCTTGGATCCCAGGCCTTCCTTGCCGGCCTGGCCCCAGGGCACACTGAGATGGCAAATGAGACTGGGCGTGGTGGTGCGCACCCGTAATCCCAGCACTTGGGAGGCTGAAAACAGGAGGATGACTAGGAGTCCAATCTGTGTAGTGAGACCCTGTGGACTCTGTAGACTTTATAGACCCTGTCCTAAACACAGAAAGAAAGAAAGAAAGAGAGAGAGAGAGAGAGAGAGAGAGAGAGAGAGAGAGAGAGAGAGAAAGAAAGAAAGAAAGAAAGAAAGAAAGAAAGAAAGAAAGAAAGAAAGCAGAATGACTCATACATTTGATTCAGGGAACCAAGAACCACCATGGACACAGAAAGTGGGGTGAGGAAGGGGCTGATGCTTTCTGTGTTTTCTACCCACCAATACTGTGCCAAATGCTTTACCTCAGGGCTGGGGAGATAGCTCAGTGGAATAAGTTTTTGCCTGGCAAGTGCAAGATCCTGAGTTCAATCCGTGGTACCACAAAAAAAAAAAAAAAAAGAAAGAAAAAGGAAGAAAAAAGAAAAAGACAGTCCCTGTCCAAATGCTTTATCTCTGGCATCTTCTAGGAGATGTGGACCCTCCTAATAGCTGTCAATGTTGTGCTTTCCACTAGAGTAACAACTATCTACATACGGCTAGTCCAAACTGAGTGTGTCTGTTTAAAATAAATACTGGTGCCAGGGAGATAGCTCAGTGGCTCAAGTGCCTGCCTGGCAGGCACACGGTCCTGAGGTCAACCCCTGGTACTGCAAAACCAAACCAAACCAAACAAAACAAAAAAATCAAAAACAAAACAAAACAAAAAAAGTAAGGACTGGTGTCGTAAGGTTTAGTACAAAAGAAGCACTATAACTTTTTATATTGACGACATGTTGAAATAATATTTTAAGTGCATACTGGATTAAACAAAATATATTATTAAAAGTTACTAAAAAGTTCTTTCAGCAGTGCCTGCTACATGGAAAGTTTTTTGTTTTTTGCAGTACCAGGGATTAAACTTGGGACCTAGCGCTTGCACAGGCAGGCACTTATACCATTGAACCATTCCCAGCCCATAGAAGGTCTTCCTTTTTGACAGAACCAGGGATTGAACTCAGGCCCTTGCACTTGCCAGGCAAGCACTTATTCTACTGAGCCATCTCCCTGGCCCCTATAGAAAGTCTTTGATACAGTATGTTGTTTGAAATAGTTGACACTTTATAGATCTCTCTTTTTTGAAATTCTTCTTTGAAATCCACAATATTCTGGTTTTCTGTTTTTCTGTCTCCCTGTTTTCTAATTGTCCCATGACTGTTTCCTTTTTGTTTCTTCTTCTTCTTCTTCTTCTTTTCTTTTCTTTTTTTTTTTTTTTTTTGCGGCACTGGGGATTGAACTCAGGATCAGGCGCTTCCCAGGCAGGTGCTTATTCTAATGAGCCATCTCCCCAGCCCTCCTTTTTGCTTCTTATTTTGCCTCTAAACTTGACAACCCCACAAGATTAAAGTTACCTGCTCTGCCTTTTCCCATCGATTACTCTCTGTGTGAAGATCCTGGAAGATCCAGTCATTCCTGTGTAAGAGTATCAGAGGCACTGGGTCTCTCAGCTGTGACAAGCATCATCAAGTGAAGATACGTCATTGTGTTCTGCCTTAAGAGACGGTCTCTGCCTTAGATACTTTCATCACTGGGACGCAGTGCCCAATGCCCATAACTTTGTGGAGAAAAGTTTATTTTAGCTCACACTTTGTAGAACTTTCAGTCTAGAGAGAGGCAGATGGCTCCAGAGCAAGGTGGCAGGGCCGAAGAGGAGCAGCTCAGAGCACAGCGGGGGAATGGAGAGTGTAAGGGGAGGAGCAGGGGTGAAGTGACCCCAGTGACCCCCTTCTGACCAGATCCCACCTCCCATCAGCAAGGCCACTCTAACCTCACCCGTGGACTAATCCCCTGGAGAGTACCGCCTCCTCGTGAGCTGATCACCTCCAAGAGCCCCACCTATGAGCCAAGATCTTTGCAGGGACATCTAGCAAGGAGCCCTAACAGGCTGATTCAGTGGATGGCTGTGTGAGTAGTTTGGATAAGAGGATTGGGTTAGGTAGGCAGTGGGCTGGTTAGGACAGGGAAAAGAACAGCTAGCTTCAACCTGATTACCATATACCAGATCTCCCAGAGGAAGCTTGTGCTGTACTTGTATTTCTCCTAAACACAACTTATTGCCATGTTTGCCTTGGTAAGATGCTGTTTCCGACCCCTCTCCCTATGGCACACTTACCCTTCAAGGTCTGGCTCAAATGTGTTCTCCTCTGGGAAGCTTTCCCTGAATTCTCAAGTGGTGGAACCCTTTTTCCTTGCTTGCAGATTTTTTAAAAAGCCAATTAAAATGAAGTGTTAAATTATTTATTTAAAAATTCCATAATAAACTTCAAACATAACTTTCCCTCACTTCTTAATCTCCAAAGGCTTTCCCCCATGAACCTGGAACCCTCCCTCGTATACCTCGTATTAGCTAAAATCATGTTTTGTATTAGTTTTGGTTTCTTTTAACATTGAGGGGGCAACCTGCTTGGTTCTCCCTTCTGTCCTTCCCTCAGATGGGAGCTTTCTTTTCCCCAATAAATATATTCTGTTCTTTGAAAAAAAATAAAGTTGACTGGGAGATAGCTCAGTAGAATAAGCGCCTGTCTGGCAAGCGCAGGATCCTGAGTTCAATCTCTGGTACCACAAAATAAATAAATAAATAAATAAACAAACAAACAAACAAATAAATAAAGTTGAACATGCACTTAGATTCTGGAAAGGCAACTGGAGTACAAAAATCCGTCTAATTTATGTGAGTCCCACGTGCTACCTCAAAACTTTGGCATTTGCCTCACCCAGACATATTTTGCTAAACAACCATGATTAAATTTTACTTAATTTTCTTCTCAGAGAGAGAACTTTCCTTCCACTTCATTGCTTTATATAATATGCGTCATTTCAAGAGCAATTGCAACTCGCATAAATTCAAGAACAAAACTGACACTCGGTGAGCCAACAGCACAATCTGACGAAAATTCAGCAGGGTCTCACAAAGCTCCATCCCATCCTTGGGTGGTGGGTTACGGAGAGCGGGTTTACAGAGAGCAGTGGGCTACTGGAGCGTCCTGCAAACTGTCAAGCATTGGTCTATTAAGTGGCAGTCCCTTGAGAGTTACAGCTGTAGCCCCTGGATTACAGGCCTGCAGCCAGCTGTGGGGCCTACTCTGCTAGCCTTCAGGGCAGCACTGGGCCTAGGGAAAGGTTCTCGGTGAAATCAGGTGAGCAGACGGCAGATGCCCACAGCGTGTTTCTGTAACCTCTGTATGCTTTCCTCCTCTTAAAAAAATAACTTCTCTTTGATTTCTTATTATTTTAATTACATCCAGTTTTTGAGGGCAAGTCACGGTCTTATCACCTCTTCACTTTCCTAATCACTTGTCTATATTTATTTATTTATTTGTATCTAGGACAGGGTGTACAGAGTCTCACTGCGTAGATGGGACTCATAGTGATGCGTCTGTTTACAGCCTCCCAAGTGCTAGGATTACAGGGGGCGCCACCACGTCCAGTCTCAATAGCGGTCTCAGTGTGCCCCGGGGGCGCGGCTAGCACAGCAGGGCTGGGGGTTGAACTCCTGCCCCTGTGTCTGCCTAAGCAGGCGTTTTATTCCTCTGAACTATTTGGCCGGCCCTCTAATTACTTAAATTTTTTTTTTTTTTTTTTTGGCGGAACCGGGGATTGAACTCAGATCCTTGTGTTTGCCAGTCAAGCGCTTATCCTACTGAGCCATCTCCTGGCCCCTCACTTAAATTTAAGAGGATTAATTTTTTTTTAACTCATCTTGTGATGCTTTATATTTTTCATTCTTAGGGAGAGCTCCTGTTTTCCTTCTGTCACTTAAAGACTGAGGTCATGGCATACCCTTCCAGGGCCTGCGTAGAGGTTGTAGTTAATAGTGGTGATCACTGCCAATCTGAGACGTGCATACCAGAGTGCGGGAACTGTGGTCACATGAGCCATTTCTCTTTTGCTCGCTTGCACTGAGCTATACTTCGACTTCTCATGTGTGTGTTTTTGATACAGGAGGCCCAGGCTAGACTCAAACTGGTGGCGCTCCTCCCAAGCCTTTCCCAACGTTGGTGCAGTATGCATCGCTGTACTTGGCTCATTGCTGATTTTTAAGAACACCTCAGATAGTATATTTCAACAAGAAAAAAATACAATTAGCATTTCAGTTATAATTCTAAATGTGGATATTAATATGAGACAAGTGATAAATTTGAAACTGATTGTGACAAGGATCAACCATCTGTCTTGAAGTCATGACTTTGTTAATCCCGAGTTCTGTTCTTGGAAAGGTCAGGTAGTATCTGTGAGCTCTAATTTTCTTTCTAAAAATAGAGGGTTTTTTTTCTTTTTTCTTTTTTAGGGTTGCTTGCATAACAAGTAATGCGGCCTTACTCATGCATTACTCATGCAAGATTTTGCAGACTAAAGCCAATCATAACGCAAAATGAAATTTTCATGCACTGGCACACTCAGAAATGTCTTGTTTCTAGAAGACAGTGGAGATGATTAGACCAAAACATCGTGAATGAGAACTTTCACTGACGCGACACCATTGCCACAGGACTCTTTTTTGGATTTAACAAGACTGCTAACGGAGTACACGCTGAAAGCTGTTGCCCACACACTGCAGTGTGGTCAGATGAAGTAAGTTGCTTTTCCAGGAGCAGATTTTGTTCTGTGTCATTTTTAAATAAATGTATTTTTGTATACATTTAAAATATTTCGGGGCTGGGGAGATAGCTTGGTGGTCTAAGCACCTGCCTGGCAAAGATTCAGGTTTGATCCCTGGTACTACATGCTGTGCCAGCTCCAGAACCCTGGGTGCCCCATGTGGGTCCCAAAGCTGGGACAAGTCTGAACTGTGTAATGAGACCCTGTATGCAATAAATAAAAACAAAAGAAGTCTTTTTTTTTTTTTTTTTTTTCAGAACCGGGGATTGAACTCTGGCACTTGTACTTGCCAGAGAAGCACTTATCCATTGAGCCATCTCCCTGGCTCCAAGAAAAGAAGACTTAATATTTAAATGGTTTTGCTGGGGCTAGGGAGATGGCTCAGTAAAATAAGTGCTTGCCTGGTAAGCGCAAGGGTCTGAGTTCAATCCCCGGTTCCGCAAAAAAAAAGAAAAAAATAAATGGTTTTGCAGAATGAAATTGAGGCTAGGTGGTACTGACTTCTTTTCAGAAAGCCTAGCCTGCATGTTTCTTCACTCAAATACATACATAAAATCATAAACTATTTATACTGAGTTGCAAACATTATTAGTTTTGAATAGATAGATAGATAGATAGATAGATAGATAGATAGATAGACTCCGATGTTTATTCTTTGCAGCTGCTTCTCAGCAAAAAGCCATTACCCTTGCTAACAGCCTAAGTATGTGTGAGTGTCCTTAAGATGAGTTTCTATAGAAAAATACAAGAGCTCAATTGACCATGAACTCCTCAGATAAGGTAATACAAGTATAGAGTGTTTTTGAATTTTTAAGCCTTCACATTCATTTATTATTTTTCATATCATTTTTGATACTTTGTTTTATCAACCCAGGAGGTATTTATCAATTCATTTTTTTGTTTCTTTTACTTCTTTTTTTTGCAGTACCAGGGATCAAACCCAGAACCTTGTGCTTGCCAGGCAGGTACTTATGACACTGCGCTATCTCCCCACCCCTGATTGATATTTATTAATGTATGTCTTACTTTTCTCATTACTAAGACAAAGTACCCAACACAAATGAAGAGAGGAAAAGTATATTTAGTTCACGGTTTTTGGAGGTTTCAGTCCAAAATTGGCTGGGTCCAAGGCAGAGTGGCACATGCCAGAGGGACAACAGTTCATGGTGGTAGAAGGCAACAAAAGAGGGGGGAGAGAGAGAGAGAAAGAGAGAGAGAGAGAGAGAGAGAGAGAGAGAGAGAGA
>NW_004524583.1:28321917-28323668 GCF_000260255.1 Octodon degus
CAGGCTCAGGTTGCTGTGGTTCGATCCCCAGAACTCAAACCAGCCAAACCTGCCCTGAAGGCATTCGGAGCCAAAAAAAAAAATCCTTCTAAACTTTTTTCCATTCTTATTTTAAGAAATACTTTATGATGTTCTATTAGAACCTTGAAGAACATGTCTTCCAAGAACATATGCTTGTCAGATGAACCTAACATCTGACAAGCACAAGGTCCTGAGTTCAATCCCCAGTACCATAAGTAAATTAGGTTCTTCTAGTTCACATTACATATATACACCAGGGCTTGAACTTGGGCTTTGTGCTTGCCAGGCACACACTTACATATTATGATTGCTACCTCTTCCTTTTGGACTGTTCCCTTTACAAGGGTGTAGTGATGTAATCAATTTTGGCTTGAAATCACTTGGTCTGCAAATAGAATAGCTACCCCTGCTTTTTTCTGGGTTCTTGTCACTTGGAGTAATGTTTTCCATCCTTTGACTTTCAGTCTATGAATTTCTATAGGGTGCCCTTCCTGGTCCTCATCTCAGTCCAGGAAGTTTATATTTGTAATCCCATGGATAAATTATTGGAACTCCACCAAGTTAATTCCAATCTACCACTTCCAGTGCAACCGATGGCAAGAATAAAGACACTAAGACATATTTATAGTTATAGGGAGCCAAAGGGTCCTAAGGCCAGCCATGGTGATGGCTATCCAGAACAAAGGCCTCGACTCAGGAATGAATCCAGGTTTTATTCAGTCAGGAAGGAGGAGTGGCTTGAGGATGAATGACAGAGAATTGCAGGAAGTAGGTAAGCACCGTGAGCTGGGCTAGTAGCAGGCCTGCATTTACCTCTGCAATATGCAGAGAGAAAGATACACAGAAAAAGAAATTTGCATTATACTATTGAGATGGTATCTAATGTTTTGGGGTCTGGTACTTCAGCTCTGATGTGTAATCTTTCAAGCCCCAGGAGATCATAGCCTCTATCTCGAGGCTCAACCCCGGCCAACAGCATGGAACACTGGCTCTTCATCCTGTCTCACCACATATTAAAGAGCAGCAGGTGTGGGTTAGTAGGGAAACACACATGCTGTCTTCAAAGACTACTACCAGCACCTTGACTAGACCAATATGCCATTGGCTGCTTATAGCCAATTGAAGGGATAAGGAAAACTCTTAGCCAGCTGTGCCTATTAATATATGGAAATAGGGTCAGGCACAGCCACAGTGGAGACAGCTGCTCTTTTTTCAAGGAGAGTTGCACAGGTGGTCCTCCACAACTAGATTCTACCATGGGACAAAGAAGTTGTGATTGTGGCTTTGAGCAGTGCAAGGGGTTCATCTTTGATCATTACCTTGATTTGTCAGAATACATCGTCGAAGTTGGGTACATTACAGTGGTGTGAATCATTCTATATATTCAAAAAGAAGAATTCCTTAAATAGGAACAGAATAGTAATCTGAGTCTGTATGTTATGTCAAATTTACATCATGAGTACGCGTGTATACTGTATGTGTGTGGCTGAGTGCGCACGTGTGTGTACATGCAGTCTTGTGGATACGTGTAGTTGGTTAAAGACTAAATTTTCTAAGCAAGTCATTATAATGCCTAAATGTTTGTGTTTTGTGGATGCGCTGTAGAAGTAGCACATGCTGCAGCTTCACTGGAAATGCTCCACACTGTGTTTAAGACTGCAAGTAGGGGCTGGTGAGATGGCTCAGTGGTCTAAAGCACCTACTTAGAACAAGCTTAGCAAAGCACAGGG
>NW_004524583.1:28324168-28335409 GCF_000260255.1 Octodon degus
CCACCAGGGGGCGCGGCTGGCTGGCATGTGGTGCTGGGGGATTGAACCGTGGTCCCTGTGCTTTGCTAAGCTTGTTCTAAGTAGGTGCTTTAGCCCACTGAGCCATCTCACCAGCCCTGTTTGTTGCTTTTAACAATGTGTTTGGGACATATTTCAGGGCTCGGTGCATATGACTGAATGTGTTCTTCTGTTGATTGCTACACGCTGGCTTCCAGGTTGCTATCATGACCTGCTGCCACCTGGTTTCTCAGCATTTATTAAGTATCTTTGTGTTAATGATTGTTTTTATTTTAACTTTGAAGGGTTTATACTAGTTTCTATAGCAGTTTTTTTTTTTTAATTATAGATTCCTTATTCTCCTAGATCTTAAAAGATTGTTTGGTGAGCTATTTTGGTTTCTTTGAGAGCCCCTTCATGCGCTCCTATGACTCTTGCTCACTCCTTCCCGATTCTTACTGAAATTAATTTTCTAATGATTACAGCACCCTCCTTCTCTCAACATCAGTTTTTAATCTGATCTTCCCAGTGGCTTTCTCCTGCATACGTTTCAGCTAGAGGTTACATTTTTTCCCCTGATTATAAATTTGATCCCTTTTGCTTTGTTATAGAACATTTAAAAATTCTTTTACAAGTTTTAAGAAATTCTTGGTGGGTGGGGAAGGTGCAGCCATGCTTAGTCCTGACCATAGATTCCTAAATGACTTGGGCCCTCGTAGGTGTCACTGTGCCACGTAGCTGAAAAATGTCATTTCACCTTTTCTACACAGCATGCTCGTTCTCCAAAATGATTTGATACAGCAACAATATATTGTTCATTTTAAATAAGTATCCAGGTCAAGCCCACTCTTTTCTACATTCAACAATATCGTCATACAAGAAAGCAAAAACTATTCAGAAGGATCAATAACATCCCAGGATTTGAAATTTGATGAGGAAGTCATGAAAATGGAGCCTAGGAGTAAGTCCCAACCAAAGTTTCCTAGTTTGGATGATGAAACAATACTTTCCCTTGCCGGGACTAACATTTACACTCATATGGTGGTGAGTACTAATGAGGAATGAAATTTGGAGACAAGAATCTGGAATTTCGAATTATATTATAGCAAATAAAGTCTGAAGATCCTAAGCTCCCTCCTGATAATCAGGGACTTGGCCGAGATCCCCAACTGCCTCTAAGAGGGGTATGGAAAAAGGGTGACATAAGAAATAGAGACCAATTTAGCTATATATGAAAGGAAGCTGGGAAGCCAGCGCATCAGGATGGGTAGAGACAAAGGTACTCCAAGTCAGTATTCACTGGCTGCAGTGATGGGAAGAGCTGGCCAACACTTCAAGTCCGCAGAGGACTCAGAGGCCTGATGACTCAGCAGGCGTAAGACAACCCTGGGTTACTCAAGAGATGAGATGATCCCATGCTAAGAAGGATCTTTCCCTGGAGTGTTTTTCAGTCTTAGTGATCTTAGTTTAGTCTTGGTGGGAGAAGACATAGGACCCATCCCTACAGACCTAATGGTACATCTCACAAGAATGATGTCATTAATCCAAAGCCTCCATTTCTCCCTTAGGAAAGTATGAAAAATTAGCCATTGTGAATTTGTGGCCCCCAATATATTCCCCTTTTTCTTTTTGTGATCGCAGTGGTTGAAACAGCATACAAGGTATGCTAGCCATTATAGCAACAACATTTTCAGGAGTTTGTGGAATCCTCTTGTGTCAGCAGGATGTGAGTCTCCTGCTCTGTCTTCTTTGGTTGTCCTCATGTCATGAGTTTTCTAGCCTGTGTGGATCTCAGTACTTGCAGTATCAGACTTTTCTCCAGGGTCATCTTTGAGAATGTTTGTGTTGTTGGCAGCTGAATTAGATAGAAATATTATAGGCAGTCAGACAGGACCAGGTCCTCAAGGAGACAAGATGGAAGAAAAGGTGACTTTACAACTTGGAAGAGACAGACACTCCTTATAGGCCAGAGATCAAGACAAAAGAAACAAATACAGCTACATACTTCCCTAGGGATGGGCATCAGGGATTGATATTCTAAATAGGTAACTATCACCATGAAGAGCCCAAACGAGTTCCTAACCCAAACCCCAACAGGAAAAGACCCTGTCCCGTATTCATGCCCACTTGCTACAGACTTGCTTCGCCATTTGGTACTGGATCTAATCAATTTTACCTGAGCAATGGTGCTTGTAATCTCATTGGTTGACCATAGTTTTGTCCCACCTCATGCCCACCTAAGCGGATTTCCATGTTCTCCACACCTTAGATCTGCCTCATTGCATGGTTTTCCTCTATAAAAGTCCCTGGAAGAGGCAGCTTCCTGGGGGATCACCCACACGGCACCACCCCTCTGTCCCTCTCTTGGACAGAAGCTTTCTTTCCCTCAATAAATATCTTCTTCTCATAACCTCCATTTGTTCCTAAAATTCATTCTTCAGTTTTAGAGAATACAAACTAGTCCCAGGTACTTTTCATCTTCAGGTCGGGAGTTTCATTTTTCCCCTATTGTCATTTGGAGTTTCATCCACCCAAGGTCAGTTTTTCTCCCTGTCACTTGCACTGAGAGCTAGATGGGAACAGGCTCCACTGTGGGACTGGAACATCCCTCTCTCCATGGTCACACCTGCCAGGAGGGCAGCCATAACGGTGTTCCAGTGTCTCCCAAGCATACCCCGGACCCAGGTTATTAACTGCACTGAGCCATTCCACTTTCCCATTTGGTTGTCGCTAGTGATGTTCTGATGGAGGGTATTTCCCCTTTTGTTTTTATAATTACATCCCCAGTGCCAGTTGTCTTTGGCACTGACCTTTCCAAGAGGCAGCTCTGTCCGTCTGCCTACAATATTACCAAACAACTAGCTATCTATAACATTTCTCCCTCTGAAGTATCCCTACCTGTGGTTCCAAGAGAATGGGCATCATTGTTAGCTCACTGCTTGGAGCTGAGAAGGGTCAGTGTAGGGTCACCATCAGTGCAGCTGTGATCACGGTCAGGAATGCTCTTCTGAGAGCTAATCTAATGGGTCTTAGATAGTCAGACACCACGTTGAGGTTTAGCAGTTACAAACTCTGTGTATAAGGTTCATCTGATGGCTCCCCGTAAACAGAGTCTAGCACATTTGTCATTGGTTCCATCTGCATGATCCTGTGAAGTTTGGCAGCCTATAGGCAGGAATAAAATTTTCTGAGAAATTTCAGGATATATAATCAAAATATATTTCACTGTGTTTTTTCTTAATGACCCATAACAGTGTTTAGCCGCTGGTGTAGCGGAAACTGCTAGAAGGGATCATTTAAATTTGGCTTATCACCATGGCATTGTTTTTATACTTCTTTTGGTTGTACTTCTCTGTGGAGTGTTCAAGACCAAGTTAAAGTGAGACCTGAGTTAATTAAAATTAATCTCTTCATTTAATATAGGGAAGGCAGTTCCTCTCTTCTTTCATATATGTTCTGTGGGTCTTTTTGAACCATCACTGAGCTTTACTTCCCTGCCTCATTTCTTTCCAAGCACACGATAAACTTACTATTTTGTTACCTTGTTAAAACATGAATATTTGTGTGGTAGCTTGTTCAATCTTAATACTTTTCATTCCCAAAATGCCTGGTGTGATGCTTTGCATTCTATAAAACGTGGTCTAAAGACACAGGGTCATGGCCCTTATCATAACAGTTGAATTTGCAATAAAATATTTTTGTTCTTTTGTTTTTTTTTGAATTGGCATATCTGTTTATTTGTGAAAATGTACTTAATTTGCTGACGTGGCAAACAAATGTCAATTCTACTAATGCAAAAACATAATCTGCTCTGCAATTAACTTTATAGTTTAATTGCATACAGGCAACATGCTATATATGAAAAAGTTACTAACTGAACTACAAATATTAAATACTGAAAAATTAACAGTTTATTATAATTTATTTTATTTAACAATCTAGGAAGTTCGCAGCCATCAGCAGTTCCAGCGTTATCTCAGGTGCGATGGGAAATTCAGGAATCTCAGTGGAGCTGTTAGTGTAGCGCACCTTGTAGGTAAAATACATGCAGACTTTCGAAAGCACATGTGAAGGGATTTCTCTGAAATTAACCTCATTGGTTTCATTTTCAGCAAACTGACCTGGGCCACTCAACATGGCTTTTACTGTTCCTGATGTTAGTGCATGCTCTCTTTTTACAATAAATTCATGACCATCGGAAGATATCAATTTGACATACATGGCACCTGGGCCTTCACAGCCACCCTGGGCTTTCTCTTCTCCATCCATTATGTTCTTATATAATTCTACCTTCATTCCACAGGAACTTTCTTTAGTAGCTTCCCCTGTGGGTTCCAGGGCAGTCCAAGGAATTGCTTCCTCTAGGTCACAGCCGCTTTCTATATATATATTAAATTACTATAGCAAAACAAGCAAGTGAATGACATGTACAATTGTGATGATTTATGTGTTTATATTTGAAATCAGATTTCCATAGCTTGTATTTGTGCACAGAACTCTCAGTGGGTTTATATACATGAAATTTTAATTCATGATTTAAATGTGGGTTATGCTTAATAGTAAAAGGTGAAATGAGACCATTTACCTTAAAATGCAATAGCCTTGGGCCACACAGATGGTACGGGACACTGCAACAGAGACCGCCATGGTCTCAGGGTCCAAGAGTTGGTACCCACGCTGAACTTGTCAGGGACTCTCACTCGGTCCTGTGTGCAGTAATCATTTAAACTCCTTTGGCACATGATATCCAGGCAGAATCTAAACTGATATTCTTCTAGTCCATTTAAAATGGATCCCAAGAATCTGTATTATAGCCAGGATCACAAATAATCTAGGGACCTCACAAAAGGACTAAAAAATTTATTAAGAATTCTGCCAGAGGTGTTTGCAGAATTGCCTGAAGCCCAGCATGCCAGAGGCCCACCTTAAATCTTGCATTTTATGGATCAGACAATTACACACAAAAAACTAAAGAACAAATCTGGGCAATATCATGTAAAGACCTTTCCTCACTCTGAAAACAAAATAGAGGGGCTGGTGAGATGGCTCAGTGGTCTAAAGCACCTACTTGGAACAAGCTTGGCAAAGCGCAGGGACTGCTGTTCAATCCCCCAGCACCACATGCCAGCCAGCCCCGCCCCCTGGTGGGCTAAGCTGGACACACACACACACACACACACACACACACACACACATAAATAAATAAAATAAAACAAAATAGAGGTTATACTTCTTTAAATGGTCATGACTCTCACTGTCAATTTGAAACGGGTAGTTGGTTGTACAAGACAAAATTGGCAAATAAATAAATAGATAAAATATCAGAGACATCAAAAAATTTTAAAAAATAAAATAAAATGCAGCACTGTGCAAGTTTGGAAATGTATATTACTAATTTACAGTAGATAATATCTTGACTTTGTTTATACCTTCAAGTATTACAACAAAGATAAACTAGCTTTAATTCAAACTTTTCTTTTCTTTCTTTTAAGGAATGAGCTGTTGGGCTGTGTCTGTGTAAATGTACCTTTTACTTTCTGGCCACGCAAAAAAGTTTATGCCTGTATTTTCACTGCATCATATTTAATTACAGAAATCAAGCACAATTTACAACCAAAATGAAATAAAATAAAACAAAGCTCTCACTATTGAAGAAGGTCAGTTAAGTCTTCTCAGGCATTATCCTTTAACCATGTACAGCGCTTCTCAGTCCCTCTGTCAGTGTCAGCCATCAGGATGAGTCTCAGCCTTTGCTTGAACAGTTGCTCTCTATAAAAGCATGGGAGACTTTTCCATCCACTGATCCACTTTTGGCAAACTGTTCACTGTATTCTCAT
Source organism: Octodon degus (assembly GCF_000260255.1). Taxonomy (NCBI): domain Eukaryota; kingdom Metazoa; phylum Chordata; class Mammalia; order Rodentia; family Octodontidae; genus Octodon; species Octodon degus. Next base: position 28,330,003 of record NW_004524583.1, read on the forward strand.
CCACTGGGGCCCACTAGTCTCATTGGTCAGGAAGTGTGTGACTCTCCAGTGTTGTAGGATGTTGCCGAAAAGTTTCCCTCATGTCCCGGCATTTTCACTGACATTGGAGGACCAAGCCAAAATATTGGCTATGCTCTTTGCTCAGTTACCTTTCTAGATTTGCTCTCCAAACCTCAGTAGTTGAACACCCGGAAGAGAAAATCAGTGACATTGACATTGTAGTGGAAATAGTGAACATAGTCCTAATTTTATCAGAATATCAAGCATTTTGAAATAAAGTATAGCCATAAATCTGTTATTTCTTACCAATCATTGATATTGTAGTTGAATCCCTGTAGGTTAGCAGACAACAGTTACATGGTTTTACAGAGAAAAATTGAGATCAAAAGCCATACATAATATTTTAGCATGATAATCATGTTATTATTTTTGAAACACATTTAACTGTCCATCTTAGGATAAAATAGAATTTTTAGTCAAATATCTCCAGCTGATCACAAAACATTAAAACATACAAAGAAACTCTTACCTAATTTGTTATCCTTCATTTGGATGTCATGAGAGAATTTGTGACATTGCCTGGACTGCTTAATGTCTAAGCATCTGTAACTAGAGGGGCAGGTATATAACATACGTATCACGTAAATTTTTGTTAAAAATTATCATTTCATTGGTGCCCTCATGTTGGCTTGGCTTCAACCTCCTATCACAGGTATTTGGAACATAAGAGAAAGGCAGATGCTTAGATTCGAAAGAAAATGCAGAGAACTGGCTGCCGGGGGTATAATGGCATCCCGGAACCCCCTCCCCAAGATTATGAAAGTAATGATGACTCCTACAAAGTGTTGGATTTAACAGAGTATGCAAGAAGACACCACTGGTGGAATTGAGTGTTTGGCCACCAATAAGGACCTATGGTAGAAAAACACTCAGTAGCTATCCAGATTATAATGGGTGGTGTGACTGGCTAGTGTGCAGGATTTTTATTCCAGAAAGTTGGAAAAGGGGGCTGGGGAGATGGCTCAGTGGAATAAGCACTTCCGTGGCAAGCACAAGGGTCTGAGTTCAATGCCTAGTTCTGCCAAAAAACCAAACCAAAACAGAAAGTTGGAAAACTTGCAGCAGCAGCAGTAAGTGGTGGCTTTCTTCTCCTCCAGATTGCCAGTCACAGTGGCTATGTTCAGATCAACTAGATTAGAGTTGGAGAAGATGTAAACAAGGCAAAAAGACAAATTAAGAAATGAGCAAATAAAGCAGCACCTGAAATCAACAACGTGATTCGAAGAAGCAACAGAATTTATCAAACAGAACATTGTGATATCCAGTGGGTTTGTGGGAGGGCTTTGGCTCGGCCTTGCATCTTACGGACACGAATGCTCCTTCCTAGTGGATCCAGCTGTGTGGCAGCAGGGCGACCGCTGGGCGACACAGGCTACCACTCTCCCAAGCAGGGAGAGACAACTTGCTGGACAGTTCCAAATTCCCAACTTAGCATTTTGCCATCTGAAGCCGGGCCAACAAGTATCTGCTGTCAAACAACCTGTGTGATATTTGAATAACAGTGTTTTTGAGCAAAACACGGCTTTTGGCATTTTTAAAAACCTTTGCATCTGTTTAGAAATTAGCCAGTAGGATGCCACCTGTTAGATATGGGTAGGAGATAAACACCTGTTGGCTCCATCTCCCCGTGAAATATTATCCTTTTTTAAGTTAAATACAATGTTCATTGTGCTTTAGAGTATAATGCCAGTAGTTTGAAATTTGTCTCGTGGCTTCAGTGGTAAGACTGACTTTTCTTTAAGATATATTTGCAACAAATTTGAAGAGCCGTAATGCCCTTTTGTGGAAGAGCTTAGAAATAATAGAATTATGAAACCAACCAGATTCCACTGATGTAATACCAGTCCTTAGGTTATTTTCTCCTTGCATATCTTGCTTGGACTACTTTTCAAAAAAAGGCTCTTCTGAGGAAATACCACAACATGCCTAAAACCCTTCTTCCTTTTTTGATGTCTGTAGTTTTAAAAATATCTTCTTGTATGTTACCTTCTAATTTTTGTATTTGTTTCTCCTGGGAATGGCAACTGACTTTATCACCCCCAAGGAGATTCCTTTTGGGCAGCTGATGGATCTAAGCCTGTGCTCCCCTACGTTCTTTGAGTGAGGGAGGCAATGTTCCTCTGGGAATCTAAGCTTGTTGTTGGGTCTAGACTGGATAAATCTGACTGAGCTTTTAATTGGAAATCTGATAGGGAGCCTGATTCCCCACTCGGCTCACCCCTAGCTTTTTGAGGCCCTGGGCTTGAGCCTCCTTCCTGTTTCTGACAGAAAAGCTCCACTGATGTGATATTTAGACTGACAGTGTCTAGCCCTATGAGTGCCCTTGTCACATCATTGGTAAAGTCCCAGTTCAACTTCAGTACCTTCCAGATTAGAGTTAGCGAAAGGATTACCTTGGCTTGCAAAAGCACATTGTCGGTGAAAATGTCCGATTTTACCACAATTTAAACATGTCACATTTTTAGCATGGTTGTTTTTACCTTGGTTTAATAAAAGCCAGCATAGCTTGGGCTAACAACCCTCCTATGAGGTTCTGAACCGATATTCTGACAAGCCTTCATATAACTGCTTAAATCTTTAGAAGTTCACATGGCGACCAGAGCCTGTTTACAGTCTTGGTTGGCATTGTCATAAATGACTTGAAAAACAAGTATGTCAGCTGCTTGAACATGAGGAGTTTGTCTGTGTATTACTTGTGTGTAAGTTTCTCTTGGCCTTTGTAAGATATTAAGAGAAAACTGAACAGGAGCCCCACCCTCAGGCTCAGCAAGCCAAGATCTTTTTATTATCTGTCCTATTTGTTCAAAAGTCTCATTGTGACTGTTGAGTTACCTCTGCATATTGTCCGGTTCCCAATAATATTTTTGCAGTTATATTAGCTCTGTCATCCCATCTGATTCTGTCAGGCTGATCCTTAGCTTGCTCCTGCAATTGAATACTGGAATGCAAGTACTGACTAGGAGACAGGAGTGGGCAAGATATCTCACATCATTAGGCATTAAGTGATGAGTCTCGAAAGCAAAAGCTAAAATCCCCAAGGTTAATGGCTCTTGAGCTCCACTGCTCATTACACCCTTCTAAAAATTACTGTGACAGCGTAAAGTAAAAAGCTTAATGTTCTGCCAGGCAGCTGATTCTGATTATGTGGGTCATGTTTATAGGTCACTGGAAATCAGCAGGGCCCAAGAATTTCTCTCTGCTTGGCTGCGTCTCAGACCGCTGCCTAATAACTAGACATGCAGGCTGCTCCCTGGTAACTAGACCTGTGAGGCTCGAGGTGGCCCTGCTCTTCATAGCCTGAAGGTACAGACCCTAGAATTTCCCCATCTGCCATATCTACCATTAGTTCTCCTCTATTACAGGGGGAGCACCTGGAGATTTTCCTTTCCCATGTATTGATTTTACCTTTCCACGTATGGCTCTTTTTGTTGCAATCTTCAGTTCTCCTTTCCACCTGATTTTGCATTTCTATTCCCATCCTCCCCTATTTGCTCTAGCACTGGTATTTTAGACAGTGGGGCTTAAGGGTTCTAAAATAGATTTTACTAATACCCAACAGGAGAATGTGTCTTATGACACTTTTTCACCCCTACCATGAGCTCTTTTTAAATGCCCACTAATCCTACTCCGGTCTCTAAATCTATGTTTTCCTCCTATAGAAACAAAGGACTTAATTTCATAATTTCGCATGCCATTTTAGTTAAGATGCCAGTACTAACTGGAGTTCTCACTTGTTTGAGCAGCTTATGTAAGAGCTGGACATAATTCTACTGTTCTTTAGACTTCTTCTGTCCCATTTTTCCAACTACAGAAAAATTTCCAGGGCCTTTACCTTCTACTTTCTACTTGGAGGACCCTAAATCTGCCCTGTGGAATCCTTCACACCATCTTTCCACTCGAGTGGATCCTCCCTGTCAGGCCTAATTAGAATGTCACGTTCAGAAGCCAAGTACTGGGGATCTGGCCAAGATGCCCAGTCACCTGTATGAGCAAAATATAGAGACAAATTTAGTAATGCATAAAGGGGTCTGAGGTGGAGACGAAGATGCTCCAAGCTAGTCACTATTCACTGGGGTACACAATGACGTGAGGGGTGACAGAACATTCAAGGTCGGCAGCAGACGCAGAATGTCATGACTCGGCAGGCAACAGAGAACCCTGGGATGACTCAAGGGGCAGAGATGATCCCATGCTGAGAAGGATCTCTCCTTGGAGTGTTTTTTAATCTTAGTGGTCTTAGTTTAGTCTTAGTGAGTGGAAAAGAATGGCCCATCTCCAAAGAGCTAATGGGATATCGTAAAAGGGAGATAGTAATAATCCCAAGCCTCTACTGCAGGGATTAGGAGTCTGATGAAATTGAAACACTTACACTTGAGCTGGAATTAACTGAAAAACTCTGTGGATGACATAAATGTATTATGCAAACACACCACAAGCCGTCTCACTCTTAATATTCAACACAATCCATGGCAGAAGATATGCTACAGGCATGGTTATAAAAAAGCAACACACTCTTATTTCAAAACCATTTTCTCACTACTTTGCCATTAATAACAGCCAGAAACAGGCAAACTGTATTTTTATAGAGTTCCTTTAAGTCTTTCATGTGTGGTGATCAAGTGAATCAAGGACTGTAATTGCGTGTCGGGCTTTTGTGTAATCTCTAATCCTGTAAAGCCATCACTGTTGGTCTTTGTTGCTCCCCTCTGTGCTGTTCTGGGGCTCTCCCAAAGATTACCCTCATACTTCTCAGTGAAGAGAAAAGCACTGGTGAATAGGCCACTCTTGCTCACTCAGCTTCAGGGCTTTATGTTGGTTTTATAGGCAGTTATTTTGAGTTGGTTTTGTTCCCAGGTTCTTTTTTAAACATGTTTTAATTCTCATGTGAACAACCTGTTCAATTTAAGTTTTTCATAAATTAAACTTAAGGTCAGATTTATCTCTTACAATGATGTGATGAGTTGTCAGATAATTTTAAAATGTTTTGGTTGTATACTTGTTTTATAATTAAAATTTACATTCAGTGTGAAAAACAAAACATTCCTCTAAGGTGGCTTATTCATTGCCATTTGTGAAGCTCCAAGGAGTTATATGGCTGCATGCCAGAATCTTACTTTGAGGAAGTACAAGGACTGAGAAAGAAGTGTATTATTGAGGAAGAAACTATTTGATTATGATATGTCTTACTCTATGTTTGAAAAACATGTAGAAAATTTAAAATTTGTATGTCTATGGTATGTGCTATTCAGACAGACAGTGATGTTAAACTTAACTGCCTCTGTTATAGGATAATAATATCATTAAGCTTCTCTTCTGCATGTTTTTAAAATTTTATTTATTTATTTAT
>NW_004524583.1:28336847-28338041 GCF_000260255.1 Octodon degus
AGCTCTGACTGATCTTTAACCTTTGCAAGAGTATGCCTACAAGTCCGCTATTCTATGTGTGCCCTTCCAGTATGAATGAAAAAAGTGAATGTTGAGACTTTTTCAATTATTAAAGTAAAGGCCACATTGCTATTAACCTCCCTCAGCATCACTCAGTCACGTCCAACACACTCGTGCCATCGTTCTTGTCCCTTTCCAAAGCAGTTCTAGAGGTCAGCGCTCACGGGTGTCCTCAGTGCCTCAGCTGCACTGTGTACTGAACTGATTTGGAATATTTATCTATTTATCTTTCATGGTATTCTGCATTTGAGGATAAGCCTGGAATTGGTTGGTACTACATCTGGGGAGTAAAATGAATGAGGTTACACCATAACTTTTTTATTTGACAGAAATTGCTGCAGGGGCCATTTGCAGTAAGGGGCAGTCAACAAATATAGTTAATATTTATTTACTTATTTATTTATTTATCTTCTGGCGGTACCAGGGATCGAATTCAGGACCTTGCGCTTGCCAGGCAGGCACTTTTACCGCTGAGCTATCTCCCTGGCCCGATATTTAAATTTTAAAATTGTATTACAATAAAAAAAAAATGCCACTAATGCTCTCAACATAAAATGCTCTTCCTATCTTCACCCAAATTTATCCTATCTTCATGGCAATATGCTTTTGGCTATATTAATTTTTAAAATTTAAATAATCACTGTATTTTCTATCATACCTTATATATGATAAATAAGGAAATACATAATTTAGTGGTGGGTTGGTGGCCTGCCAGCAATGAAAGTCTTGTTTGTTCCCATTCCCATTTTTAAAAAATTTTGTTTTGAAGATGAAAGAAACAAAAACAAATAATAAGAACAAAGATAAAAACAAAGCACCATAAGACAATAAAAGTGGTACAGAAAAAAAAAGTGGTACAGTTTTAAAACAAGAACAGGAAATTAACAGTGGTTGTTACATTACATATTATTATCATCAGATTTTTTTGTTCAGAGTCTCATTCCCATTTGTGGTTATCTCACTGAATTTTTTTTTTTTTTTTCAGTACCAGGGATTGAGCTCAGGACCCTGCGCTTGCCAGGCAAGCACTTATTCTACTGAGCTATCTCCCCGGGCTCTATCTAACTGAATTTTGCTGCTACAATATATAAGCCTTTTTATTTGTGGATCTTATATTCTGGGAGCAAGTCGCCC
>NW_004524583.1:28342696-28343531 GCF_000260255.1 Octodon degus
AAGCACTTATTCTACTGAGCTATCTCCCCGGCCTTAGTTATTCTTTCTTGAGGGATCGTCTTGTCCCTTCTTTTACCTCCCTCTTTGACCTGAGGCAGTAAAACTGAATATAACACTAAATATAAATGACCCAAGAGCTTACTGTGGAGAACAACTCCAAACAGCCTCAGCATTTAAGGGAAGCCCAGTTAAAAACAAACTTTGTTCTGTTGTGATGTTTTATTTTGTCTAACTTTATTATTCACACTTCTACATCTTATGGCTTTAAAATTTTTGACTAGTTAATAGAATTGTTGAAAAAGACAAGACATTAAATTGCTATTAACACATTTAATAGTACACTGTCACATTCTGTAAGGGATTTTCAAATTTGTTCTATTTTGGATTCATCTTCAAAACTTCTTTCAAATATATATTTCTTTAGGATTTGTTACGCAACCATTTCTTAGGCTTTTCTGCAAAAGTCCTTGATTTACTCTGTTTTCACATAAGTGCTGCCTAAATTCTTATTACTAAGCATATAAACATTTTATTTGTGTATATTTATCACATTATGCAAATGTTTGGAGCTGCTGAAGCTGGATATTGATCACATGTGGGAGGGCAGGATGAGACCTCATTGCCTAAAGCAGGCAAGCTACCTCGGTCTTCCTGCCTGGACATTGTGGGCTGTTAGTTGCTAAGCAACCTTGTGGCTTGTAACTTTGCAAATGTATAAATAAATGCCTCTACTATTGTTCAGGGTTGCTTTGCCAATCAGGCATGGCCCACCACCTGACCTCAGCTATCATCTCTTTATTTTTTAAATCCTCTTTCTGTTTTCTCCCAGGGACCA
>NW_004524583.1:28345864-28346507 GCF_000260255.1 Octodon degus
TGGTCATTCAAGAAATGCAAAGTCAGACAACACTGAGATCTCATCTCACCCCAGAAAGAATGACCATCATAAAGAAATCAACAAATAACAAATGCGGAAGAGGCTGTAGGGAAATAAGAATCCTTCCCCACTGTTGGTGGGAATGTTGACTGGTACAACTTCTGTGTAAATCAGTGTGCGGATTCCTCAAAAAATGAGAATTGGATGTCCCATTCAACCCAGCTATTCCTCATGTGAATATTTTTCTATAAACATGGAAAACATCATACTACAGAGATATATGTGCACCCATGTTTATAGCAACACAATTTTTTTAAAGCAAAATCTTGGAAACAACACAAATGCCCTTTCTCAACTGAGGGAGGGATAAAAAGGTGTGGCACTTTTATTCAGTGGAGTATTATTCAGCTATAAACAAAGATAAACTGGAGGCTTTCATCAGTAAATGGATGTAACTAGAGGCTATCCTCGTAAGGGAAATAAATCAGATCCAGCCGTGTAAACATCATATTGACTCCCTCGTGTAGAACCTGAAAGAGTAAATAAAATGTGAAATATATAATAGATATAATTAAAGGGAAACAAACTGAGCAAAAAATATAGACAATTGGGATAAATAAAGGGGGAAAAAGAAAAGAGCAAG
>NW_004524583.1:28347692-28349605 GCF_000260255.1 Octodon degus
TGAGTCTGCTTTACTTCACTTCTTAGTATGGCCTCAAGTTGCACTATTTACCTATAAGAGTCTCAAGTTTATCCTTCTGTGTGGCTGCGTAGTAATCTATCATACATAAATGCCACATCTTTTTTATCTATTGCTCAGTTGATGGGCATCTGGGTTGCTTCCAAGAGTTAATTATTACAAATTGTCTGCTGTAAACATGGGTGCACATGCATCGCTGGGATTTTAATTCTTCTGGGAAAACATCCAGAAATGGAATAGTGGCGTTGACTCAGATCTCTACTAGTAGGGTTTTTTTTTTAGGACACTCCACACTGATCGACACAATGGTTGTACCAGTGTACACTCCTGCCAGCAGTTGAGGAGGGTTCCTCTTTCCCCTTATTTGGGATTGGTTGATTCCCTTAGTAATAGTCATTCTTTTTCTTTTTCTTTTTCTGGTGGAACCAGAGATTGAACTCAGGCCCTTGCACTTGCCAGGCAAGCACTTACTCTACTGAGCCATCTCCCTGGCCCCATGATAGTCATTCTTTCTGGAGTACTATGGAAAAGAAAAAAAAATGGAGGATTCGAGGGATTATCTGAACTTGGACTCTGCATTTGATGAATTGGGTTAGGACAAGAAAAAGAGAAAAATTCCCTTTAAAATAAAAAAAATGCATCTCCTAAAGAAAAAAAGGAAAAGAAACAAAGATAATAAGATAAAATGAAATTATATTTCTTAGAAAGGGGGGCAGTCCTACCTGCCTGTTTCTATGTCACGTGTCTTTGTCCCTAAACACAACGCTAGTTCACTGAACCCACCTGCTACTGGCTCATACTTGAATTTTTCCATCCTGTGAGTCCCACCTATCATGTGTGTCTTAGTGTGGGCGTGGTGGCGCACGCCTCTAATCCCAGTGCAGGCGAGGCTGAAAATGAGGATGCCTGCGAGTCCAAGCTGCATAGTGAGACCCTGTACCAAATACATAAAAAAATAAAATAAAAAGAATGAGAGATTGGGCAAGACTACGGAAGACTGTGGTGTGAGGGGCGCTTAGCGGCTGCCCCGGACGCAAGACGGCGATGGCAACCAGAGCTCTCCAGGTCAATGGCCAGCAGGAGCGGGTCGAATCAGCAGCGGCGGCGGGGGCGGCAGCGCTGGCAGCAGGAGACAAATGGAAACCTCCACAGCGCAGAGATTCCATTAGGATGGAGAACAGGCAGAGCGCAGCCGCCAAGCTGGGCTGCCTGCTCGGAAGCCTGAACAGCAGGAGGCCCTCCAGAAGGCCACGAAATATGCCGCCGCAGCCCGGGAGCAGAGCATGGAGAGTGCGCTCGTGCAGCAGGCCATCGCCCACCAGCAGCAGCCGCTCACCACTCTGCACATGGCAGCAGTGACAATGACCTTTGAAGATGCCCTCTCACCTTTGCAATCGGCGGCAGCTCAGCTGCAGCAGGCACTGGCCATCACCTGCCGGGGCTACGTGGGCTGCATCTACTATGAGCTAGGGGAGGACACCATTCGCCAAGCCTTTGCCCCTTTGGCCCCATCAGGAGCACTGTAACGTCCTGGGGCTCCATCACCACGGAACACGAGGGCTTTGCCTTTGTGGAGTACAAGGTCCGAGGAGCTGCACAACTGGCCTTGGAGCAGATGAACTCAGTGATGCTGGGGGCAGAAACATTAAGGCAGGCAGGCCCAGCAACATAGGGCAGGCCCAGCCCATTGTAGACCAGCTGGCAGAAGAGGCAAGGGCCTTCAGCCACACATATGTAGCCTCTGTGCACCAGGACCTCTCAGACGATGACATCAAGAGTGTATTGAGGACAAGCCATAGTTATATGTAGAAGATGGGCAAGGCAATGATCCTGAGAATCTCCAGAAGATTTTTGAATCTAGCAGTTAATTGGAAAGATTCTCACCCTGACTAACT
>NW_004524583.1:28349705-28359512 GCF_000260255.1 Octodon degus
GTCTGGGAAACTCTTAAGAATTCATTTGACTACAAAAAGGAGCAGACTTTCTGCGGTCTGAAGGGATTTGTACTTGAGGATCCTCCAGTCGGCAGAGGCTCATGCTGAGCATTCTGCAGGCAGAACTGTTTTCAGTCTGCAGCTGCCGGGAAACCTTCACGCGGTTGAGCCCGGCCTCCAGCCGGAGCTGCTGAACCACTCTCTTCATGGCGGAGACGCTGGAAGAGCCAGACATAGTACACCTGAGGGCCGGGCCAACGCTAGGGCCAGGAGCAGGGCAGCGAGGGTCGGCAGGGCCAGAGGGCCAGGCGCGGGCGGGGGCGGGACTCCCAGATGTAGATATTTCTATATTCAAAAAATATGTAGAAAAGATCAAATTGACTCACTGCCATATAAAAACTTTAGCCATGTGTACCAATCTGTATTTTACTTAAGAATTTTAACTCATAGAACACATTCAGCTTAAGAACAATGAGATTTTATTACCTAATGCATCTTATATTTTATAATTTTAATTGTCTGGATTCTTAATTTCAGAACTCTCCCCCCCAAAACAAAAACAAACACAAACACAAACACAAACAAACAAACAAACAAAAGACAAGATCCCTAGAAAGGCAAGGATTTTGGCAAATAATTTTCAGAGCATTCACACAGAAATTGCTTTTTAGCATCTCAGAGTAATAAATTTTTCTCCAGCTCCTTACCATCAGAGTACTGTGGGGCTGAGGAGAGAGTTGAAACATGGAATTAGGGTCCTAACTAGGCTGAAGGTCCTAGCTTATCATTTTGGACTCTTGTTTGATAGCAAAGAGGGTGACAAAGTCACCTGGCTACTTTTTTCTGGCTTGGGGCAGTGAGGGGTCTGAGTTTGGGCATCAGGGGGAGTCACAGGAGGGTGTAGAGCAGTCCTCTGTTGGGTCTCATTGGGGTAGAGCCTGGTAGGTATAGTCTGAGAAAAGCATTTGGTTAAAATTTTGGGTTGTGAATCTGGTAACAGTTTCCACAGGATGAGGGAAATGAAACAGGGGCTACCATAATCAAGCCCTGTAAGGGGCCCTAGAAGGAGAGCGAGTCCAGGGAAGATAGAGTTGCACATACCTTCTCCACCCCATCCCAGGGAGCCTCCTAGGGAGGTCCCAAGTCTTGTAGCTCCCGGGGCAGCCCCCAGGAGAGCCGTGTCTACCAGGATGCCCACATGGTAGGCCTGTTTTATCCTATGGGGTGTGGGTGTATTCTTAAGGAAGAAGGCCTCATGAAACTCTGAGTCTATGTATATGCTGAAATTAGAGATCATAGTCACTGGAGTGCACTGGAGGTGTAATGGAAGGCAAGGAACGGCTGAGGTGTCACACAGAAACATCTGTTTGCCTGTCTGGTGTTGCTTGTCTGGGGGTGTGGTGAATGAAGTGAGTTTGGTGCAAGGAAGCCCAGTGGAGTTTCCCAGGGAACATGCACAGTTGTGAGAAGAGAGGAGTTATGAAAGAGAGAGATATCAATGGCTAGAGGTTTTTGAGGATGGGGCAGGTATGTGTGTTGTTAGAATGGACATGCACAGCCAACACTTGGTGAGGTTGGTGGTCTGGATTAGGAAAGTTGTCAGGGGTGAGGAGGGTTTGTTCACACACATGTAGAAGCTAGTGTAAGGTGTCTCAGGACAAGAAGACCGAGGAGGCAGCGAATGATGGACTTGAGTCCACTCTGATGTTTGGGGGCTATTGGGTATTTGGAATGCAGGGAATGGCCATGGGATCTCTGAGGCGCAGTAGTATAGGAATAGCATATATGGCATAAGTGGGACTAGAAGTGTCTCAGAGTATGTGGTTAACAAGGTAAGAAGAAGGGAGGAGCTGGCTGTGCATGGAAGTTAGGTTTATAGGATGAGCACTGTGGGGAAAGAGGTGAGAGAGACATGGAACTTTTGGATGAGATCTCTCCCCATGAGAGGTATAGAGTACATTGGGTTTACAAGAAAATTATCAGTAAAAAACAATGTCTGGAGTCATCAGGGAATGGACTTGCCTGAAGGTGTCATGTAGTTCTGCAGTCAACACCCACTCTGGAGACTATAAATCTAATACAGCAACTTTAGAACTCAGAAAGAACATTACATGTGGTGTTTGTAAGAAGAGGTTGTTTTTTTGTCTTCTGTTTCGTTTGTTTTTTACCTAAGGTGTCCAGTGAGACTCTGGACTCTGACAAAGATACCTCGATTTGGGCCATGGACCCCAAGTTTTGTTGTTCCTCTTCAATGGCAAGACCAAGCCAGTCAAGTATTGATGGATCTGGCTGTAGCAAATTTTCCTGTGAGGGCAGGGAATGGGATGACTTACCTTCTCTCTGGCAGAAAGGGCAGTCACATTTCCAGTGACCCTTGAGCTTGTAGATAGGACCAGGTCCTAGAGGTGGCTCCAGGTTGGGGCAGACTCTTGCCCAGTGTCCTTTGCTGTACTTGAAATCATCAAGGATGGACTCTGGTGGTAGCATTGTTTAGGCTCAGCATGACCTTGTTAAGGTCCTACTTTGATGAGAGTCCCGAGTGTCACAGCCAAAAGTTGGCATTTGTGTATAGTTAATTGTGGTCTCTATTATTGAAGACCTGGAAAGTCAGGTTAAGTAAGTTTTCTTGTCGGGTCTGAGGGCTGAGATCTGTCTTTTCACCTTGGCACGAATGTCAGGAGCAGATCAGGATATAAAATAGGAATTAATGACAATTGTTTCTTCAGGAGAATCTGGGTCTGTCTTAGCACTTACTTGATTATCAGAATTTGATCTGAGTATCAAGCACCTTGAAATATGAAGTATATGAAATAATAAAATTAAATTCAATATCCTAAAAAAACAAATATAAAGTGTGACCAGAAAGCTATTATTTCTTATCAACCATGGACATTTTAGCGGTTAAACTCCTATAGAATGTTAACAGGTAATAGTTATACTTTCACAGAGAACATCTGACATCAATAGTCATACACAGTGATGTAGTGTAACAGTTACCACAGATGATGAAATCTCCATTTTGTTTAGACATCTCTAAATGTAATGGTATGTACACAGGCTATAGATCACATGAATGTTTGTTGTAAAATTATCATTTGACTGATGACCTCAGGTTGGCTTGACGTGAACCTCTAATAAATACACGAAGCATAAGAAAAAGGTATGAATATATTTAATGTAGCAACTTTTATGAGAAAACCTCATTTGAATTTTTTTTGAAAAAATTTATCTTTTAACCAATGAACAAATTATTTGGGGTGTCTTCCAAGGAGATTATTTGGTGCTCTCTACTGATAATCAAAGGTTGGCCACCCTTCTATCCACCAATCAAGAGCCCTGTCCAACAATCTCTCCCCATTGTAATGATTTTTGTTTAATTATAAACTAATTTTGATATCACTTGACAAACTGGTAACTCAGGAGTATCCATGCTTTTAAGTCTTTGTTTTAAAGCCCAACACATACACAGGACACACATGAGTGCCTGTACAAAATCAGAGGGCACTCAGATATATTTCTGGCCAGGTTAAATTATGATGACCTTTTAAGTTTGTAATTATGAGATACTAGTCAGAACTTTTGTGGGTCAATTAGTAGAACTCTCTTATAAGAACTTGAAAAATATAAAAACCTTTTATTTATAGTTACCAAGTTTGAGAAGGAACAAGCAGACTGAACAGGGTATAAAGATTAGGCACATCCCAATGGAAGAGCGCTCACAAGTCCAGGACTTGCAAGCTGACAAGAAGGGCATTCTAAGGGAGGGGCAGGAAGCCGCAGCCCAGAGTCTCTTTCTTGTGGGTGGCTGTAACAGGATCACCTGCTGAAGTGACTGCAGGGTGGGGGGACTGAGGGGAGAATGAGGTGAACAGCAGGCTCGGCTGGGACAGTAGGCGAGACAAGGGCCTGCGTTTTGTGGGCTATTGTCCTTGAGCATCCATTGCAGAGGGAGCAAGCACAGGCAGCCAGGGAACAATGGTTATTAGCTGTTCTTGGACTGTGTCTTGTTCCAAACTGAGAAACCTGAAGGAAAAAGAGAATGTAGATACATGTTGGGAGTGGCAACGAACATGAGGAACGCAGGACCGGCTGGCAAAGACAGATGAGAGAAAGACTGGGGAGAGGGAGCAAAGAGAGAGAGGTATCTCCCCAGACCCTGAAAGGTGAGCGGTCAGGATGTGAACTAGCATATGTACTGCTACAGTGGCAGCAGACAATGGTGGCTCTGGCGGTGGCCTGCGGCAGCAGCTACAGAAGCTGTGGCTCTGTGGGGCAGGGCGTACAGGAATCTGGGAATGAAGGGGTCCATGGGGAAGGGTCAGGTTGAGGTCTGGTGGGGGCCTTTGCTAGTAGAATCTGTTGGGGACTACATGACAGGCAGAGCTCAGGATGATTGCGGAGAGAAAAGAAAATAAGGATTAGGGGACCGCAGTCCGTTTTCCACTGCAGCGACCAAAGTTATCTAAATCAATGAAGGTGTCACAGTCAAGAGTTTCTTTATGGGGGGGGATGCAGATAGTTCCATTGTCCAACTTGTATTGTGGCCGGCCAGGCAGTCTGACAGAGAAAAGTGAGGCATTGGGATTTGAGCTCAGACAGTTGGAGGGATGCCCTGAGGACTGATTTGAGACAGGAGAGAACAGAGGTGTGGGTGGAAGGGGTGGACGAGTGTTAGCAACAGTGGCAAGAATACAGACGAACGTGACAGAAATAGACAGGAGTGCAAAGACAAATATCATTTGAGATAAATCCCAAAAGGGATGAGAGACTGAAGCTCTCCCAACGGACATCTCCTGTCAGAGAGGAGGTCGAATTGAGGGGAGGAGTGGCGTGGTGTCGACGTGACTTGTGAAATGAGGGCATGAAGCCAGGAGAAAGTGAGTCATCCAGGAATGACAATTATCTTCAAGACTTGTAGAGAAGGAAAGAGCAAATGGAAGTACAGAAAGCTATCTCAGCCAGGCTAAGGTTGGGGAGGGAGCGTGAAGGGCAGAGAAATGGCCTCTTCATCTCCCCCCAAAAAGCAAGCTGGACAACGGGAGAGGTTTGTCCTTTAAGGTGGGTTGAATGAGCGATGAAGGATTTGGATGTTGTGGGCATTTAGGTCAGCAAGGGAGGTCCGAGGCTTAAGGTCCACTCAGAAGGGCTGGCAGTAGACTGGGGCAAGGCCCTGGGTGGGAAGGACTGGCAGGGGCCTTGGTATCCTCCTGGGATTCAGGCACCAATTGTTAGGTATGAACACACGCACTCAACCAGACCAGGCACTCTGATGCGAGAAGGTTTATTGGAGGTAGGAGTAAGCGGGCTGGCTGTCTAGTTAGTGGACCAAGACAGCAGTGAACAAGGCAAAGCACAGGGCATTTACGGGGCTTTGTGCAGAGGGTGTTCGCGGGCTGGAACAGCCAAGGGAGAGCTAAGCTTGGCAGGGCTACCTGGTCTGTGGGGACTTTTGATGTTAACAAAGGAGAGTTTCTGTGGTTTTTTTTGCCTGGGTCAAAGTCAGGCAGAATTGTCCTGCAGTTTTGGCCGTAGCTTGGGGCCAAAAGGAACTGAACCTTGGAGTGACGTTGAGGGTCTTAACTTATCAATTACATTGCCTAAAATATAATAAATTAAATATGGTTTTGCGTTATCTTCTTAAATGTAGTTTTTTACATTGATGAATAAGGGCCAGGGATATAGCTCAGTGGCACAGCTCCTGTCTAGCAAGTGCAAGTCCTGAATTTGATTCTTAGTTCCAAAATGCACAAACAAAATATTCCTGATTATAATGCACATTTTTTTATTAAATGGACTCTGTGACTCCATTTTATTAAATGGAACACTCAGTGTTCCATTCTCTTTCTTCTTTCTTTCTTTCCTTCTTTCTTTCTTTCTTTCTTTCTTTCTTTCTTTCTTTCTTTCTTTTTATACCTGGGATCGAACTCAGGACCTTGCACTGACCAGGCAGGTGCTTATGCCACTGAGGCATCTCCTCGACCCCGGGTGTTCCATCCTAAAGTACTGATTCAACACTGCATCTAGATTTTGTATATATGTTCCCTGTATAGCAATAATTTTTGATGACAATAGATTTAACAATTTACGTGAATGTGGTTTCAAATATATTCTAGAAATGACATAATTCTAATACATATACAATAATTTTGTAATTTTCCCTCTTTAAATGCTGTACTTGTAATTTAGTCATGTAATATTTAAATCTTTAAATCTAACTATAGATAAATTGTGCATTTCTTTTCTTTTCTTTTTCTGTTTTTTCTTTTTTTTTTTTTTTTGTAGTACTGGGGATTGAACTCAGGACCTTGCGCTTGCCAGGCAATTTTGGCACTTCTTAATGAATGGTTTTTATTTTTTTTTATTTTATTTTATTTTTATTTATTTATTTATTTTTTGGCAGAACCGGAGATTGAACTCAGGCCTTTGAGCTTGCCAGGGAAGCGCTTATTCCACTGAGCCATCTCCCCAACCCCTAATGAATGGTTTTTAAATAACTGTTAAACTCAAGTGGAAATACGGTCCCCTGTTTTTGGAAAAATGTAATTCTTAACATATCCAGAAGATGTCTTCATTGTCCTTTAGTTTTCACAAGTGCTTTCACCACAGTGCTGTGACAGAATCTATCACTAAATGGATCAACTTATGAAAGTGACAAATTATGAAATTGACATAGTCTGTTGCTTCCTTTATGATTATTTATAAATGAAATGTGGAATATATTACTTCTATGCTTTAAAGTGTCTTTTTATATACCAAAGTAGGAAAAAGCAGTAAGTCATCACTGGACAAAGTTCAGGAACAAAAAAATACTTAAAACAGAAAAGCTACAACTTATAATATATCCATGTAACAATTTCCATCTCTTCTTTCAGCTATGTTCCCATGGGGTTTAATAATTCCAGGGTTTTTGTGTCATTTTCACGTTCACATTAAATTTTGAGAGGTAATTGCTATACTTTCTAAATTTTAATTATATCTGTGTTCTTCAAGTACAATACTTTTAATTTACATTTTGATGGTTAGACTAAAATAAGAAATATAGGGGCCGGGGAGATAGCTCAGTAGAATAGGTGCTTGCTTGGCAAGCACAAGGTCCTGAGTTCGATCCCCAGTACCACACACACACAAAAAAAAATTAAATTAAATTAAAATTAAGTAAGAAATATACTTGGACATTGCTCTGTGCTAGATAGAATGCAGACAGACCAACCTTGAAAAGCTTTCTCATATACAACTGATTTTACATGAAAGCAGTGAGGGAGTGATGCTAGCATAATTTGGTGGAGTTCTGCATTTTTTTCTTTGTGGCATTAGGATGTCACTGAAGTGTATATGATTCCACTGAAAATACCTAGATAGGTCAACATATAGTTACATGCACCTCATAAGGCATTAGCCCTAAGTCCAGCCCTTGGAAAATCATTAATATGGCATTAAAATATGTGCTAGTGGTTGGTGCAGGTTTAAAGCAGTTTGTGATTAATTCATGATCCAACGCCGGGGTTACGGGTTGAGGGCTACACCCGCCCTGGGGCAGGCAGCTGAAGGCAGTAGAAGGAAGGAAGGATGCGGTCTCTCTGACAGTGCTCCTCCCTTTGGCTCTTGCTCTCTCTGCTCTTAGCTGCCACCACGAGCTGCTGCCCTCTGCCCTGTGCCGCTCTGCCTTGGAGCCAGCCGACTATGCACTGAAGCCTCAACAGACTGAGCTAAATAAACCTTTCCTTCCTTCATTTTGGATGTGTTTTATCTCAGCAATGAGAAAAATGTAACTGAGATGCAAACCTCATCAAAAAAAGGAAAGAAAAAAAGCAAATTCAAGTAATAAGGAACAAAAAAGACAAAATTACTAAAATCCCTATCGAAACTCTGAAGATCATAAATACCGACTTCAAAAATCTTTACTTATAAGATGGAAAACACAGAAGAAATGGACAGATTCTTAGATACATATGAATTACCAATGCTAAATCAAGAAGGTATAAAACTCCTGAATAATCCAATATCAATCAATGAAATTGAAAAATATAATAAAAAACCTACCAACAAAAGAAGCCCAGGTCTGGATGGATTCACAGCTGAATTCTACAAGAAATTTAGGGAAGATTTAATCCCAATACTCCTCAAACTCTTCAATTAATTGAAAAGCAAGCAGTTCCCCCTAACTGATTTCAGGAGGGAAGTGTTACACTGATACCAAAGCTAGAGAAAGACCCAACCAAAAAAGGCAACTACAGGACAATCTCCCTTATGAACATACATACAAACATCCTCAGTAAAATACCAGCAAATAGAATGCAACATATCATCCAATAAAAGAGAAGATTACACACCATGATCATGCCAGGGATACAGGGATGTTTCAACATACGCAAATCTATAAATGTAATACATCATATCAACAGAGCCAAAAGTAAAAACCATATATGATCATCTCAATAGATACATAAAAAGTTTTCGACAGGGTCCAACACTGATTTATAATTTTATTTTATTTATTGTATTTTATTTTTTTTACAAGTGATACAGAATTGATTTCACTTAACAAAGTAACATGAATTTCATAGTATTTGTTGTAATACATAGTGTGATTTATAATTTAAAAAAAAAACTACAGAAAATTGGAATAGATGTCCTATACTTTAATCTGACAAGAGCCATCTATGAGAAACCAACAACCAACATCACTCTATACAGACAAATACTGAAAACTTTTGATGCAAAATCAGGTAAAAGACAAGGATGTCCACTGTCACCACTCCTAATCAATATCGATCTGGAAACAGCCAGAGTCATTAGATAAGAGAGAAATAGAAAGAAGAGGAATTGGGAAGGAAGAAGTTAAATTATTATTATTCACAAATGACGCGATGTTCTACATGGAAGACACAAAGAACTCCATCAGGAGAGTCTTAGAATATAATAACTATTTTCAGTAGTATAGTAAGATACAAAGTCAACACCAAAAATCAGTAGCACTCCTATACACAAACAACAAACTCATTGAGAGAGAAATTAGGGAAATAATAATAATACAAAACCTTCACAATAACATACAAAATAATTAAATACTTAGGAATTAATTTAACAAAGGAAGTAAAAGACCTAAACAATGAAAACTGCAATACTCGGAGAAAGGAGATCACAGAGGGTTTTAGAAAATAGATATTCCTTGCTCATGGATAGGAAGAAACATTGTGAAACTGTCCCTATTCTTAAAGCTGTTACACAGATTTAATGCAATCCCTATGAAAATAACATTAGCATACCTCACAGATCTAGTGAAAATATTCCTAAAATTCATTTGGAACCAGAAGAGACCTAGAATAGCAAAGGCAACAGTGGTCAACAATGGCAAAGCAGGAGGCATCACAATCCCTGACTTGAAATTATACCGCACGCCTACTGTGATAAAATCATACTGGTACTGGCAAAAGGCAGACCTGAGGGTCAAAGGAACAGGTCAGAAGATGCAGATACAACTACAAACACACTCAGATACCTGATCTTTGACAAAGGGGCCAAATGTTCACTGGAAGAAAGATAGCCTCTTTAACAAATGGTGCTGGAAAACTGGCTTTCTGCATGCTGAAAACTAAAACTAGATCCATGTCTATCACCATGGTCTACACTAAGGTCAAAATGGATTAAAAATCTAAACATTAAAAGAGAAACAGTAAACCTACTGGAAGAGAAAGTAGATAGATTTTTTGAAGACATAGGGGTAGGTGGAGTGTTCATAAACAAAACCCAAACAGTATAGGAAATATTTTAAAGAATCAACAACTAAAATCCCATTTTACTGAAAGT
>NW_004524583.1:28368252-28371553 GCF_000260255.1 Octodon degus
GAAAAGTATAAAAGTGAAGTATAAGAAGTAAAGCCATGGTGTCATGTTGAGCTGTAGGGGACTCAGGTCAACAATTTCTGACATTGCCAGTGAAGCAGAAGACCCAATACTATTATGGACTACTGGACTCTCTTAGAATATTTTTCTGAGTTAACACACCTATCGTATTCAAATAACGAACTTAACAAAAAAAGGGGATACAGATGAATGTCCATTTTGTATCTGTGTATTCAAAATGGTTATGATACATATATAGTTGCATTCTCTTAATGAATAGAGGGATTGCTATTTGTTTCTCAATAAAATTATGGGGGAAAAAAGTGTATTGGAGGCCTTTGACAAGATCAAGTCTTGCACACTGGCTCAGGACCCCACGACTGGCCAACACAAAGGCTATAGCTTCACTGAGTATGAGAAAGCCCAGTCATCACAGGATGCTGTGTCATCCATGAAGCTTTTTGATCTGGGTGGCCAGTATTTGTGAGTGGCAAGGCCGTCACCCTCCCCCCATGCCCCTGCTGACACCTGCCACACCTGGAGGCCGTCCACCTGCTGCCGCTGCCACAGCTAAGGTCATGGCTCGGGAAGCAGTGACTGGAGTGGCAGTGCTAGGTTCTTTGGCTACACCTGGACTGGTATCCCCAGCACTGACCCTGGCCCAGCCCCTGGGGCTTTGCCCCAAGCTGTCATGGCTGCTCAAGGCCCTGGAGTCATCAGAGGTGTGACCGCAGCCCATCCCCCCATTCTGGTCACCATTCCTTCTGTGGGAGTGGTGAACCCCATCCTAGCCAGCCCCCCAACCCTGAGCCTTTTGGGGCCCAAGAAGGAAAAGGAAGAAGAAAAGCTGTTTCCGGAGTCAGAGCGGCCAGAGCTGCTGAGTGAGCAGGAGCACATGAGCATCTCAGGCAGCAGCGCGCACCACATGGCTGTGCAGAAGCTGCTGCCAAAGCAGGAGGTGGGCAGCCAGGACCTGACGGGGGGTGGGGGGGTGGAGGTAGTCCAGGCGGTCCACAACTCTCTGCTGTCCCCTCCCACACAGTCTACAGGGATGGTTCTCCGTAACATGGTGGATCCCAAGGGCATCGACGATGACCTGGAGGGGGAGGTGACAGAAGAGTGTGGCAAACTTGGTGCTGTCAACCGTGTCATCATCTACCAGGAAAAGCAGGGCAAGGAAGAGGATGCAGAAATCATCGTCAAGATGTTTGTGGAGTTCTCCATGGCCTCAGAGACCCACAAGGCCATCCAGGCCCTGAATGAGTGCTGGTTTGCAGGCCGCAAGGTGGTGGCTGCAGTGTATGACCAAGAGCATTTTGGTAAGAGCGACCTCTCTGCGTGACTTTGGCCCTGCTTCCTGGACTTATACTTGCTCCTCATTTCCTTCGGGTTTTATAGTGATACAGTGGTGTCCCTGGGACCAGGCACTCTGCCCAGCCCAGCCTGTAGTATGTATAAAGGTGCAGACGCTGCTGGCCCTGAACAAAATAAATACATAAATAAAATAAAAAATAAAAAGAATGTGAGGAGCAGTAAACGAAGAGCTTTACAACCATACTGAATGAATGCAGTCATTCAACAAGAAGGAAATAAAATCAGAGTGGGCATATTTTCCTGGTTAATTTATCCTATGCAGAACTTCACAATTATTAGTAACAAAATAGTCTTTAAGCTGCCATCTTGGGAGTTTCTAAGCAATATAGTATATTCTGTGAATTGTATAAGCATGCACATATACATTCCTGTGTGCAAGTAAGAATATAATACATATGTCCCATGTAACTGTAATAAATTAATAATATGGTATATAACAATCATATTACATCAACCTGTGTGCGCCTCCTCCTCCCAGGATAATTTAGATTTAGTGGCAAAGGTGCAAGTGTACAATTTCAAAGGCTTAAAATAGAAAACTAGACTACATAACACTTCATAAGATTGGGGAATTACTAAATGGCTTGGTTTTTAAACTAAAAGTCAATCAAAACATAAGGTTAGATTTTTTTTTCTTAAATGTTTTTCTGCTGTAGTATAACAAATAAAATTTTACTCTTAGTGATTTGTGGTGCATCAGGATCATAGATGAGCATTATTTGGGATTTAAAGAAATATAGCTTAAAGCAAGTGTGCAGAATATGTTCTGAGCTCATTGCATAACCCTGGAAGCCTCTTATGGGAAGATCTTGTATACGTTCTACTTATGTCCTCAGGGCTGCATTTCTTATTTGCTTCCTCAATTAGGATGGTCTCGAAATAATGTTGCCAGTAAGCTAAATTTTTTTTTAATATTCATTTATTTCTTTGGTACAGGGTCTTGCTATGCAGCTCAGACTCGTAGTGATCCTCCTGTCTCAGCTGCCCCAGCATTAGTACACACATGCGTGTGCCACCATGCCGGCTTTGGTGGCTGGCCTGGTGTACCTAGGGTTCTGGGGCCAGCACGGTATGTGGTACCAGGGATCAAACCTGGGTCCTGCCTGGAGGTTGCCAGGCAGACGCTTAGACTGCTAAGCTATCTCCCTGCCCCACGCTAAATTTTCTTACATTAACTGACTCATCACTGTGCTGTTCAAGTATGCTTGAACAATAAAGATATAAGGGTACATATAATATGTATACAGTATATATGTTAAAATAGATGCTGATCTCTGTAAAAAGAAACTGAATGAAACTAAATCCTAAATATCTATTAACATTTAAAGGTTGGGCCATTGTTATTTGTTTGTTTGTTTATTTTTGTTCTTTTGCTGTACCAGGGATGGAGCTCAGGACCCTGCACTTGCCAGGCAAACGCTTATTCGACTGAGCTATCTCCCCAACCCCATCCCTTGTTAACTCTCAAGAAGAAAAGCTATGGAAATGTTGGTCACATAATTATCATTATCGCATCAGTTATTAAATATTCAGATGCTGTTTGGTGTGTTTAGAGTTTAGGATTAACTAATTGATGCTGACCTAGCTATAACACAGATTTCAGAAAACGGTAATGGTTTAGGATCATGGAACTGTCTTAGCATGAAGTTATTTCCAAACATTTTTCTCTTTGCATCGCAAGAAAAATAAGAAGAAAAAGTTATACTTACAATATGAGTATTTAAATATTTAGAAAAGAAACCATTTAAATGCTATTAAAATGGCAAAAGCCATACTTCACAAAGAACATTACTACATGGAGGGAACTGAAATTAAAAGGTGTTGCCTAGACACCATTTTTTTCTTCTGGCTCTAACCAATTTTTATTTTTATTTATTTTTTAAAATTTATTTTATTTATTTATGTGTGTGTGTGTGTGTGTGTGTGTGTG
>NW_004524583.1:28372442-28373555 GCF_000260255.1 Octodon degus
GAAGGAAGGAGTCAATACAAATGATATAAAAAGAATATGGGCAGAAGTAATAGCAGAAAACTTCCCAAATATGGGGCAACAATCTGACATTCAGTAACTGAAGCACATAGAACTCCAAATAACATCAACCCAATTAAAACCCAGACATATAATAATCAAGATCCCAGAAATCAAGATCCCAGAAATTCAGCACAGGAACAGTATACTAGAAGCCGCTAGAGAAAAGAAGCAGATCACATTTAAAGGAAAACTCATCAGAATAATGGCAGATTTCTCTTCACAAGCTATCAAGTCAAGAAGAGCAAGGAGCAAAGTACTTCAAGTCTTGCAAGAAAACAAATTCCAACCCAGACTGATCTACCCTGCAAAACTCTCTTTCAAGTTTATTGGTGAAGTGAAATACTTCCATGACAAAGAACAACTAAAGAATTTCATGATGACAAAGCCAAGCCTACACAGACTACTAAATGATGTTCAAAAGAGGGAGCAAATTGATCACAGCCCCATGAATGAGGATGGAAAGAACCCACCAAATAGGACAAACCATTAAACACAGGAGAATAAGAGGTATACAATAGTAGTCTTTCAGTTATTCTTATGTGTTCAGCAACAAAATATTTCCATCAGCACACTCTACAAATGGACTTCTCTTCCACCCTATGGGTCATGATTCCACCTGAGCCTACAGGATAGATTTCAAAGAAATAGCTGTAGCTCAGTCCCACAAGTGATGCCTGGCCACCAGTAATTGTCACTGTCATTATGCACGTCCACAACACACTAGAACTTTGTGCGATATCCTATCCTCAAACTGTTAGAAGTGACGGTCATTTATTTGCCATTCCAGTTTTTAGCTTATGTTTTACTCCTAGTAGTTCTTTGCTATCATGAAAACTTTTCTTAGTTCAACTGTTTTGAAACATTTAATTTTAATTAATCAGTATTTAATTTTCTGAATATTGCTTAATCTTAACTTTTGTTCTAAGATTTATACTATATCTTTGACTTACAATTTATTTAAAAGACATCATATGATATCTTGGCCTAGTATTAGAAACTTTAAAAAGTATATTTCCAAAGTTCAACATATCAATACTTGATGAAAAGTACCTG
>NW_004524583.1:28384011-28390315 GCF_000260255.1 Octodon degus
TTTGTGGAAGCAGCCACTTAAACAACTGAGCTAAGGCCAGGCCCCCTATACCTTTGCTATAAATGCACTAAATCATCTGTACGTTCTGTCAAGCTTACCACAACTAAATGGCCTGTTTTGTCTACTCCAGAGGTCAGCATGTGACTCATGTAATAGTAGAGAACAGGATACACAACTAGCAAAGGAATAATATCAAAAGGAGCAAAAGAATAATCTCAAACAATATCTTACTATATACTAATTACTTCCATTTCATAACTTTCTGGTTTTACTTTTTAAAAAAATTTATGAAACCAAAAAGTTACACAGTTATGTAAGTCTGTTATCAAGCATTCAATTGAATAGATGAGCATAACAAAGAAGACAGTAGTAGAATAAAACCCCAAGATCTAAGAAGTTACTCCCCCTCAGAATCAAACTTAAAACACTTCAAGGATCTTCCTCATAATCTAAGTGAAGGAGAAAGGAGAAAAGATGAACAATCTGTAAGGAATATGAACAATCAAAAATACAATGTACTAAAAGAAATACAATGTACTGTACTTTTACTGAAAGATGATGCGCTAGGTGGTCTCCACTTGCCCTTCCACATCTGTTCTACCTTCTCTCCTGCTATCTCTAGAGATGGGCCTCTAAGGGCAGCACCTCTTGAGTTGTTCTGACTGTCTCGCTGGCAGCTGCATTTAGCAGATGGGAAACCCTAGAAGGAGATCAAGAGTGGGAGGAGCGGGAAACGGGATTGTCGCACTGTCCCACTGTGCTCCTCTGCAAATGGTCCTTATTTGGCTTTCCCAAACTCTGGGGTTTAATGAACTGTGGCCTTACACCTTCAGGCCTACTGGCATTGCAAGATGCTCCACCGATCCTGTTTACTTATAATCTGATGCGCACCGTGAGCATGGTCCTTGCATTTAACACCTCAAGGATCCCATTTGGCTGTGTCCCTGCTTCCTGCGATGACTCTAGTTCATATAGTACCTGCAGGACATAGTGCATCAAATCATATGGGGCATTGTATTTTAAGTGCAAAATGGAAAGACACCAATGAAAAATATTGCTGCAGTTGTTTTATAATCCATTACTCTTAAGGTCTGGAACCAGGTACCGAGCACCTTTCACTTCTAGAGCAAAACTTTAAAGTCAGGTTGGAGTTGTGATAGGCCACGTGGAACACAGTGCTGAGTTCTTGGTGATATTTTAAAAGTTGTTTCGTGGCAAATACAAAACAGTTCAGATTGAAAGAGTTTTATTTCATTGCTGTCTATCTAGCATTTGCTGTGCCTTCTTATGGACCAAGAAGATTTAGTTTGAAAGTGATGTGGGATTAGAAACAGCGGCCTTCCTTGGTTCACTATGAATCATCCTGACCCGACAAATGGAGATCACACAACTGCTTTTCTCAGTGGAAGTGTGACAGCAGTCCTGTGTCATCCGCAGAATTTCTAGGCCACACAGTTAACTGATCAAACTTAAGGGAAGCTAGGTGAGAGAAAATGCTTTTTGAAAATTAGTTTTTTAAATCACAACTTATTTTAAAAAATAGGAGTCTGAAATGTATATTCTTGATAATGTTCCTCTTTCAAATTGTCATCTCACCAGGTAGGAGCATTTCCATGTGTAGGAACAAAACTATCAGGATGTGAGCCAGCCTCTACTGCGCCTCACACATTCCTAATGAATTCACGGATTTCTTCAATATTTTATTATGATTTCTATCCAGATGTCCCCCAAAGCCTCATATACTCGTGGGTGGGGCTTTAGGGAGGTGACTGGATCATGGGGGGGTGACATGTGTCTGCGTGTTAGTCCACTGATGAGCTTATAGTGAACATGGTTAGGGAAGTAAGCTGGCTGGAGAAGGCAGGCATGGGCATGGCCTACAGGCCGCTGTCTCTGTCCTCCCTCCCCTGAGCTGCGCTCTGCTTACCATCTGCAGAACCATGAGCCGTTCCTCCTCTGCCCTGCTCCTGCCTTGCAGTCACCTCACTACAGAGTGAAACCTCTACGAACTGCGAGCCAAATGAGTCTCTCTTCCTTCAATTTGTGGGTACCCAGGTTGTGTCTCAGCCACCAGAAAGTAACTAAAGACAATTTTATTTTCAGATCATAATTTATAGGAAATATGTTCTCCTTTTTTTGAGACAGGGTCTTGCTATAGTTCAGGCCAGCCTTGAACTCACTGTGTAGGATGGCCTTGAACTCACGGGGATCCTCTGCCTCAGCCTCCTGAGTGCTAGGATTGCAGGTGTGCACCACCACACCGGGCAAATACGTGGCCTTTTGTGATTGGCGTCTTCACTTGGCATCCACCTTAAATGATCTAACATATAATGGATTGAACAGGAACACTGATGTTTGATGTACCTGGAATTTGAGCCTGGGAGGCCGAGGGCTCTGCAGTCATCTGCCTGTCACTAGAAGAGTTTATCTGGAGAGTGAAGCAGTACGAGCAAAAGATGGAGGAAGTCCCCCGCAGCAGGATATGAGCCTGCAGATGCAGTTTTTCCTTAAGATGCACTCCTGGATTTCTCAGTTACATAAGCCAATAAGCTTTTTGTGCATGGGCTGAATTTTTGTCACTTGCAACCAAAAGTGTTCTGGGTTAGAGCAGTGCAAAAACTCTAGGAAATAGCAAGGTATCACTTCTATTTTGAGTCTCATAGCAATTGGAGGAAATACAACTTAAGAGTGGGTAGAAAGGATACTTAGGCAGCAGTTCATAACACAGGTTATCTGTAAAAGAAAATGCCACCACTCTTTAGGTTTAGGAAAAGAGAAGCTGAATTAATTCCCTGAGAATATAAAATTATGAGAAACAGGAGTAAAAGGCTTAGCTGTAAGCTACTGCATAGAAAATGAACTTCTAGAGAATAAATGAGTATTTGGGGGCCAGAGATATACCTCAGCAGTGCAGAGCCAGCCTGGAAGCCCAAGGTCCTGAGTTTGATTCCCAGTCTCTCCCCTCTCCCTCATTAAAAAAAGAATACAAGGTGGTTTTTTTTTGTTTTGTTTTGTTTTGTTTTAATTAGAAACTGGCCTACTTGAGGGAGGTACAAAGCCTAAATAACTACAATAAAATTTGAGCTTGGTTTTAGTTTGCTCTATTATTACCTGTACATCTAATCTTAACTTCTCTGAGCCTCCCTTTTCTTATCTCTTTATCACCTCTTTCTAAAATCCTGATTGAACATTCAGAGCTCATTTCAGCCTGACAGTTTCTTTTGTCAGTGCTATGAATAACAAAATTATTCTTTTGTTAGTCTTACGACCTAGGCTCAGAAAAAGAAAGACATGAAAATTATTCAAGTGGAACAGTGTCTTGGTTACTGTTATTTAAATTTTTTAATTATTTATTTATTTTTGCGGTATCAGGGGTTGAACTCAAGACCTTGTGCTCACCAGGCAAGCACTTATTCTACTGAGCTATCTGCCATCCCAGCCCATTTTTTAAAAAATTTATTTCATCTTATTTTCTGTATTTAAGGCAGAGTCTATAGGGTTTACAGGGACTCACTATGCAGATCGGACTTGTAGTGATTCTCTTGTTTTCAGCCTCCCAAGTGCTGGGATTACAGGCGAATGCCACCACACCCAGGCTCAATTCCCTTCTCAGCACACCCTGGGGGTGGGGCTGGCGCAGCATGCTGGCATCCAACCCTGGCCTCTGGCTGTACCTAAGCAGGCACTTTAGTTAGCTGAGCTATCAGGCTGGCCCTCTTGGTTACTTTTATTTTGTTCCTGAGACAAAATACCTGACACCCAGAATTAAAGAAGGAAAGGTTTATTGAGTTCAGTTTGTGGAGGTTTCAATCCATACTTGGCTGGCTCCAAGGTGGGGTGGCACATGGCAGAGGGCAACAGTTATTGAAGCTGAAAACAGCAAAAGCAAAAAGAGCAGAAAAGGAGCACCAAAGGGCAATCCTCTTTCCCTCCCTTATACTTTATGCTGGCTGCCTGCTGAGAGTGGGTGTAGCATACTCCCAGCATTGGACCATGAATCAATCAAAAGAAAGCCTGCCCCACGACTGCCTGAGGCTTTTGGAGGGACATCTAGGTAAAAACCACAGCAACAGATTTCCAAATTACAAGATGATTAGGAAAGAGATATTAAGATGTTCTAAAGTACCACAATGATAACACAAAAACAATGATTTTTAATTGCAAGTTTTTTCATTTGTATATTTTTAACTTTTTTATCTTACATATCTAAATTTGTTCTGTGGTATTACAAAGAAACATAGTTATCATTTTAATGTTTGTATTGAATTTAGTGGAGGGAAAACAGTGTAGGTATCTTCATCGGCAAATCGTGCAGCATTTCAATTGCCTCACGTTAGAAGGATTTTCTTTCTTTCTTTCTTTCTTTCTTTTTTTTTTTTTTTTTTTTTTTTTTTTTTTTGCTAGGTCAGGCTCCCTTAAGGGTGGGTCTCGTGTGGCTTGTGGAGCCTGTCTAGCATTAGAAATATGCAAGAAATGCATATGTGTACAAATTTCTTTTCTGTCTTTGAATATTTTCCACAGGAAAGTTAATGGGGATGTGCAGTTTTAGATAGTTTCCAATAAATATCACTAAATTCGTCTCAATGCCCCTTTTACAGATTTGTATGACCCCACCGCTCTCACCAGGGGACTCAGGATAGGAGGCACTGCTCGTCCTCTATGCACCGCTGCTCTGCTAATCAACCTTCTTTTCTTAAGCACAAAATAAATGTTCACTGACTGAATTTATAGATGAATAAATGAAATCTCAAGTATCTTGAAAAGTAAGCATGTCATCAAGGAGCTGAGGTGGCAAAAGGAATAACAATGTTAAGCAAGCAGAGGACATAAGTGCTGGAAGAGGAGGAAATCTTTGTTAGTGTGGCTGAATGAGAAACAGCTGGCAACTCCACCTTGGCAGGTCTACTGGGAAGGAGCTGTAGGACCAGCGGCCGGCAAGGCCTAGCAGGCCCATTCCACCTTGGCAGGTCTACTGGGAAGAAGCTGTGGGACCAGCGGCTGGCAAGGCCTAGCAGGCCCACTCCACCTTGGCAGGTCTACTGGGAAGAAGCTGTGGGACCAGTGGCCAGCGAGGCCTAGCAGGCCCACTCTACCTCTGTGGGTCTACTGGGAAGGAGCTGTGGGACCAGTGGCCAGCAAGGCCTAGCGGGCCCACTCCACCTCTGTGGGTCTACTGGGAAGGAACCACAGAACTAGCTGGTGGGACACACCAGGCCTAATCCATCTCAGTGGACCTACCACGAAGGAGCCACAGACAGAAAGCCACTAGGAACAGCAGGTCCATTCCACCTTGGCAGGCCTACTGGGAAGGAGCCACGGGACTAGCAGCTAGTGGGATGCAGCAGGCCACTTGGACTGAGTTCAGCTTGAAAGTCCTGACAGTAGAGTTCAAGTTCAGTAGATTTAGACCTGGTGAGTGGAGGCCTACTGCTGGGCCTAACTGAGCCCAAACCCAGGCCCAGACCTACAGGAGAATCCTCACAGCATGGAAGTGCCAGCCGGTACCTGGGGTGAGCTAGTCTGCCTGGAAGACTCCAGGTGCAAGAAAGGGAGGTGCACAAACAGAACGCAGGGGAACTGATTTAAATACAAATTCCCATTTAAGGTCTGCCTTGTTATACAGCTATAATGTTTGCTCCCATGATCTAAAGTACAAACCCATTAGTTACAAAAGTTTGCCAATTTGTAAGTTTCACTAGTTGCTATTAATATTGCTAATTGTACTACTGTAAATAGGAAAATATAGCTGCCTTAACCACATGTTTCCCCTTGGGTATTATATCAGGAGGTGCTTGGGTAATAACCTCACCAAAGCCCTACACTGAAGAACAGAGAACAGTGCCATATAGAAACCGATATCTCACTCTTAATCCACAGAGAAGACAAAATCTTGGAACACAGAGAAAACAAGAAAGTCTGACACAGGAGAGATAACTAGAAAATATACTCTTTACAGTGAGGCTCTGACCGCAGCAATACAGCTATCTGCTCTCAAACTTTCACAAAAAGATATCACAGAAATCAAAATAATGAGTTCTCTCAGAAAAAGACAATGACAAAAAGAAGGAGAAAAATGCACTCCTAGGCCCCGAGCCCATCCAGAACGAATCCAGGAGACATCAGCATAGAAGAAATTGGAAACCACACACTTGGAATCTTTGAAATAATAGCAACTGAAGTAAAGAAACAACAGCAGAAAAGTATAGAAGAAGTCAGATCAGAAATAATCTCACAGCCTCTAGCTGCCATCTTGGGTCCCCGCGTGTGTGCGCCTAATCTCAGCTGGTCCGCCCGAGACCCCCTG
>NW_004524583.1:28391230-28392459 GCF_000260255.1 Octodon degus
AAAAAATAGAGAAGAGAAAAATGATGGAAACCTTGAAGGAGCAATGTAGGAAAGAAATAATAATCAAGATCCCAGGGCTGGCCTGATAGTTCAACAGATTAAAGTGCCTGCTTAGGCAGCCACAGGGACCAGGGATCAATCCCTGGTGTGCTGTACCAGCCCTTCCCCTTGGGTGCACTGAGACAGTGATTCAGACTGGGCATGGTAGCATGTGCCTATAATCCCAGCACTTGGGAAGCTGAAAACAGGAAGACCACTATGACTCTGAACTGTGTAATGAGACCCTGTAGACCCTGTACTAAATACATTAAAAAATTTCAGAAATTCATCATAAGAACAACATAGTAAAAGCTGCTAGAGAAAAGAAACAGATCATATTTAAAGGAAAACCCATCAGAATAATGGATTTCTCCTCAAAAACCATCAAGTCAAGAAGAACATGGAACGAAGTACTTCAAGTCTTGCAAGAAAACAAATTCCAACCCAGACTGATCTACCCTGCAAAACTCTCATTTCAAGTTTATTGGTGAAGTGAAATACTTCCATGACAAAGAACAACTAAAGAAATTCTAACTATAGAATTAGAGTTAGATGACTAAACCAACCCTATATAAAGTACTAAAAGATATTCTGGAAAGGGATCAAAATGCCCACAATTCCAGAGGACAACAGAAAGAAGCAACCAAACAGAAAACTATTAAACAGGAGAAAAGTAGGGAATGAACAGCAGAAAAATAACATAAGTTATGACAAACATAAGTTAATACATATCAGTTATAACCACCAATGTAAACAGACTAAATTCACCAATTAAAAGAAATAGACTAGCAGAGTAGATAAAGAAACAAAATCCAACAGTATGCTGTATTCACGACACATTTGACCCAAAAAGCAATTCATAGGCTGAAAGTTAAGGATGAAAAACAATACTTCATGTTTCAGGACCTCAGAAAAAAGCAGGGGTAGCTTTTCTGTTTGAAGACAATCTGAACTTCAAATCAATAATGATCAAACAAGATAAAGAATGTCACTATATACTAGTTAGGGGAAAAATTTAAGAGGAAGAGATAACAGTCATAAATATGTATGCACCTATAAGGCAGATTTTAAAGGACAAGAAAAATCTAATAAGCAATATCACAATCTTAATAGGGGACCTTAACATACCCTTATCTTAAAAAGATAGATCAAGCAGACAAAAAATTAGCAAAGAGGTAGTGACATGAACC
>NW_004524583.1:28393548-28394576 GCF_000260255.1 Octodon degus
GATCTTCAGACAGATAGGATGTTAAGCTTAATTGCCTCTGTTATAGGATAATAATATCATTTAGCTTCTCTTCTGGATGTTTAACAACTGAAGTTTGCAGAACAAAAATTAGACAGATGGCTAAAAAGATATCCAAAATTTTGGGCATAGCCCTTCAAGGTCAGTGAGGACTCAGGATATAAGAGAACATTTGCTATGGCATTCTATAACTAAATGGTGTCCCCAATTTTCTGATCAAGGAGATTATGGGGCCACAGAGGAAAGTGACTGATGATGCATAGTGTGCCTAAGGAGAGTCACCTAGAGAGAAAAGATTTTCTCAGGCTTTCACAGAGAGCAAATTGGTTAAACAATGGCTGTGACACATCCAGATGGCTGACACCGACAAAAGATCCACAAAGTGCTGTACATGGTTTCAGGGTAAATCCTGAAGGGATTTGACTGACCTTATCAGATAGCAAAAGTTACATTTTGAGTTATATAGATATTGCTTTAAGTCTTAACTATCCAGCAGAAAAGTATAGTGACGAGATAAAAAAATTAAATCTGGGGGACTGGAGAGATCGCTCAGTGGAATAAGCACTTCCCTGGCAAGTGCAAGGGCCTGAGTTCAATCCCCAGTTCCACAAAACAAAACAAAACAAACAAACAAACAAACAAACAAAAAACCAACCAAACCTAAGCCTGTATTAATATGCTGAGCTGTAAAGGGCTTAAGTCAACAACTTTGGACAATTGCCAGTTAGTTGTATTGACAACTCACTAATATTATGAACTATTGGACTCTATTAAGTTATTTTGCTGAATTCAAGTACCTCCAGTCTTTGGACTGGCATCAGGTATGAAAAGGTCCTTTAAGACTTCTCCAAATACAGTTTCTCTAACAGCAATGTAACACCCATCTCTGATGAAACAAAACATATAAGGAGAATATACATAAAGGATCATTTTCTTATGAAAAAAATATATATGTATACATAGGATAGATATACAGCTACTTTCTCTTAGTTCAATGAGAAGAAAGGTTT
>NW_004524583.1:28395121-28400451 GCF_000260255.1 Octodon degus
TACTCCTAGGACTCTTCAGTGAAATTGAAAAGGAAGCAACATGCCCAAAATCATTCCTGGAGGCAAGTATTATGCTGATACCAACACTGGAGACATTCAACTAAAAAAGAAAATTACAGGCCAATCTCTCTCATTGACATAGATGCAAAAATCCTCAATAAAATCCTAGCAAATAGAATGTAGCAAATCATCAAGAAGATTATATATCATGACCAGGTAGGATTCATCCTAGGGATGCAAGGATGGTTCACCATATGGAAATCTAGAAATGTAATACACAGTATCAATAGAACCAAAAACCACATGATCACTCAATAAATATGTAAAAGGTTTTTGACAAAGTCCATCACTCATTCATGACTAATGCTTTACAGAAAATTGGAACAGCCAGCCTCTACCCCAATCTGATAAAAGCCAACTATGACAAACCAACAGACAAAATGACTACAAATGGAGAAAAATCTAAAAGATTTTACTCTAAAATCAAATACAAGACAAGGATGTGCTTTATCACCACTCTTATTCAATATATAATTTTATTTGGCCACTCCCTGCTCTCTCTGCTCTTTGCCACCACTGTGAAAGTTTGTTCTCTGTCATGTGCCACTCTGCCTTGGAGCCAGCTGAGTATGAACTGAAACCTCCACTAACTTGCTGGGGATTGAACCCAGGGCCTTGTGTATGCCAGAAGAGGTTTCATAACAGTGACTATACAGTCCAGAAGACCATTGGGAATTAGTCAGACAACTGGTGCACAAGTGTTTCAGGTCAAAAGAGCAGCGTATCCAGGACAAGAATATATTGTGCATTTGAGGAAACTGCACATAGCTTTGTGTGTCCACATTATCCAGGTTTCCCAGCCTCAGCCTCACCATGTGCATAGGGAGGCTATTCCGGTCCTCAGACCTCCAGTGGGCATGAAAAGCGGCCTTCCTGAGGGGCATCCGGGGCAGGCGGCAAGGAGCCCACCGATGGACACATTCTGGAGGCAGTGCCTAGTGAGCGGTGATTTTCGACATGAGCAGTGTTCTCATCCCTTCCCCAGGGAGAGTAGCTGCTGAACAGGAGTTGTGGAACTGTATTCCTGCTGGAATTGTATTGAAGGTCTTGGCCAAAGTTGGTGAAAGTGGACCCTGGATGAGATTTATGAGAGGAGAGATAACAATATGAGATTTCTTACAAGAATTTGGAACACTTTCTTCTGAAATATCTAAGACCTCAGTGCCTGTGGATGCCTTTTTCTCTCTGGTGACCAGTGAGCAAACGGCACGGCAGTTCCCGAGGATGACCAAGGCCATCGCTTGTATTCGGGCAAAGGCCTTCCAGACTGCAGTTCTCACCAACGATTTCTGTCTTGCCAATGGGAAAAGCTTTTTTCCGCTGCACCAGAGTCAGTTTGACGTGGTGGTGGAGTCCTGCTTGGAAGGAGTCTGTAAGCCAGACCCGAGGATATACCAACTCTGCCTGGAGCGCCTCAGCCAGCAGTCCTCCAAGTCCATCTTTCTTGATGATCTGGGACCAAATCTAAAAGCAGCTGCCAGCCTTGGCATTCACACCATTAAGGTCAGTAACCCAGAGACTGCAGTGAAGGAATTAGTCTCTTCTGGGTTTTCCACTGCACTTGGGAGTTTCCAACACTTGTCCTGTGAGGAAGAACATGGAAATCCCAAAGGATGCCCTGCAGAAGTACCTCAAAGGCTTACTGGGGACCCAAACAACAGGCCCGGTGGATCTCCTTCAGTTTGACCATGGCCAATCAAATCCCACTTACCACATCAGGCTGGGCAGTCATCAGATGGCCCTGAGGAAGAAACCCCCAGGGACTCTGTTGCCATCTGCCCATGCAGTAGAAAGGGAGTTCAGGATCATGAAAGCCCTTGCAAACGCTGGAGTACCTGTCCCGAGAGTTCTCAACCTTTGTGAAGACTCAAGTGTCATCGGCACACCCTTCTATGTGATGGAGTACTGCTCAGGCCTCATCCACAAAGACCCCTCTCTGCCAGGCTTGGAGCCCAGCCAGAGGCGAGCCGTGTATGCTGCCATGAACCGGTGCTCTGACAGATCCACAGTGTGGACTTCCAGGCAGCAGGCCTGGATGGCTATGGGAAGCAAGGGGACTATCTTCCTCACCAGGTACAAACCTGGACAAAGCAGTACCGAGCCGCAGAAACCAGCACCATCCCAGCGATGGAGAGGCTCATCCAGTGGCTACCTCTCCATCTTCCCAAGCAGCAGAGGACCGCAGTGGTACATGGGGACTTCAGGCTTGACAGCCTGCTCTTCCATCTGGAAAAGGCTGAGGTGCTTGCTGTCCTTGACTGGGAGCTTCCTGCCTTAGGCGACCCCCTTGCCGATGTGGCCTACAGCTGCCTGGCTCACTCCCTGCCATCCAGTTTTCCCCTGCTGAACGGTGTCAGTGACCAGGACTTGACACAGCTGGGCATCCCTGCTGCTGAGGAGTGTTCAGGATGCACTGCCTTCACATGGACACGGCCCCTGCCGAGAGCTGGAACTTCCACATGGCATGCTCCTTCTTCCGCGTGGCTGTAGTCCTACAAGGAGTCTACAAGCGACCGCTCAAAGGGCAGGCAAGCTCAGCCAATGCTGAGCAAAGTGGAAAGCTGGCTGAATTCATTTCTAACCTGGCTTGGGATTTTGCAACTAAAGAAAGATTCCGGGTTTTCAAAGAGATGTCAGCTGCTAAACCGATGACGAGGTCCTGCCACGCTCTGGCTGGTCCACGACGCTGCTGAGGCCTGCAGGCACGAGAAGCTATAGCTCTGTCCCGGGAGCGCCCGGCTCACGCCCCACGGGAGCCCTGGTCTTCTCGGTACAGGGCCTCTCCGCACACGTCAGAGCCGTACGACCGGCTGCAGCAGTTTATGGCACAGCATGTGTCCCCCTGGAGCCAGAGCTGCAGGCACACCAGGCCTCCGGGGACAAGTGGACCCCGTCCCTGCTGACAGAAGACCTCAAGGTCAGGCAGCCTGTGAGAGAGGCGGGGTGTCCTTGTTAACATGGCCAACCCCACATGTCTCCCACATCTGTATGTTGGTGCCGGGGGAGTCAGGTGGACTGAGAGAACTGTTTAGGCTTTGCACCATCACTTGAAAGAGCCAGCTCCCCATCATCCAGTTATTGGTGTGTGGTTTGTTTGTGAGACACAGTCTTGCTAAGTAGTCCAGGCTGGGGCTGGCGAGACAGCTCAGTGGACTAAAGTGCCTGCTTAGGCAAGCACACAGGGACTAAGGTTTGATCCCCAGCACCACATGCCATGCCATGCGCACTGAGCTGAGCCGGCCAGAGTCTGGGCGTAGCGGCACATGCCTGTAATCGCAGCTCTGGGGAGGCTGAAAGCAGGAGGCTCATTGTAAGTCCAAGCTGCATAGTGAGACCCTGTAATCACCAAATACATTAAAAAATAAATAAAAGATAAAAATAATAATATTAATTTTATTTATTTATTTACTTAGTTATTTACTTATTTTTGTGGTACTGGGGATTGAACTCAGAACCCTGGGCTTGCCAGGCAGGCACTTATTCTACTGAGCTATGTTCCTAGCCCTTCCTATTCAATATAGTTCTGGAATCATTAACTAGGGCCATTAGAGAAAAGAGAGAGAAATAAAAGGAAAAAGAATAGGTAAAGAAAAAGTTAAATAATCATTATTTGCAGATGAGAGGATGATCTACTTGGGAGACCCAAAAAACTACACCATGAAGCTCCTAGAATTAATAAATTCAGTAGCATAGCAGAATACAAAGTCAATACCCCAAAGTCAATAGCATTCCTGTGTATGGATAACAAATTCACACAGAAAAAAATTAAAAAACAATACTCTTCACGATAGCATAACAAAAAATGAAATACTTATGAAGTAGTCTAACATAGGAAGCAAAAGATTTATACAATGAAAATTATGAACCTCTAAAAAAATGATCAAAGAGGATTTCAGAAAATGGAAAGATATTCCTTGCTCTTGGATAGGAAGAACCAACATTGTGAAAATGGCCATATTCCCAAAATCATCATACAGATTTAATGCAGTCCCTATCAAAATACCATCAATATACCTCACAGAGAAGACCTAGAATAGCAAAGGCAATCTTGGGAAACATAGGCAAGGCAGGAGGCATTATAATCCCTGACTTGAATTATATTACAAAGCTTCTGTGATGAAATCATCATGGTACTGGCAAGTAAACAGACCTGAGGATCAATATAATAGATTAGAAGGTGCAAATACACTTACCCATCTTATCTTTGACAAAGGGACGAGATTTTTTTTTTTTTTGGTGGAACCAGGGATTGAACTCAGGCCCTTGCGCTTAGCAGGGAAGCGCTTGTTCCACTGAGCCATCTCCCCGGTGGGGCCAGATATGTTTGATGGAAGAAAAACAGCCTCTTTAACAAATGGTACTAGAGAAACTGGCTCTCCACATGCTGAAAAATAAAACGACCTGGGTCTATTACCATGCACTAAATGAAAGTAAAAATGGATTAATGATCTAAACATTAAAACAGACATGAAAGCTCTTGGAAGAGAAAGTAGGTGGAAATCTTGAAGACATAGGAGTAGGTAGGCAGTTCATGAAGAAAAACCAAACTGCACAGGAAATACTGCAAAGAATCAACAACTGGGATCTCATCTTATTTAGAAGTTTCTGAATGTCAAAAGAAATCACTAACAGAGTGAAGAGACAACCCAACTGGGAAAAAAAATCATAACCAACAATCACTCAGACAAAGGACTTGTATCTAAATTATATAAAGAACTAATAAATATTCAACCCCAAAATTTAAAAGGCCCAATCCAAAAATGAGCATGTGAAACGAACACACACTTCTCACAAGAAGAAATACAAGTAGCAAATAGGTACATAAAAAAATATTCCACAGCCCTGGCCAATCAAGAAATGCAAATTAAAACTGCACTGAGATACCATCTCACTCCAGAAAGAATGACTATTATAAAGAAATCAACTAATAACAAATGCTGGAGTGGCTGTGGGGATAAAGAAACCCTTCTCCACTGCTGGTGGGAATGCAGACTGGTACAACCAATATGAAAGTCAGTGTGGAGACTCCTCCAAAAACTAGGACTGGAAATCCCATTCAATCCAGCTATACCCCTTCTGGGTATTTTCCCAAAAGAACTGAAAACATCATACCATAGTGACATATGTGCAACCATGTTTATAGCAGCACAATTTTTGCAGCCAAGTCTTGGAAACAAGCAAAATGCCCATCACTTAAGGAATGGATGAAAAAGATGTGGTATTTTTATACAATGGAGTACTACTCAGTTATAAAGAAAGGCAAACTTGAA
>NW_004524583.1:28405038-28409008 GCF_000260255.1 Octodon degus
TTTTTCAGAACCAGGGATTGAACTCAGGCCCTTGTGCTTGCCAGGGAAGCGCTTATTCCACTGAGCCATCTCCCCGGCCCCCATATATACTTTTAATGTGAGCAACAGATTTGAGAATAAAAATAGATAATATAACAACCCATTGTTAGTCATTCCTGTTTTGAAAGTCTATAACATATCTATTGTTGTATGTTACTGTATTTCTGTCTTTTTTTCTATTTGTTTTTGCTTCTTATTTTAGTCTTTAAAATAGAATAAAATTTAGTTAATTTTTTAAAAAAGAAAGAAACAGGCAGCAGGTGATATCATTAGCAAGGCTGTGATCTGTGAGGAAGAGGAGATGCAGTGCTTTATGGCAAGCAAGCCCTCACAAGTGCAGCAGGTGATGAATTTGGAGCCAGTGGAGAGTGGTTGGATAAAGTCTGCCACACCAGTGGCATGGGCAGTGTAACAAGATACAGCAAGGCTTCCAGCTCTGACAAGGCTGCTGCAGAAAGTTAGATGAGAATTCTTGGAACTCATGGAGGCAGCAGACTACACTGCTCAACAAATGTTCAACTATGATGAGGCAGGTCTCCTCTGGAAGATGACGCCAAACAAAACTTAGGCCACGCAGGAAGACAATGCACTGCCCGGGCACAGTGCATGAAGGACAGGTTGGCCCTTCTGTTCTGTGAAACTCAGGCACCAATCTGAGGATTAAGCCACTACTAGTGCACCATTCCCAGATCCTTCATTCAAGGAGCAGAACGTGAACAAGGCCAGGCTGCCTGAAACGTGGAGGCCAGTGTGCAAGCTTGGGTCACAAGGCAGTTGTTCATGGAATTGCTGCATGAGATGTTTTCACTAGACGTGGAAGAGGCCCATGTACACAGTTCTCCCAACTCAAGTAGGTTTCTGGACAATAACATCTGTGTAAGCTCCAGGACCATCTCAGCTATGAATGTGGGTTCACTGTCCGACCCCCCAGGGTCAGGGATAATCCAAATGTTGGCATAATGTGTCAACAGTGCCACGATCACCTCTCATGTTCTGTTTGAGTGGTTGTCTCAGTTACTTGTCAACCAAAATTAAGGAAGGAAAAAATGGTCTCCTTTTAGGAACTCTTGTGGTTCCAACAGTAGTCTCATTTTAGAGAGTGGCTCAATGGGCTGCATTATTACTGATGTTTAGTGTTACCATCTATCAGAAAGTCCATGAATTGGCCCACTACTACTTATTGTGTTTCCATGGATTTGGAGTGTATGAGGGGATGGAGCCCAGTATTCCTAATCCTGGCAACGTTCAGGTTCTGTGAGTCCAGTGAGGCCAGCATCAGGCTTTCTCATGGTGGCAATAGCTTTTTGCAGGCAGCCTCCTACTTGTGGAATTTTTACTATTTCTATTATCATTTTAGGGCATTTATTTTCCCAGTGTCCATATTTTATATCACATGCATTGATCTCAATTTAGTTTTGGTCAACTAGCAGGGTTGGGCTTAAGTTGAGTCCAGTTTTGTCAGTGTCCTCATCTTTGTCCGTTGGTGGCATTTTTCTGTGAGTGCTGCTGTCAAAAGATCTGGTCTTGTTTTGTTTTGAGCTCTTATCAGTTTCTCAATGTTTTGTTTGTTCTCCTGGTCATTTTTACATACTTTGATAGTCACCTCTGACAGTTGTTTTGCATGCACGCCAGCAAAACCCTCTAGTTTTTGTCGATAAGCAGCTAGATAGGGCCAAAGTCACGTGAGTCTTGTCTCAAGTATATTTAGGTATTAGTTAATGTAAGGAAACTGATCCTGGTGAGTTTGTAGTCCTCTGCTCTCAGTCACCATCCAACTGGCTCTTTTTTTTTTGTCAATTGTTTCCCACCGCTTGACCAGCCATTTGCCATCAAAGGAAGGCCAATATATTTTGTAGAGTTCTTAATCTCTGAGGTAGAGGTGAACTTTATTTCAGAGTTTCCTGTATTGTGTGCAATGGCTAAAGCTGAAGATGGATCACAAGTGTGAGGCAAGGCACAAAAACAAGTCGTTCCAACTCCAGAATGAGAGGTGCTTAGGTGAGCCATGTAAAGTTGCTAGGCAGACAGGTTGAAATTGACAACCTCCTCAGAGTATGAATAAATGTGGCTTGGTGGCTGAGCAGTTCTTTTTCTTCTCCGCTGGAGAGTAGCTCCACTTGACCTCAGATTTCTGTCTCTGCCTTTCATTTCTCCATCCTCTGACTGTACTTCCTCTCCAGGAACTTAAGAGTTGTGCTGGGCATGGCATATGGTACCTGAAGAGTGACCAGGTTAAGAAGAAATAGTGGGTGAGGGGACACTTCCCATTATATGCACAAAAGAGGGAAAAAGTATATTGATTGTGTCAATATTCATCACAGAAGAGGTGGATTAATATTGATATCATCAGTTTTAAAACATGGGAAAAAGTTTTCAAAGAACATATATATAGACAAATGAGGTGTACAGATACCAATATTTGTTGTGTTGTTGATTCTTGCATTTACATTTGGGAATTTGCATTGGGGAGTGCTTTAGTGATTGTAAACTTTTGGCTTAGAGCATTACTTTGAAATTAAGTCCTGAGAGAAAAAAGATGGCAGAGCAACAGAGCCCCCTTACCCTACCCCGCCAAGGGCTTAAACTCTCTAGTTTTGCTGAATCAGATAAGGATGAAACCATGAGAGACAAAAATTAAATAACTAAAGCATGCTTAAATCTGGGGCATTGTTTAATGTGGAAAGGATTGTTTTTTAAATTTGTGCATAGATCCGGCACCTGTGCAGCTGGCTCAGCACAGCACAGTGCTACAGGAAGGAGGGATATGGGTTGAGTGCAGAGAGGGCCACATGCTAATCCTAGGCAAACTCAGCTGGAATTCCCTAGTTGCCCTCATACCTACATGCACTACCCAGCCATGACCATGAACACGTACAACCAGCAGGGAGCCTGCGCACCCAGGGACAGGAAGGTAGGGTGCCTGAGCCACTGCAGCTCTTTCTATGCCCCTGAGAGTGCTTCATGCACAAGTGTATGAGATTGCAGTGTTGAGCAGAAGCCAGGCAGCGCATGCTGCTGCAGCTGGGGCAATGATGGTGAAAAGCAGGGGTTGCTGCCCCACCCAGGTCCTTGGCCAGCCACCTCCGCTCAGACACCCAGAAGTAGTAGGGTCTCCAGCAGGCAAAGCAGGAACAGCAGCTGGCATGCCCAAGGCCTGAGGTAAGCCAGAGGTAGTGAGGGCCACACACATCCCCACCCCCCTTCTCTGCCAGCTGAGCTGGGGGTGCACTGGCACGAAGTTTCCAGCTAGTGCTACCTGCAGTGGCCTGGGACTTCTTAGGCACCTCTTCATCAGCTGTACTTTCTTGGCTCCTTTCTTGGTGCTGCTTGGCTCTCTTCATCCTCCATCAAGTCTGAGCCATACATGGCCTGCCTGCTAGGTCGCCTGCCCACCAGCCACGCCCATGACCCCTCACACTCCATGCTCAGCTGAGAGCTGCAGAGCCACAACAGCCCAAATCAGAGGGACAAGCGGGGGTGGGGGAAATGATGGCACTGCTGCAGAGACAGAATCTTCTGAGTTGAGCGGGAAGGGGTGCTGGCACTGGAGCCCATTCCAGCCAGGGAGGCAGGCACTGACCTGCCACTGCCAGTGAGGTGTTGGTGCCCAAGGGCAAGGCCAAGGGGA
Source organism: Octodon degus (assembly GCF_000260255.1). Classification (NCBI taxonomy): domain Eukaryota; kingdom Metazoa; phylum Chordata; class Mammalia; order Rodentia; family Octodontidae; genus Octodon; species Octodon degus. The sequence goes on from NW_004524583.1 coordinate 28,408,706, forward strand.
AACATTTCTGCCTCCAGACTGACAGGCTGCTGTAAGCAGGGGAGCGTGCCCACAGCCCTGAAGTGGTGTGGTAAGTGGTAAGGTAAGGTAAGGTAAGGTAAGGTAAGCTGCAGCTAGAGAGGGAGCAGTGAGTAGGAGCCTCAGGTGCCCAAATAAAAATATAGAGTTTTTTCCCCTTTTTTTCTACACGTAAAATTGACCATAGAAAGAGGCGGAGGCGGAGGCGGAGGCGGAGGCGGAGGCGGAGGCGGAGGCGGAGGCGGAGGCGGAGGCGGAGGCGGAGGCGGAGGCGGAGGCGGAGGC
>NW_004524583.1:28409108-28420687 GCF_000260255.1 Octodon degus
ACTACGACGACAAGGACAACGACGACAATGGCCAAGCCTATATAAGTGCTGCCTTTCGTTTTGTAAAATTTTTCATATTTCTTTTACCATGGAAGTTCCTTATAATCTTTGAGATCTAAAAATTATCAAACATGCTCATCATATGCTGAAAATTCAAATAAAAATCCAGAAGGTTTGCTCTTACCCACAAAAATTTATGCCTCATAATAGACTTAATTTGGCACTATATACTATTAAATTTTTAAATCCTACTAGGGATAAAATACACCAACAAAAAGACAATTCAATCAGTAAAACAAATGATAAAATCTAGGACACATCCTTTGGAAAGTTCTTTATATTGGACAAAGAAAGGGTCTCATCCCAGTGCTAACTTAGGGTTGAAGGAATGCGTGTGTCTTTCGGAGAACGCTAAATGATCTACTGTGCGCCAGAGTACGCTGTCTAACTGTATAACTAATCCACGTATGTAAAAGGAACTGGTTCTGCTTTTCAAGCAGCTGATGTTCACTCCTTTGAGAGTGATGCCTCAGACTGCTCTACAGCCAAAGAGAATGGGCTAGGCCTGACCTGGGGCCAGTTAAAGAAATTGATCCAGAATGCCCAGGCGATGTTAACCAAAGTAGAAGTGAGAGGCCTGAGTATATGGTAGAGGGCTTGGAGATAACTGACCTCAAAGCTATGTGAAGAAAGGGGGTAAAAAATGTTGCTAATAATTTTAAGACAATAAAATATAACTGCTTGAATGAAACTGAAAATAGAATTTCAGACCTTGAAGATAGCAGTTCAGCTACTGGACACAAAAGGAACGATCTCTTTAAAATAACAAGGAACCAGGAGATAACAATAGAAAAGCTGAAAGATGATGAAAAGAAAGCTAATATAAGACGAATAGGCATCAATAAAAAAGCTAGAGTTAACACAAATGACATAAAGGGTCTGTTTGCAGAAGTAGTAGCAGAAAATTTCCCAAGCATGGAAAAAGAAATTAACATATAATAACTGAGGCATACAGAACTCCAACTAGCTATAATCAAAATAGATCTTCACCTAGACAAATAATAATCAAGATGCCAAAAATTGAGCAAAAGAATATTAAAAGCTGCTAAAAAGAAGAAACATCATCTATACAAGGAAAGCTGAACAGAATCACAGATTTCTCAACAGAGACCATCAATTCAAGAAGCATGTAAGTGAGATGTTTCAAGTGAAGATGTTTCCTGAAAGAAAACATCCAACCCAGATTGATGTATGCTAAAAACTATCTATCAAATTTAATTGCAAGATGAGATACAAAGAAATTAATGGCAAGCAAACCAACCCTACAAAGAGTACTGATATATTTTAGAAAGAGATTCTTCTCAGTTGTACATGAGATGTTCTTCAAAATAGACAATATTCTAGCACATACAGCATGCTCAAGTAAAAGCAAAGAAATCAAAATTGTCCTATGCATATCATCTGATGGTAGAGCAATGAAACTGGAAATTATTGACAAAAACAAACAAAAACAACAAAAAAAAAAACCCCAAAAACTTCACAAATACTTGGAAACTAAGTATCCTCAAAAATAATCAACAGGGTGCTTTGCCAGATAGCTCAGTCGTTTAAAGTGCTGTTTGAGCAAATGCAGTCTGGCGCATAGGCCCATGGTTTAATTCCCAGATCCAGAAGCTGAGCCAGACCCGCCCTTAAGGCAGCCTGAAGTAACCAAAACAAACAAAAACTCCTTATGGGCTGGCCAAATAGCTCAGTGGATTAAAGCACCTGCAAGGAGGGGCAGAGGCCAGGAGTTTGATCCCCGGGCCTGCCGTGTCAGCCCTCTCCCCAGGGCACACTGAGACAGCAATTGAGACTGGGCATGGTGGCGAGCACCTATAATCCTAGCTCTTGGAAGGCTAGTCCGATCTAGTAGTAAGACCCTGAACACCCTGAAGACCCTTCCCTAAAATAAAAAAAAAAAATCAATGGATCACAGATGACATTAAAGAAGAAATTAAGCAATATTTACAATCAAACGAAAAGGAAGATACAACTTAGCAGAATCTGTGGGATGCAATGAAAGCTGTATTAAAAGAGAAATTTATAGCAGTAGATTCTCACATCAGGAAAACAGAACAAGCCCAAATAAACAATTTTATGCTATACCTCCAGCTCCTAGAAAAAGAAGAGCAAGTCAAGCCCTAATCCCTAAGAAAGCAGGAAATTATAAAGATCAGAGCAGAAATAAATATGACGGACATGAAGAAAACAATACAAAGAATTAATAAGTCTAAGAATTGGTACTTTGAAAGAATAAATAAAATTGATAAGCCCCTAGACAACCTTATTTAGAAAAGAAAAAAGAAATTCTAATTCATGCAGTAAGGAAAGAAAGGGTGAAATCGCTACAGACACTATAGAAATTCCAAAGATCATCAATACTTATTTCCAAAATCTGTACTTTCACAGTATGGAAATCACAGAAGAAATGGATTGATTCCTAGATACAAGCAAACTACCAAAGCTGAATCATGATGATATACAAATTCTATATAACCTAACATCATACAAAGAAATTGAAAATGTAATAATAATAATAAAAAAACCCTACAAACAAAGAAAAGTCCAGGTCCTGATGGATTCATAGATGAATTCTACTAGAAATAAAGAGAAGATTTAATGCTGACTCTTCTCACAATCTTCAATGAAATTGAAAGGGAAGAAATTCTCCCAAAATCATTCCTGGAGGCAAGTATTACTCTGTTACCTAAACCAGATAAAGACTCAACAAAAATAAGAAAAATAAAGAATGAAAGGTCAATCTCCCCAATGAACACTGATGCAAATATCAGTAAAATACTAGCAAACAGAATGCAACAAATCATCAAGAGAATCCTCATATACATCACAATCAAATAGGATTCATCCCAAGAATGCAGGGATGGTTCAATATACTGAAATCCATAAATGAAATACACCACATCAACAGAACCAAAGACAAAAATCACACAAACATCTCAATAGGTGCAGAAAAATCTGCCAAAGTCCAACACTCATTCATGATTTTAAGACACTTACAGAAAATCAGAATACATGGTCTTTTCCTCAACCTGCTAAAAGCCATCTATAACAAAGTAACAGTCAACATCATATTAAATGGATAAAAACTGAAAGCTTTCACTTTAAAATCAGGAAGAGTACAATGATGTCCATTATAATCTCTCTGTTCAGTACAGTTCTGGAAACATTAGCCAGAGAAAATAGACCAGAGTCTAGAGGAATAATGTTTAGAAAGGAAGAAGTAAGACTATTCATTATTTGCAGATATCAGGCCTCCAAAATTCATTGAAGACCCCCAAAACTGCACTGAGAGTCTTGTAGATTTAATAACTAAATCCAGTAGTGTAGCAGGATACAAAGCCAATGATAAAAAATCAACAGCATTTCTTTATACATACAAAGAATGCACCAAGAGAGAAATTATGGAAAAAAACCTTCATAATAACAGCCAAGGAAATGACATACTTAGGAATCAGTCTAACAAACGAAGTAAAAGATTTATATAGTGAAAATTATAGTACTCTGAAAAAAGAGATTGAAGAGGATTTCAGAAAATCCAAAGAGATTCCTTGCTCATGTATAGGAAGAACCAACACTGTTAAAACACCCATACTCCCACAATTGTTATATAGATTCAACACAATGCTGACTAAAACCATTAATGTACCTCACAGATGAAAAAAGTCCTCAAATTCATCTGGAAGCAGAAAAGACCTAGAATACCAAAAGCAATCCTGGGCAACAAAGGAAAAGTTGGAGATGTCACAATCTTCAACTTGAAATTATACTACAAAGCGAATGTGATAAAATCAGCATGGAACTGGCAAAAAACAAACAAACAAAAAAAAACAAAACAAAACCCAAAAGCAAACAAACAAACAAACAAAAACTAGAACTGAGGATCAATGGAATAAATTAGAAGATGCAGACACAACTAAAAACACACTCAGCCACCTTATTTTTTTATAAAGGGGCCAAACATGTGAACTAGAAGAAAGAAAACCTTTTTAATAAATGGTTTTGAAAAAAAAAAAAAAAAACTGGTTTTCCACATGTCAATGGCTAAAAATAGACCCGTGCCTCTCAACATGCACAAAAGTACAGTCAAAATAGATTAAAGGTTTACATATTAAAATTTAAACACTAAATCTTCTGGGGGAGGATGTAGGTAGAAAACTTAAAGATACTGCAGTAGGTAGTTTATGAAGAAAAATGAAATCACAGGAATTACTTCAAAGAATCAAAAACTGGGATTTCATCTCTTTGTAAATTTATGTAATTGGTACAGGGTCTCACTACACAACTCAGGCTTGTAGTGATCCTCCTGTTTCAGCCTCCCCAAGGCTGGGATTACAGGTGGTCCTCACCACCTGGACTCATTCCCTGGCTCAGTGTACCCCAGGCATAGGACCAGTGTGGCACGTGGGGCCAGGGATCAAGCCCTGGTCCCTGTGCTTGTTAAAGCAGGTGCTTTAGTCCACTGAGTATCTTGCCAGTCTGAGTATTTTTTTCTTTTTGAAAAGTTCCTGCATATCAAAAGAAATCACCAACAGAGTAAAAAGAAAATCCACAAATTGGGAAAAAATTATAGCTGACACTCCCTCAGACAAAGGGCTTCTATCTGGAACATATAAAGAACTAAAAAATATCAGGCCTCCAAAATTCAAAGAACCAATCAAAAAATGGGTATCTGAAGTGAATTTATACTTCACAAATGAAGAGATAAAAATGGCAAATAAGTATACATAAAAACTTCAACATCATTGGTCATTTGAGAGACACAAGTTAAAACAACAGTCAGATACCATTTTACCCAAGAAAGAAAGGCTATCATCAAGAAGTCAACCAATAACAAATGCTGGAGAGGCTGTGGGGGAAAAGGAGAGATTCTGCACTGTAGGTGGGAGTGCAGGCTGGCAAAACCATTTTGGAAATCAAATGGAGATTCCTCAAAAAGCTAGAATTGATGGTCCCATTTAGCCAGCTATTCCCCTCCTAAGTATTTTTCCAGAAGAATTGAAATCATACCAGCAATATATGCACACCCGAAGGGTTGGCCTGATAGCTCAGCAGATTAAAGCACCTGCTTAGGCAGACACAGGGGCTGGGAGTTCGATCCCCAGGCCTGCCATGCCAGCCCCACACAGGTCCCCGGGGTGCCATGAGACAGCGATTGAGACTGGGCATGGTGGTGCACGCCTGTAATCTCAGCACTTGGGAGGCTGAAAACAGGAGAATCTCTAAGAGTCCAATCTACATAGTGAAACCCTGTAGACCCTGTCCTAAATACAGAAAAAAAATTATATATATGAAATATGTCATAGCTAAATCTGAAAAAACACCAAATGCCCATCAACTGAGGAATGGATAAAAATATGTGGTACTTTTACATGAGATATTATTCAGCTATAAAAAAGAAAAACTCCCAGCCTCACCCCGGCACAACAACCATGCCTAAGAGAGGAAAGCGACTCAAGTTTCGGGCCCACGACGCCTGCTCCGGGAGAGTGACCATGGCGGATTATGCCAACTGGGATCCGGCAGTCATGCAGTCTGGACGGATTAAGAAAGCCATGGCCAATGCTGTTCAGCAGGATGTAAAGTCTCTGTGTGGCTTGGAAGCATCCCAGCTTCCTGCAGAGGCAGGCTTTTCTGGGGCTGGTGAACCCTCCTGTGACATCAATGATGGTAGTGATGAGATGGAAGCCCAGGAGGAAAGCATCCAGGAGAGGACCATCTCCAGAAAGAAGAAAAGCAAGAGATACAAAGAAGGCCTAGATGGGGCTGGAGGAGAAGAGTATCCCATAGATATCTGGCTCTTGCTGGCCTCTTACATCCGTCCTGAAGATACTGTGACTTTCCCTGATTTGTAAGAATGCCTGGACTGTCACTTGCACTGCTGCCTTTTGGACCAGGGTGTACCGAAGGCACTACATGCCAGATGCTTCTCTGCCTCTGCGCCTGCAACCAGAATCCATGGAGAAGCTGCGCTGTCTCCGTGTGTGTGATCCGATCTCTGTACCGTATGTACGAACCGTTTGCTGCTCGCATCTCCAAGAATCCAGCCATTCCAGAAAGCACCCCCACCACATTAAGGAATTACAAATGCTTGCTTTTCTGGTGCAGGAAGATTGTTGGGAACAGACAGGAACCAATGTGGGAGTTCAATTTCAAGTTCAAAAAACAGTCTCCTAGATTAAAGAGCAAATGTGGAGGGCAATTGCAGCCCCCCATTCAATATGAAGATGTCCATACCAATCCAGACCAGGACTGCTGCCTCCTGCAAGTTACGACCCTCAACTTCATCTTTATTCCAATTGTGATGGGGATGATATTTACCCTGTTCTCAATTAATGTGAGCACAGACATGCGGCATCATTGAGTGAGACTGGTGTTCCAAGATTCTCCTGTCTGTGGTGGGCGGAATCTGCGCAGTGAACAGGGTGTGCAAGTCATCCTAGACCCAGTGTACAGTGTCTGGCTCTCTGACCGGTTGTGGAGAGCCCACACCGCGGATCGCGGCATCAGAACCAAACCTCCTAGAGACCATGGGGCGAGGCCTGCTGCATCCCTCGGAGCCTGCGCTAGATTACCCCTCCCATCGAGCATGCTAAGATGGCGCCCATTTCCTGCTTCCGCGTTTGCTGTACTTTCCATCTGTGATGATGTAAGATGCCCCCTGAGAATGTAACCAATGATATTGCAATACGTGTTAACCCTCGATTGGATGGCATGGTGATATAAAAGAGACACCCCGCGAGAGAGGGGGAGGAGACAGGAAGAGGGACGGAGAGAGGAACTGTGCTCTCTCGGGGCGCGCCACTCAGGAGAACGATTAAAGCCTTTCCGCCGCACAAATCGTGTTGAGTGCTTTCCTGCTGGACGGGAGGGCGTCCGACAACCGGTGGCATCCGCAGTATCCATTTTCCCTGAGAGCATAGTGACTGCTTCCTGTCCCTTGGGGCAGCCCTGAGTCTAGTCCATTAGTAATCAGATTCCAGTATGGAAGGAGCAGCTGGATGGTATATCTGATTAGTAATGCACATGCTGTTTGGATTCCTGGGGCTTCTATTACAGAAAGGAGAAGGATTCAATCAAAAGGAAGACAACTATGATTTATAAAGATATTTTAAAGTAAAAATTTGCATTTGAAAAGATAAACCTGATCCTGTTTTCTGTGTTAAATCCTAGTTTGGTGCTACTGAGTTCGTTTCTTTATTCTTTCATTCCAGTGGAGAAATGGATGATCTTGCTGTAGGGAAAAATTAAACTCAAGTCTTAAAGCAAGGAAATTTCCCTGTATGGATCAGAGGAACCCCAAGGCTTAAAATTGTTGCTACTGTTGCTTCCAATGTAGCTGCCCCTCAATTCAAGTGAACATTTTCTCTTATTCCTTTACCCATCTCCAGAAATAAAGCAGGTGACAGGGTTTTCAGAATCTTAAAAAATAAATAAATAAAAGAAAAAAGAAAAATTCAAGGTTTTTATAGATAAATAGATGCAACTAGAAACTGTATTGATTAGTGAAAACAATCAGACACACATGTGCAAACATGCTAGTGTGAGAATCTGAAACAGTAAATACAATCTTGGAGGTACTATACATACTGTAAAAGGGAGAGAATTTGTTCCATGGAAAGGAAAAACTGGGATGAGAAAACGATGAAAGAAGAGGAAAAGATGTATTTATGTATATATGCATGATAGTTTATATAACTGTAATGTCGAAGTCTGCTGGTCTTTTGAAAGGTGCAGTTAATGTTTAATTTTTTTTCTTTTTATTCACACTTTCTTGTTTTCTTTGGTTTGAATCCTTATAACTTGTTGATTTATTTTTAAATATTACAAATTATAATTAAAAGAAAAAGTTACAAGTGATATAGATTTTCACTTAACAAAGTAATATGAGTTTCACAGAATTTGTTGTAACAGTGTATTCTTTCAACAAGTTAATCAAATTACCAGATATATGCATGTAAAATTCCAAGAAGAAAAAAAGAAATGTGTAAGAAATTAAGAAGAAAAAAAGTATAAACAATTGAAAAAAGAAGATGAAACAAATTAAAGCATTAACTGCTTCTTTCCATAGATCAGTAGAAATGCACAGTACAGTTGTCCAAACTATCCTGCTTACATACGTAGATAAATCTCTTTTCCCCACTCTCCTGTCCTTCTCCTGAAGTCAGTAACTTTTTCCTTTTGAAAAAATTCATTTCCTTTTCCCAATATCTGTTGTACTGTTCAGATTTCATTTTCTCTTTCAGGTTCTCACACTAAGAAGACAATACAATGTTTGCACATGTGGGTCTGATTTATTTCACTTTAGAATATGTTTTCTAGCTGCATACATTTACCAACAAAAGACTCAAATTTATCCCGTTTTATAATACTCCATTATGTAAAAATACCACATCTTCCTTATTCATTCTATAGTTGGGCATCTGGGTTGTTTCTAGGATTTATCTATAACAAACTGCGCTGTTGTAACATCATGAGTGCCATATATCACTGTGTTACAAGGTTTTCAGTTCTTCTGGAAAAGAACTTAGGGGAATAGCGAGGCTTGAATGGGATCTCCAATCCTAGCTTTTGAAAGAAACTCCACACCACTTTCCATAGTGGTTGTACCAGTCTGCACTCCCACCAGCAGTGGAAAGGGGTTCCTTTTTCTCCACAGTCTCTCTAGCATTTGTTATTGGCTGACTTCTTGATGTTAGCCATTCTTTCTGGGGTAAGATGGAATCTCAGGGCTGTTTTTATTTGCATTTCTCAAATGACTAATGACATTGAACATTTTTTCATATATTTACTCGCCCTTAGTATTTCTTCCTCTGAGAAGTGTATATTCATCTCAGATGCCCATTTTCCAAATGGGTCTCCCAATTTAGGGTCCTGATTTTATTACTATTATTATTCTTTGTATGTTCTAGATAGAAGTTCTTTGTTTGAGGGACAGTCAGCTATAATATTTTGCAAGTTTGTTGGTTTCCTTTTCACTCTGTGGGAGATTTGCTTTGAAATATTCAAAAACATGAGATCCCAGTTGTTGATTCTTTGAAGTATATTTCCCATGCAGTTTGGTTTTCGTTCATGAACTTTCTACCTACCCCTATGTCTTTGAGATTTCTACCTACATTTTTCTCCACAAGATTTAGTGTTTCTCTTTCAATATTTAAATCTTTGATTTATTTTGAAAGTATCTTTGTGCATGGTGATAAGCATGGGTCTACTTTCAACCTTTGGAATGTGGAAAGCCAGTTTTTCCAGCACCATTTATTAAACAGGCTATCTTTCTTCCAGTGAGCGTATTTATCCCCTTTATCAAAGATACAATGTCTAAGTATGTTTGTACTTGTGTCTGCATCTTCTAATCTGTGCCACTGATCCTTATCTCTGTCTCTATGCCAGTACCACGCTGATTTTATCACAGTAGCTTTACAGTATAATTTCTGGTCAGGGACTGTGATATCTCCTGTCTTTCCTTTGTTTCCCAGGATTGCATTTGATATTCTGGGTCTCTTCTGCTTCCAAATGTATTTGAGGAAAGTTTTCCGTAGCTCTGGGAAGTATACTAATGGTATTTTAATTGGGATTGCATTGAATCTCTATAGCAATTTTGGGTATATGGCCATTTTCACAATGTTGGTTTTTCTTATCCAGGAGCATAAAATATTTTTCCATTTTCTCAAAGCCTCTTCAATCTCTTCTCAGAGTAGCATAATTTTCACTGTATACATCTTTTATGTCCTTAGTGAGATTGATTCCTAAGTACTTCATTTTTTTTCATGGTATTATAAAAGGCATAATTTCCCTAATTTCTCTTTCAATGTATGCATCTTTTTTTTTTTTTTTTTTTTTTTTTTCAGAACTGGGGATTGAACTCAGGCCCCTGCGCTTGCCAGGGAAGCGCTTATTCCAGTGAGCCATCTCCCCGGCCCCATTGTATGCATCTTTTGTGTACAAAATTGCTACTGATTTTTGGATGTTGATTTTGTATTCTGCTACACTGCTGAATTTGGTGATTAAATCTACAAGATACTTGGTGGAGTTTTCAGGATCCTCTACGTAGAGTATCATGTCTTTTGCAAATAATGATAATTTTACTTCTTTTCTAATCATCGTTCCTTTTTACTTGTCTCTCTTGTCTAATTGCTCTAACATTTCCAGAACTATATTGATTAGGAATGGAGACATCCTTATGTTGTTCCTGAGTTCAAAGTGAAGGCCTTCAGTGTTTGCCCATTTAGTATGATACTGGCTGTTGGTTTCTCATGGATGGCTTTTATCATATTGAGATATAGACTATCCCAATTCTCTCTAGGTTTTTTTTTTTTTTTATCACGAATGCATGTTGTACTTTGTCAAATTTTTTTTTCTGCGCTGGCCAGAGAGCTCAGCAGATTAAAGTACCTGCTTAGGGAGATGCAGTGCCCAGGGATTCGATCCCCGGCCTGCCATGCTGGCCCCACCTCGAGGGTGCATTGAGACTGGGCATGGTGGTGTGCACCTGTAATCCCAGCACCTGGGAGACTGAAAAACAGGAAGGATCACTATAAGTCCGATCTGTGTAGCAAAACCCTCTAGATCTTGTACTAAATACAGAGAAAAAGAACCTTTTTACCTATTGAGTTGAACTGTGTTTTTTCTTCTGGTTCTACTGATGTGATGTATTACATTTATAGATATGCATGTTTTGAACCATCCCTGCATTTCTGGAATGAATCCCACTTGATCATAATGTATGGTCTTCTTGACTATTTGTTGTAGTCTGTTTGCTAGTATTTTATTGAAAAACTTTGTGTCTATATTCATTGGAGTAATTGGCCTGTAGGGTTTTTTTTTGTTTTGTTTTGTTTTGTTTTTTTAGTTGGATCATATTCTGGTTTTGGAATGAAAGTAAGTCTTTCCTCCAGGAAGGTGTTAGGGAGAATTACTTCTCTTTCAATTTCATTGATGAATTTGAGAAAAGTTGGCATTACATCTTCTCTAAATTTCTTGTAGAATTCATCTGTGAATCCATCAGGATCTGGGCTTTTCCTTGTTGGTAGATTTTTTTTTTCCATTCAAGAGAATTAAATCGTTTATTGATTACATATGATAATGGATGATACACAGCTTCAATCCCATCTATCATTGTATCTGGTACCATTATTCAATTTAGATATATAGGATGTGCCAACAATCATTTTTATAACCAAGTAGCTGACTGTTTGCTTGGGTGACCTTTTCAATGGTCAAAATCAGAGGTCACAACAGTAACTGTCAGTTCTACTATACCAGGGTTTCTGAAGACAATGACTTCTTTAACCGAGAAATTGTAAAGAAATTTTAAATGGAACCTGGCATCACCCTAAAGGAATTCTAACTTCACACTGTTGGGGATGTTAACCAAGATGGCTTCAGAGTAGACTAACTTTACATACCACATTTAAAAAAGACATTTATTCAGCGTCATGATCAGACTATTACATTTAGCAATCAACAGCATGGGTGCAAAGAAAGGTCTACATTAAAACCCTTTGTTGGAATGCTTTACA
>NW_004524583.1:28421582-28425211 GCF_000260255.1 Octodon degus
TTCACCATTAAGTGGGCACCTGGTCTTTGAGAATCTTCTCGAGACAGCTCTCTTTGGTTCCACAACTCTTCTGTCCACTTTGTGTGGCTTGCATTCATGGCTGCATCCATCTCCTCCACAGTGGCATAAGTGACAAACTCAAAACCCCTGGAACGCTTGGTGTTCGGGTCTCTCATTACCACGCAGTCTGTGAGTGTTCCCCACTGCTCAAAATAGCTCCCCAGACTCTCATCAGTTGTTTCAAAGCTCAGCCCTCCGATGAAGAACTTCCGCAGCTGTTCGGGCTCCTTGGGATACTCTGACTTAGACATGACGGCAGTCGGAAGAGAGCCTGATGATGCTTCCTCTGCGGTGTCCATTAGCAGAAAAGCTGTTGGGAGATTTTTAATTACATTTTCAATTTTGGTTCTCATTATTGGGTTATTCAGAGTTTGTAAATATTTTTGACTCAGCTTTGGCATTTCATATGTATCTGGGAAACTCCATTTCCTCTGTTTTCCATCCTGTGAGAGTAAAGATTTTGGAAGGAGGTATTGATGATCTTCTAAATTTCTGTAGGGTCTGTAGTGATTCTGCAATTTTTATTCTTTATTGCATGAATTTTGATTTTTTTTCCTTTTTCTCATTAGATTGGCTAGGAGTTTATCAATTTTATTTATTGTTTCAAAGAACCAATTCTTGGGGGGCCAGGGAGATGGCTCAGTAGAATAAGTGCTTCCTTGGCAAACACAAGGGCCTGAGTTCAATCCCTGGTTCTGACAAAAAACAAAAAAAACCCTGTTTTTTCTTTGGCCAGGGATATAGCTCAGTGGCATAAGCACTGCCTGGCAAGTGCAAGGTCCTAAGTTTGATCCCTGGTACTGCCAAAAACAAAAACAAAAACAAAAACAAAAACAATTCTTTTATCTTTGTATTGTTTTCTTTGTCTCTGATGCATTAATTTCTGCTCTAATTTTTATTGTTTCCTGCCTTCTTTGGCATTTGGGCTTGACTTGCTCTTCTTTTTCTAGAAGCCTGAGGTGCAGTGTAAGATCATTTATTTGGGTTTGTTGTTTTCCTATTGTGTGAATTTATCACTATAAATCTTCCTCTTAAAACAGCTTTCATTGCAATTCACAGGGTTTTAGTATATTTTATCTGCCTTTTCATGATTGTAAATATTTTTTAATTTCTCCTTTAATTTCATTTGTGACCCACTGGTTATTTAGGAGGTTATTTCCATGTGTTTATGCAGTTTCTTTTTTTTTTTGAGGAACCGGGGATTGAACTCAGATCCTTGCGTTTGCCGGTCAAGCGCTTATCCTGAGCCATCTCCCCAGCCCCTTATGTAGTTTCTTATGTCAATAATTTCCAGGTTTATTTATATCTGAGAACAGATAGTATACACAGGATAATTTCAATTGTTTTGCATTTAATTACGAGTGCTCTGTGTTATAGTATATGGTCTGTTGTGGAGAATGTCCTGTGTACAGCTGAGAAGAATGTGTAATCTGTTGCTGCTGGGTGAAACACTGTATAAAGGTCTACCAAGTCAATTTCTTCACAAGTGTGGTTTAGTTCTGCTATTTCTTTGCTGATTTTTTTGCCTACTTCATCTATCTCTTTGTGACAGTGGCATGTTAAAATCCCTGGTTACTACTGTATTATCACTCATTTGATTTCTCATGTCTTATGTAGGTGGGTGCTCCTACATTGTGTGCATATATATTTATTATTATATCTTCCTCTTGCAGTTTTCCCTTAACAAGTATGTAGTTACCTTTTTTTATCTCTTTGATTTTTAGTTTGAAGTTAATATTGTCAGCAACCAGGATAGCTACCCCTGTTTTTTTCTGATTTCCTGTGGCACAAAGGATGATTTTTTATCCTTTGACCTTTAGTCTGTGAGCTTCCGTTTAAATGTGATTTTTTTTTTTTTCCTTCTGGTACCAGGGATTGAACTCATGACCTTGTGCTTGCAAGGCAGGCACATGTGCCACTGAGCTATCTCCTGGCCCCTAAATGTGGTTGTTATTTGCAGCATATTGTTGGATTTTCTTTCTTAATCCACTCTGCTAGTCTATTTCTTTTGATTGGTGATTTGAGGCCATTTACACTGATGGTTTTAACTGATACGTATTGGCTTGCCATGTTATTTTCCTGTTATAGGTTATGTAGTTTCCCCTCTTTTTAATTATTTGCTCTGTTTAGTGGTTCCTTTCTGTTGTTCTTGAAGCTGTGATCACTTATGTTTCTTACTCTTTGTAGGGCTGGTTTGGTGGTAATGAATTTCTTCAATTGTTCATTGTCATGGAATTCAATTTCACCACTGAATTTGACAGTTTTTCAGGGCACGTCAACCTAGACTGGAAGTAATTTTTTTTCAGGACTTGAATACTTCATTTCAAGCTCTTCTTGATCTTATGGTTTGTGTTGAGAAGTCTGCCATGATTCTGAGGGGCTTGCCATTGTAGGTCATGTTTTTTCACTCTAGTAGCTTTCAATATTCTATTTTCTTTGGGGGGGGGCTGAATTTCTGGGATCTTGATTATGTGTTTAGGTGTAGAATTATTGTAATTATGATTGTGTGAAATTCTACATGCCTTGCTTATCTGTATGTCAGGTTGTCTCATGTTTGGAAAATTTTCTGCCAGCACTTCTACAAATAGTCTTTCTATGATATTTGTGCTATCTCCTGCTGCTTCATTGACACCTATTATTCTGATATTTTTCTTTGCATCATCTTGTAGCTGCTGAATTGTTATTTCCTGTTTCCTTGTTAGTTTTAAGAAATTTTTCATTTCTTATTCATTAGCTGTCACACTGTCTTCAAGGTCTGAAAGTCTGTCTTCAGTTTCATTGAAGCAGTTTTGTCAGGTTTCAATGGAGTTCTTTATATCCTAGATATGTTTGAATCTGTTTATTCATTTGAATTCTTTCCTGTACTGTTCATTCACTATTTCCATCATTTTTCTATCCTCTTTTTCTACGTCTTCTCTAGCTGTGTTGAACAATTCTTTCACAATTGTAGTTTGTTATTGGACCTGAGAGATTATTTCTGCCTATTTCTTCTATAGCTTGATGGACCTTTTTTTTTTCTTCTTCTTCTTCAGTTGCTATCATTTCAGAGATTTCAGGTGTGTGATTTCTAAGTTCTTGTATGTTTTATCTCCTGGATTTGTTCAGGGTGGCCTAGAGGATTGAGATTGCCTTTTGTGCCTGTGTTCGGGCATTTTTGAAGCTCCCAGTAATCACCCAGATAGAGTCCTGCAAGCTGCCCAGAGTGTGCCAAAGTTCTTAAATGACTCCAGGAATGCTCCACACCTGCTTGAGCCAGGCCCACATATCATAGCTCTCCTGCCTCCTGCAGGTCACTCAGAGTCCTCCTAAGTTCTTCAACATCTGGAGCAGCACCAACAGAATCTCCACACCTGCATGCTGGGAGCTAAGGAAGGTCAGAGCTTGCCTGAGTCTCACTGGCTGCCTAGGGTCTGCCAAAGTCTGTTGTTTTATTTTTAAACCAAATTTGCATGTTTATACTTGGTAACCTAAAGAACATCATACAATACAGAAACCATTCTTGAATTCCTATTACCTTATTCAATGAATTTTTGCATCATTTCTATTTTTTTTACTATTTTATATTTTTA
>NW_004524583.1:28425311-28448499 GCF_000260255.1 Octodon degus
TTTTTTTAATTTTTTTGCAGAACCAGGGATTGAACTCAGGCCCTTGAGCTTGCCAGGGAAACACTTATTCTACTGAGCCATCACCACGGCCCCCAAAAATATATATTAATAATAAAAGAGATTTTGTTCTTTCCAAATTCTTCTTATAAGAGATCTCTGCTAATTGACCTACAAATAATTCTGCCTAGTCTATTTGTAATTACAAACTTCTAAAATTGTAAACATCATTATAATTCAATTTGGTCAGATATATACCTGAGTGCATGCACACTAGTGTTATAGACTAATTGTTTGTCAGTCTGCCTGTGCTGTTTGTCCAATCAAACTTTTAAGCTGTGTCCTTGTTTTTGTGCCATATCCTTGAACAGCTGTTTTTTATTTGAACACAACAATTTTCCTCATTTCCTTTCTTTTGCAATTTTGGATCATTTGTTCATAA
The DNA here is from genome assembly GCF_000260255.1 of Octodon degus. Classification (NCBI taxonomy): domain Eukaryota; kingdom Metazoa; phylum Chordata; class Mammalia; order Rodentia; family Octodontidae; genus Octodon; species Octodon degus. Next base: position 28,425,751 of record NW_004524583.1, read on the forward strand.
CTCAATTTGGTTTATAGATTTAAAGTGCATGCTTCCACCTGGGTTTATAACTGGTTGAAATAAAAATAAATTTGTTTTTCTCATAGGTCATCAAAAAATGTTAAGATAATTAAACAAAAATACCTTAGTGTGAGATGAAATTATTGGACAGGATTCCAGTTAACCAATGAGAAAAAAAAATGAATAAATAAAATGTATGTTGGCTAACTTTAAAGGAGGGCATACAATGCTGTGTCCAGTCCAGCTCTTGAAGTTCCTGGTGGGGGTGGGAGGGTGGGAAGACAGCCAGAGGATGGAGAAACAAAGACAGATAGAAAGTTGAGGTCAGGTGGAGCCTTCTCTTTACCTGAGAGGAAAAAGAACTACTCAGCATCTGTAGCACATTTATTTATAGTCTCAGAAGGTTAATGTCATCCATGGTTGTTAGAAAATAATGGTTCTATTTTATCTTCCAAGGTGCTTAGTATTTAGATAAGATAGTAATACTAAGCTTACTGCCTTCATTAAAAAGTAGCCATTAACCGTCTCTTCTGGATGTTCAACAACTGAATTTTGTAAACCAAAAACTAGAAAAATAGATGGACTAGGAGGTCAGCCATTATTCTGGTCCCAGTCCTTTGAAGTCAGTGAGGACCCACAGTGTAAGAGAACCTCTGCTGTCATATTTCATAACTCAGTGAGACCCTGGCTTTCTGACCAAGATGATTTAGGAACCACAGAGGAAAGTGATTTATGATGTATAGTGTGCCTAAGGAGAGTCACTAAAAGAAAAACATCTCCCAGGTTGTCACAGAAAGCAACTTGGTCAAGTAATGGCCTTGACTCACCCAGAGAGCTCACACTGACAGAAGTACTAAGAGGCACTGCATGATTCCAATGTAACTCCTGAGGAGACGTAACTGACCTTGATAGATAACAGAAATTAACACAGGTCTTGTTTTAACTTGCTCTTGAACACTCAACAGAAAAGTATAACCACAAGATGCATAAAATAATGCCATAGTAATATATTAGATATAAAAAAATTCAAATCACTAACACTTTCTGACAATTGCCAGTCACAGTGGTAACTGATGACAACTATTAATAGGCTGAGTAGGGTCAAACTGTTGAATGCATGGACCTGAAATCCTTAGACTGGGAATGTTTAGCCTAGGTGAATAAGTTCACTCAGAACGGAAAGGATTTGAGAATGAGAAAGTCTTCCACACAGTCCTCCAAACACAGTTCCTCCAATTTCAACTGACCACCTATCACTTCCAACCATAAAACAGAAAAGGGGAAGATATGGAAAGCAGCTAAAGCTAAAAATCAATTACATGTAGGATACAAGCCAAAACATCAAGCTATTCCAGCTCTGAGAATGAGAGGTGCTTAGGTGATCCATGCAAAGTTGCTAGGCAGAGGGACTGAAATTGACACCAACCTCCTGAGAACATAAATAAATGTGCTACAGAGGCTGAGCAGTTCTTTTTCCTCTCAGGTGAAGAGAGGGCTCCACCTGACCTCAGCTTTTTATTTATCTGTATTTCTTCACCTTCTCTGGGAACTTCACTCAGGACTTCAAGAGCTGCACTGGACACAGCATTGTATAGCCTCCTTTAAAATTAGTCAACATACATTTTATTTATTTTATTTTGAAGAATAAAAAAAAAGCAAAAGCAAATAGCAGAAACAAAGACAGAAACAGGTTAGCATACAGCAATACATATATTACAAATTTTCAAAACAAAACAACACATTAACAATGGTTATTGTATTAGCTATTTTAATTGTCAAATCTGTTGCTCAGATTAACAGCTATAGTGATGCAAGATTAGACAAACTGAATATTAATACTTGATTTTAATAAATCTGTTTTTTCTTGTCTTTTTTACTCTTTAAAAATTTTATTTCAGGGGTTGGGGAGATGGCTCAGTGGAATAAGCGCTTCCCTGGCAAGTGCAAGGGCCTGAGTTCAATCCCTGGTTCCACAAAAACAAAAACAAAAATTTATTTTAAAGAGAGTATAACAATAATTGATAAGACATTAGAAATGGTACCTATTTAGAAGATCAAGACAAGAGATATTCAACCATGATTTTTATATTACACATGGCAGTCCTTGATGTAGTTGCTTAGATTGCAGATATTAGAATACAAAGTTAGTCCAAGTGATAATTCTAAACATAAATGCTATTTTTAAAAAACTGATGGAAATTATTAATATAATCATCTCAGCCATCCTGTATATATACTTGCATTATTTTTCTCCCTTCCTTTTTTTGTATCTTTTTTCCTTTCCCTCATCTTGGTTGTTTAATCCATAAGTTCAGTTTCTTTCCATTTTACTTTATCTATTATACCTTTCAGATTTTATTTATTCTTTCAGGTTCTTACACTAGGGAGACTACAACATTTAACATGTGGGTCTGATTTATTTCACTTATGAATACAGCCTCTAATTGAGTCTACTTGTGTATGAAGGCCTCAAGTTTTTCTTTTTCTTTTTTTTTTTTTATAGCCGAGTGACATTCCATCGCATAAAGATACCATACTTTTTTCATCCATTCCTTAGGTGATGAGCATTTTGGTTGATTCCAGGATTTGGCTGTGACAAATTGTGCTGCTGGAAATAATGCATGCACACATATCACTATGGTATGTTTTCAGCTCTTTTGGGAAAATACCCAGAAGAGGAATAGCTGGATTGAATGAGATTTCCAGTCCTAGTACTTTGAGGAGTCTCCACAGAGATTTTCAAATTGGTTGTACCAGTTTACATTCCCACCAGCAGTGGAGAACGGTTACTTTTCCCCCACAGCCTCTCCATTTGTCATTAGTTTATTTCTTTATGGTAGCCATTCTTTCTGGGGTGAGATGGTATCTCAATGTTGTTTTAATTTGCATTTCTCAAATGGCCAGTGCTGTGAAACATTTTTTTCATGTATTTATTTGCCACTTGTATATAAGGGAGGAAAAGAGTCTTTCTCTTGTCAACCTTTGCTCTTGTTGCTTTTGCTGTGTTCTCTCACCTGTTGCCCCCCTCTCACCTGTTGCCTTAGAGCCAGCTGATTATAGATCGGAACCTCCACAAAATGTGAGCTAATAAATCTTTTCCTCTTGAGTGTTGGGTATTTTGTCTCAGCACTGAGAGAAAAGCTATTAAGCAGGGCGCTCCTGCATCCCTTGCATCCCCAGGAGCCAATTCTCATTGCAGGCCACTCCTTGGGAATGCTGGTGCAGTCTGATATTAGTTCAGGTCAGATAACTAGGTACTCCTTGGAAGATGATCAGTCTGCCCTTTGGTCCTAAAGGGAAGGTTTTCCCTTTTGGGCCCCCAAAACCTTATGGTGAGCCTATAATGCAGTTGTTCCAGAGTCATCCTGAATCCTTTCAGGTTCTATTTGCACTGACAAGGGAGAGGTTTCCTGGCTGTGGGAGGGCAAACATCCTCTCTCAGATGAAGTTTTACTTAGTGGCACCAGAGGTCTTAGGATTCCTACAGCGCCAGCCCTCTGGCATGGCAGACACCAAGTCTATCCTCTCCCCATCACTTCATGATCACAAGAATGTTGCAAACTCCGAGAGATGAGAGAACACCAACAGGGAAACTGGAGGATTTCTTGGGCTTTCGGCGCATCCAGCTCAGCTTGACCTAAGGTGTCCGGAGTGGCCAAGCACCAGCACACGGGCTCTAGTTCTGTACGTCTGGCTGAGCAGGCGGTCTTAGAAATGGGGTGGGTGGGGGCAGGTGAGGGTACAGAAGCAAGACAAAGCGACTAATAATCTAGCTTTGAGAGAAGATACTAACGGTACATAAGTTGGCTTATTTGGCAAAGGAACAGGAGTCTCATCCTAAGGAACAGGTTAAGTAACCCCCCAAAATGTTTAAATGACACCCAACCCCATGTAGAATGAGCCAGCACTCTGGGATGTGTGTGGCCACCTTTCAACAAGATTTCCATCCTTTGAGGGAAGCTTAAACATTCCCAGTTCCAAGTGTAAAGAGTCTCACTTTTAAGCCTTTCTCGTGTTTCTTACTGATTTAAAACTCTTTCCTTGACATGAATTGGCAAACCTGCTATGAAAGGGTGGGCTAAGTTCCTTATTTCAGCTTGGAGAACCTCTCAAACCAAGCTGGTGACATTTTCTCTGGGCAACCCAGCAGCAGGAGATAAAAAGAGTTACCTACAGAGGGAGGTAGTTCAGCCAAAAGGCTTTTCAGTTTGTTTTTGTTTTTCTTTCCCCCTTTTCTCACCCCTTAGTCTCTGAAGAACAGTTCACCTTTTTTTCATCCTACTTCTCTCTTATCTACAGACTTCTGCAGCCTTAGGGCTTTTCTTTTGCAGCAGTTGGAGATTTCAGAGTCTCTAGAAAATGAATGCATAGGGTTGGTGAGATGGCTCAGTGGTTTAAAGCACCTACTTAGAACAAGCTTAGCAAAGCACAGGGACTGTGGTTCAATCCCCCAGCACCACATGCCAGCCAGCCCCGCCCCCTGGTGGGCTGAGCAGGCCGCGGACACACAAATAAATAAATAAAATTTTTAAAAAAATGAATGCATAATACAAAAGCACTAAACATGAGAGGCACTTGCTCCCTCTGGCTAGGAGCTATGCCAGACACAGTGGCCTCACCAGGTGCTCCTTTGGGTCAGCATCACATTCACCCAAGTTAGGTGGCACTCTTGAGAATCTTCCCCAGTATCTTGGTTACCTTTCACTTGTTGTTGGGACAAAATACCAAAATCCAAAATAAAGGAAGGAAAGGTTTATTTATCTCACAGTTGGTAGAGGTTTCAGTGTATACTCCACTGGCTCCAAGTCAAACGGCAGTTCATGGTGGCAGAAAACAACAAAGAGCAGAGGAGGAGCAGCAGCTTTGGTGTCCATCAAGACTCTCTCTCTCCCTTCAATGCTGACTGTGAAGACCACTGCAAAGATCAGAGCTCCTCCAAAGTGGTGTGGCTGTGGAGATCAAGCTCATCAGAAGCGGCATGGCTGTGAAGTGGCGTGACGAAGATCAGAACTCCTCCCAGAAGTGGGGCACAGAAGCCTTCCTCAACTGCTTTATATACCCTTTTTGTGCTGAGTCACTCTGGAGTGGGTCCTTCCTGCTCTAGGGCCATGTCCCTCACACCCCAGGGCATAGAATCCACAAGCAGATCCAGCCAAACTTCTCAATATAGCCAAGCTTCCAACATCTCAAGTTGACACAATGTATCAACCACTACAACCCACCCCTTGTCATCCTGGCAACTACACATATACTTCTTTAAACCACTGTCCAGATACACAGACATGCTTCTTTTTTTACAGATATGCTTCTTAACATTTCACAACTTGGACCTTATAACACAGCTTTAGTAGTCCTTAAGAATCACTATTAACTCTATTAACATTATATTACATGAGAAGCATAACATTCTGCCCCCGGCCCCCCAAAGACTCACATACAACCCTTTATGCAAAAGGTACTTTAGTCTATCTGCAAGAGTTGTCAAAGTCCTAACAGTTTCAGCATTGCTGAAGAGTCCAAGTCCCAAGATCTAAGGCAAACTTTTAGCTGTGAGCCCCTGTACAAAAGTTAAACACTTCCAACATTCAAAGGCACAAGATAAACATTACCATTCCAAAAGGTACACACAGCAGGATACAAAACCACTGGGACCAAGGCAAGTCCAAAATCCAGAAGGACAAACATTAAGTCCTGCAGTTTCCTGTGGAACATCCAAAGAAACCTGTAACAAGTTGTGAGCTCCAAAAACCGTACATGGCTCCACCCCTATGGCACTTCTGCTGGTACCTCTCATGGCTTTTCTCAGGGGCTGGCTTTGCTCTCTCCTTGCAGCTCTTCTTAGAAAATCCACGTTCCTGGCTCTTTTAAACTTCTGAGGTTTCCACTGAATAGGCTTTTCACTCATAGTTTTACATACTGCCTTCTCAGGGGCACATTGCCTGGCCTCCCAGGCCTTCTGAAATCCAGGTGGAAGCCTTCTTAACCTCAGAACTCCTGCATTCTGCATGCACCTAAAACCAGTGCCATGTGGATGATGCCAAGGTCTGCTGCCAGCTGGAGAAGTAGCCAGCCTTTCTTTTCTCTTGGCTGTAGGTACTGAGTACCTCAATTTTTGAGCACTCTGACCCTGATTCTGAGGAACAAATTTTTTATGCTGGCATCATTCTGAAATCTGGTGTAGCTTCCTCCTCCATTCTGCAACCTGGTATGGCCGCCACCTTCATTCTGGAACATGGGACTCTGTGGCTTTCTTCTCAAAGCAAAGTCCCTCACTCCTGCGATTCTGCAAATGTGAGAACCTGCCACCTCCTATGATGCCTTCAGGACATCGTTTCTACTCTGCTGTTTCTCCTGGGCAGCCAACCTAGCGCTCCCTTTCTGGCCAAACTCACAACATTGTAAATCATCCTGCTGAGCTCTTTGCTCTTGATTCTCAACATATATCTGAATAAAAGCCCCCATGCTGCTGCCTCAACATTTGACTGCCTTGCAATTTCTTTGTTAAGATTAACTAGCCCACTGTACTTACTCTGAGTCTCAGGCAAAGTCTCAGGAAAGGAGCAAAATGCAGACAAAATTTTTGCCAAGCCATAACACAAATCATCCGTAGTCTAACAACCAATGCTGTCCTTCCCAGCAGAAACCTCCCCAGCCTGGTCTTTACATGCAGGCTTTCTATCAGTCTTCTGAATTCTGACCACAATCTCCCACATAGATGAGCTGAAGGCATTCGAGCTCTTCATCAGTAGACAACCTTTCCAAACCTCTCTCATAAGCCATTATCTCTTCCCTTAAGCCATTCCCAAAAGCTTGTAATCCACAGTTAGAAATAGTCACACTACCTGGACACACTCCTGGTGCCAAATTCTGTCTCACTCTTCTCTCATTGCTGTGACCAATACCCGACACCCAAAATGAAGAAAAGATTTATTTATCTCACAGTTACTGGAAGTTTCAGTCCCTACTCAGCTGGCTCCAAGGCAGACTGGCACATGGTAGTGGAAAAGTACAGGAGCAAAAGCGCAGGAACAGTGGCAACAATGGATACAGAGGGCAAGTCTGTCTCCCATAAGTTGAATTTAGGCTATCTGCCCTAGGCTGGGTGTAGTACTCATACCCATAATCCCAGCAGCACTCTCACCCATAATCCCAGTGGATCATGAATTAAACTCAAACTCTAGAAGCCCACCCCATGACTGCATGAGGCCTTCCGGGGACAACTAGACATAAACCATGATACCTAGGAAGACAAAATAAGGATGAGGCCCCATCCAGGGTCTTGAGTAAAGTTTCTCATGCAACCGACATGGGAAACCCCAAGTTTGAGATGTAGTGGAGAGAACTGGTTGCTGGGTCAAACTAGAAAAGCATTTTCTGAAAGCATACACACCTGGGGCCCTGAACCCTTTATCTTGAGAAAAGTCTCAAAACCAAAGTAAGATTGGCTGATACCATGACTGCCCTTTTGTGGTGGCTAGGAACAGGTCCTACACTGCAGATTTAAGTGGTCACCCAGCTGATAACTGACCTTCTCCATGGGACCTGGTGAAGTCGATGGACTCAAATTCATAAGGAGCCCACTGGTTTATTTTTCCCCTTCTTTCCCCTAGGAAAGCTGTAGTCCCCTTCTTGTTCCTTCTCTCATTTAGGCGATTTGTCAGAAAGCTCAAATCCTTTAACTTTCTTCTGGTATTAGGGAGAGTCAGGGAACTGGAGTGAAGCCTGGTGTGTCCCCACACAGGGGGAAGGGAAACATGATCTATCGGTCCATGGAGGGCACTGTCGCTCTGCTCGGTTGTCCGACACCACCTTTCCGGGTCTGGGGGCCTTCTCAAGATCTGCTTACAGGTATTTCCTGTTGGGCCTCTTGGGGTTGCATAACGCATGCTGTCTTCCACCATCTTACTTGGTTCTGGCAGTATGAGAATTTCAACCTCAAGTTACCTCTCCCAGATGGCATGTGATCTGTAGTTGCTATGTGGCATTTCTGGACTTTTCAAACCTGCTATGAGACCTTGTATATGCTATAGGTGCCTAGATATACAGAGCTGTAGATTTTTTAGGAAAATCCAGCTCTTCTATAAAGCTCCTACCTTCCAGATCTGTGGGAGAAGCTAGGTGCTAGAAACAAGGATGCGTGCTCTGGACGGGCCCAACAGGTTTCTGTGACTAGCAGGCAGGCAGTTTCAGAGGACAGAGCTGCCAAAGCTGGGTGGCTCTGACTCTGGGTTGGCAGGGCTGAGCTGCCAGCTATGATGGTTCTGACTCTGGGGTCAGCTCTGGTTCTGGAAGACATGAGAGGCTGTATGTACAGTATGACCCTGGCACACGGAGTTGGACCTTGGGGACCCGAACAGGATCCATCTTTTCTTTTTTCTCTTTTCAAATATCACAAGAGACATCTCAAAGGCAGGTAGTAAGTCTTTTATGAATATACTAACACCATGTCCTCAAAATGTCACAAACAAGATATATTTTATGAACTTGGGACCACTTTAAGACAGATGATTTTAAAAAAGCTGTTTTCCCCTCCGAAAGTAAAGACTAAAATAACAAGGCCAATATTCTTCTCTTTCCCTTTCTGATTTTTATTAGTTATAAGTCTATGTTAACTAACAGGAAATGGTACCATAGCTTAAAGCAGTAAACAGGACTTACAAGACAAAAAAGAGATAATTAATAACCCCTGAAAAATTTCTGACGTCTATACCTAAATCTGTATCTTAAAAAAAGATTGTAAGGGCTGACAAGATAGCTCAGTGGATTAAGCACCTGCTTACACAAGCACAGGGACCAGAGTTCAATCCCTGCCACCACATGCTGTGCTGGCCCTGCCCCTGGGCATGCTGAGCCTGCCACCAAGATCAAGCGTGGTGGTGTACACATGTAACTCCCAGTGCTAGGGTGGCGGAAAACAGGAGGATCACTATGAGTCTGAGCTGCATACTGACACTACGTACCAAGTACATAAAAAAAAGATGGTAATTCAGCATGGCAAATACGTCTATGGTTAAACTTGTTTTATGTGTTTCATACATTATCTGCCTATTGATTTTAATAAAAGTACCTGCAGCTATGTCATTTAAAAAATTATTTTAGGGGGCCTCAAAAATTTATTTTTATTTTTTGCTTTTGTAGACTTCTGGTTCTGTTAGGGTTTTTAATTAAAAAAAAAAAAAAAACAAAAACACCTAACAAAAAAAGTATACAAATATTTAAGAGTAACCAAATTCAAAATGTTAGAAAGTAAAAACTGCTACATAAGGCTTGAGTAAAACTTACGGGTAAAAGCCTTAGTTTGGTAATACAAAGGTTTTATGTGATTTAGGTTAATATGTACGTTTCTGTGTGTTAACTTCCAAGTATATTATCCTCTCAAAAAATACTGAAGTATTTGTTAGCTCAAATACTTAAAGTGTTCATATGGCTCAACAGTAACTTAGTAAGGGTAAAGATGCCTTTAAAGACGTTGGTGACATGTTTGTGCCCACATTGTTAATTAAGATAGTATATGCCAAAATTTTTTTGTTTTATAAATGCCATGTTCATTGTTTTCTGTGTACAATTACTTTCAAGTTTTTCCTTGTTTTAAGAAAAAATAATACAGATAGCTTAAGAATGCTATGCTTTGGTTCTCATGAGTCAACTGAAGAAACTGTTAAAAGTATAAATGAGTGCTTAAGGGCTGGTCAAATAGCTCAGCGGATTAAAGTGCTTGCTTAGGCAGATGCAGAGTTCTATCCCTGACCCTGATGTGCCAGCCCCACCTCTGGGGTACCCTGAGACAGCAACTGAGACCGGGCGTGGTCATATGTGCCTGTAATCCCAGTACCTGGGAGGCTATAAACAGGAGGAGCACTATGAATGCATTCTACACAGTGAGACCCTGTACACCCTGTTCTAAATACAAAATAAATAAAAAACGAGTGCTTATAAATGATCATAGCACTCCAGTCATGAGGTGCTAAGTATCAATTCAAGTATTCTTGGCTTAAGGCTTATAAAAAGATAACATATTTTGTCCTATTACATGTTCTCATAATTACTAATATATAAAGGTTTAAGACTGCTTCCTTAAATTGACTAAATTTCTAGTATATATATTACACAGTGGGCTCTCGAGTTACCACCAACCTCACATACAGCCAACTTGGGTTATGACTGGAACTTTACATTTAATTTACGACCAAAGTGTTGAGTTAACTGAATGCTGCTGGCTTGTGTGCTTGTGAGCAGACTCGAGATGCCAGAAAAATGTGAGCGTATGTAAACCTCAGTCTCAGCCCAGATGCATGTTTGTGGCTGTGATTTTGGTTAGTACTTTTTATAGTCATTGCAATTACTGTTGTCAAAATGGTCTCCAAAAGGCTAGGAGCTAAGGAAAGAAGGGAAGGTTGGAAAAAGCAAACATAATAAAAAATGAAATTGTGGCTAAATACGGCTGGTGTTTGTGTGATTTACCTATTATGTACAGTGTGTCAAAATCTATCATCTTGGCAATCTTTTTTTCTTTCTTATGTATTTGGTACAGGGTCTCATTACGCAGCTTGGACGCACAGTGATTCTATTTTCAACCTCCCCAGTGCTGGGATTACAGGCATGGGCCACCACGCCCAGTCTCAGAATGCTGGGGGGCAGTGCCTGGGCAGCCTGTGGTTCGGGGATTGAACCCCAGTCCCTGTGCTTGCCTAAGCAGGCACTTAGTCCGCTGACCTATCTCGCCGGTCCCATCTTGGCAATCCAAGAAAGAAAACATGTTGCTGAAGATGTTGCTCAAATTATTAAGTCATAAACAACAGTGTTAGATGAGCTAGAAAGGCTATTATCAATGTGGACAAATGAAAGGCAGATGACAGGTTATAGCCTGAATCTATAATATGCAAAAAGCTAGTGCTACACATGCAGATCACATAAGGAATCATCAAGCGGTAATGGTGGAACATTTTGGGCCAGTAAGGCGTGGTTTCACAATTTTAAAGTGAGGACTAGAGTTCACAGCATATCTAGGCATGGGGAACCAGACAGTGCTGATAAAAGGACTGCTGAAAATTATATACATAAAACCGTTATTTCTGGTAAACTAGGCACGTTTTATAACTTTTTGACGAATACACTAGGAAAATTACTGGTATTTCTGGTAGATTATGCCCATTACACTACCCCTTTTTTTATTATGGAAAGGATGGCTAAGGGATTCTTTGGGAGGTTTGGAATGCATTACGGGTATTTCCATTACTTCTTATGGGGAAAATTGTCTTCACTTAAAGCCAATTTGAGTTACAACCAGATCTTGTGAATGAAATGAGTTCAGAAGTCAAGGGTCTGCTGTAATTTTATTTTAAAGAATTTCTTCTAAGTGAAGTCCATTGGGCCTGGGAAATACTTGGAAAAACTCCCCTCTGTGGCTGAAAACAGAGATGCCCCAATCAGCTTACTTGAATTTTCTCCAATGATGGGTGGTTTCTCTAGTTTTTCCGTGAGTCTTACAGTGCCCTGCTCCCAATAAATGTTATTAAAGAAATTACGATATATAATGAGGTTAATTTTTACAATACAGAGCAAAACAGAATTCAATGGTAGGGAGAAGTTTAAATACTTCCCCAAATTATATATTCTATTGTTTTAAAAACTTCAAAAAAAAAAACCACTTCAACATATATAGTAACTTATTTATACTAAGTCTAGGTTAGTTCACTGAAAAGTGTTATTTTATTTCCCTTTTGTTTTTTAGTATTTTAAAGAGAAAAAGACAAAAACAAAGCAATATAAAATAAAAGTGGAACAGAATTTCAAAAGAATAGAAACATTTTATTTAACAATGGTTATTATATTACATATTGTTATATTTTTGCTCAGATTGTTTCCTCTTGTAAGAATCTTTTTGGCTTATGCCTTACCTTGAACTGAATAACTACTTTAAAGGTAACAATACTGTAATAACTATTGTTACCCTTATCTGGTTATGAAAATGTTTTTTTCATAAAATAAAGGTAAAATGCTCTTAAATTTATAAAAACTGGACAAATAAGGTCTTACATTTTGGCAAGACATTTTATTATGTTCCCATTGTTAGGCCTCTGGTTACTTAAGAAACTGATTTTTTAAATACTAAATTTAAATGAGCTACCAAATGTTTTCAATTCTCTGTTGCTGTTGTTGTCTTCTGCCATCACCAACTACTGCTCCTCTGCCATGGCTATTCTTCCTTGGTGCCAGCCAATTATGGCCTGAAACCTCTACAAACTGTGAGCTAAATAAATCTTTCCTTCCTTAAAACAAAAAAGTTTTCAACAACCAAGTTATGATTGGTTAAATAAACAACTATTAATCCTAGTTTATGATACTATATATACATAGCTGAAATTAGAAATGTATACCCTTCTAAAGGCAAAATATGATGTAAACTAAGCTTTTAAAGTTAAGCTTAATACTGGCAAAGTAATAATAAATGTTCTTTTATATAATGTACACCTAGAACTTAGATATATAACATCTTTTGGCATCTCTTTAAAATTTGGTCCTGCCATTTACAACTTGATCTGCATGTATCTTCTTTGATCCACAGCTTTTGGTTATGTAAATGAAATAACATACGTTGGATACTAATTCTATTTATGGTCACTGGTCATTAGATGTTTCATATACATGTAGGCATTCTACAGATGTCCTTTAAGTTTTGCCAGTGCAGTTATATCATATAACCTGTTAAAGGAATCGAAGTCTTTTTTTTTTTTTCCTTTTTCTTTTTTTCTTCTTCTTTTTGGTCTTTTTGAGACACAGTCTCTGCAGTTCAGGCTGACCTGCTCACTTTGTAGCCCAGGATAGTCTCAAACTCACAAAAATCCTCCTGCTTCTGCCTCCTGCATGCTGGGATTACAGGCATACACCACCACACCCAGTAGGAATCTTAGTCTTAGCAATAAAAACTAAGTCAATATACACATAAACATTTCTATATGGCTGTGATGCTATTACTAATCTTACAGTATATTAAATGTACTGTTGTTTCCTAAGTGTATAAACCTTCTAGGACATGGAACTTAAAAAGCATTTTATCAGACTAAAGTTGTTTATTAATGACAGACCTTTTCAATTTTATGTTTTTATGACTGCTATGTGATTGTATTATTATACTCAGATGTGTATAAACATATATGAGGCAGTGATCAGTAAACTATTAAGCGTTATCTGTAAACAAATACATTCTATTTTACAAGGCATTTTGTTAAAAAATGTTTACGTGAAAGTTTCTTTGTCATTTCATCTTTTTTTGCATTATATATTTTTTTATTTTTTCCATAATTTTATTGAGAAATAAATAGCAATGAAACAGTTTCAAATCGAATTGGAAGGACAGTTCCAATAATGAATACATTGCATACTGCCTTTCATATCTTATAATTAGTTAAAAGTAACCAATTAAAAATTACTCTATACTAAAATAGAAAACTAAGCATATGTCAGAGGTAATAGCAAAAATCTAGTGGTTCTAATATAATTCCTAATTGTTATCCTGAAAAGTTTGCTCCTGATTTCAAATCTTTCCTGTCAAACACTGTAACATTTCCTGTTAACATTCTACAGAAATCTGACTAGTTTTAAGACAACCCTAATTGGTAAAAGAGAAAAGTTTTCTGCCGTGTGCTTTGCATTTCAAAGTGCTCAATATCCAGATAAGATTATGACACCTGAACCTACTGCTCCCCCTTCAATACTAGTGTCACTGACTTCCTGGGTCTTCAATAACGGGGGCTTGAATCAAAACTAAAAGGTAACTGGGTTAAAAGGATGCCAATATTTTGGTCCTTGCATCCCCAACCCCCCACGATCAAATAGAAGCCAGGATGTAATGGGACCACTCTAACTGATCCTGCAACTCCAGTGAATCACTGAACTTCCAAACACGGAGACGGTTTGACCCCAGAGGACACTAGTCAACCAGTATACACTGTTGGCAAAAGACAGGTCACTAAAAAGGGAAATGTCCCCACAGTTCTAAGAGAAACCATGTGGTCCAGCAAAGACTGTAAGTCATCCTGGCAGGTAATACAACTGATGGGGGGAAAAAACTAGAAGAGCAAAGAGAGGCTCTAGCCATAACTCCAAGAATAATGCCTGTGGAGCCTGAACTGACCTTAACAACATTAGATCAATAAAAGTTAATTCTGATTACCACAGGTCTCACTTTAAGTTAGTGTTAAATGTCCAGCAGGAAAGTATGACAGAAACCATATATAACACTGGCATTGCTGTACATGGTACCAAGTCTCTTTAATAAGGTAACTTTTTACATTCAATTTGGAGATAGTGGCTTGGTTATCTGAAATATATGAGGAAAATCTGTCCTTAGAAAGAGTTAACTATTTCAGATAATTATAGATATTCTTTGATACTATGCCCAAACTCAGCAAGTTTTAATCACAATTTGGAGTTGGAAGCTACCAAGAACTTGGGGCACTCTGTCACAGAGACCCAATGGTTTTTGCTGCTCTTTGGAGGGTTCTTTTACCCATCATGCATGACTTTGTAATGCTGACCATTAGTCAACTGGAAAACACTGGTTAACGGAGTCAACCAAGAAAAATACCTTCCAAATGTGGACATAATTCTTCCTTTTTTTTTTTTAAAGTCAATTTTATTTTAAAAAGTAAAACAAAACAAGGCAAAAATCAGAAACAAAGAAACAGGGTAACATGGGGGCCGGGGAGATGGCTCAGTGGAATAAGCGCTTCCCCGGCAAGCGCAAGAGCCTGAGTTCAATCCCTGGTTCGGCCAAAAAAAAAAAAAAAAAAAAAAAAAAAAAAAAAAAAAAAAAAAAAAAAAAAAAAAAAAAAAAAAAAAAAAAAAACCAGAAACAGGGTAACATATAACAATACATATGTTACAGATTTTCAAATCAACAGCTGATTAACAATGATTGATACGTTATCTATTCTTACTGTCAAATCTGTCCCTCAGATTAACAGATATAGTTATGTAGGATTGGACATAGGGTTGACTATTACCACTTGCTTTCAAGAAACCTTAAATTTTTGTTGTCTCTCTTTTTTCACCTTTAAAAAAAAATTGTTTTAAAGAGAAAAATCACATTTGCTATACCTCAAATAGTTTTTTTTTTTTGCAGGGCCGGGGATTGAACTCAGGCCCTTGTGCCTGCCAGGGAAGTGTTTATTCCACTGAGCTGTCTCCCTGGCCCCTCAACAGATCTTAACAGAAAACACATCTTTAGGGGATAGATACTTTCAGTAAACATGAGTGGTGGTAAACATGCAGTCACTACTGACACCATCTGAAACTGGCCTGAGACCTGCCGAGATGCCATCAGCACAGATGGCAAAATGGCCAAAAAGGAAGACACTTTACCCTGCAAGTCGCGAGCTTTAAAGTTTCTGTAAAAGGTCATGAGAAAGCCCCAGCGGGCTGCAGACCTCACTTTTGAAAGCTACTGAAGGTAGAAAATCCCTTAGATAGCACAATTAAGAGAAAATGAGAAATATATACTAACATCAAGAATAGCCTTATAAAGAAAAGTGCAGATTTTCTACTCATTTGAAAAATTCTAGTAACTTAAAATATATTTATAATTATACACATACATAGGAATATATATTTACATATAAATGAATCTAAATATAGCAATCAGGCCAGGGTGCTTAAATTGAGGGTTAGAATCTTTTTTTTTTTTTTGGTACTTAGTACAGGGTCTACAGGGTCTCACTACGTAGACTGGACTTGGAAGTGATCCTTTCTGTTTTTCAGCCCCCCAAGCACTGGGATTACAGACGCATGCCACAGGGTTAGAATATTGGTTCCTCTTAGAAGCTGAGAGCTGAGAAAATTATCCTGTGTTCCTCAGGTTCCCTGTCCATAAAATGAAGATGTAAGTACTCTTCTATCTCAACATCATCTCACAAAAATTATATGAACTAATGTCACTATTTTAAATGTGATATGAAGCCAGGCACGGTGGTACACACCTGTAACCCCAGAAGTTGAAGGGCTGAGGCGGGAGGATCATCATGATTTTAAGCCCAGCCTGGCTAACGTGAGAACAGATGGCCAGCCTGAAGAGAGTGAGGCCCTTTCTCAAGAGGCTGTGTGTGCATCTGTGTTGGGGGGTCTGATATGATAACTTATGCAACTGATATCAGCTATTTTAAAAGAATTCTGCTAATGAATATTAAATGTCCAATTTTCTGTGAAACTGTAGATAACAAATAATTCAATGAAAGGAAGAAAATTTGCCAATATGGGGAACAATCTGAAGGTGGTTTCCTTCCCCAGCCACGGTCTTCTACTTTGCTCTTCGGAGCCTTCCTCATCGCTGCACATTCCTGAAAGATCCCCAGTTGTTCCTTAGGTTCAATAAACACAAGTCCAATGCAGCTCAGTTTAACAACTCATTTTTCCACCTGCCCTCAGTTTAGATGAGCCTACTAGCCTTCATAACTAGCTTCAAGGAATTATCTGCTCTTTAACCTTCCCACTGTCCTCCCTTCTCAGGAGGCCCAGATAAAGAATGGGGTCAGGAACAATCCTCTGTTGACTTATCTCTAGGTCTAGCAGCACTCTCTGGGTCACTGCTCCTCCCACACAGACTATTTGGCGCAGACCTCACATGTGGCAGGGTCCTCATGCAATTTCTACCCCAGGTTGCAAGACATGCAGAAGCATTTCATTCCATCTCTGGGCAGCAAAGCCTCAGCTCACCTGAGGTGACCCTGTCAGCAGCCGGCCACCCCATCATCTGCTACTGGAGTGGAGCACTGGCTCAGCTCTAGCTTAGAAGCTTCACACAGAGCCCATTTTGGAAACAGATAGTTTTGTCACCCCAGATGAAGGGTACCGAACCATTCTCACTCCCCACAACATCTCTCTGGTCGCTTTGGAGGTGTCAGGGATGTTCCGGTGACACTCCTGCTAGATGGGAGAGGAGGCCCGCTAGGGATGGGTACACAAGGAGGCAAGCCAGGCCTCTTCATTCAGCGCAGCCACAGCACTGGGAATACCTAACCTCCTGGGAGGCAGACGAGCGCAGATCACCCTTTGCAGAACTGAACAAGCACAGAACAGAAGTGCGATGAACTTTATCTCCACGACCGGAGTGGAGAGGCAGGCCAAACTGGAGCAAGTGCCAGGGACAAAAGGTCTACCATAAATGTATGCAAGAATCATCAGAAGTTATAGCTGTCCCAAGCTGGACAGAAAAGGATATAAATGTCTTCTACTTCAGGAACAAGAAATTATTAAAAATACAAAGAAGATGAAAATAATATTACCATGCAATGTGGAGAATGTCATCTCTGCAAAGACAGCAGAGCAGTAAGGGGCGTACAACACGGGGATCTGTGTGTTTCACGTGGTGTAGACAAGAGCACTCTTAGAGGCAGTGGCCAAGGAAAGAGGAGGGAGGCTGACACACTATCAGGTCTGTGGATCAGTTTCCAAGGGGCTGACTGCACCCAGGGGCCAAGGTGACCTGAATCCCCAAAGCAGTCACCACAGGCAAGGAGCGGTCTCTTTAATTCATCTCTGGATACTTCAGAAATACAATTTGGGGCATGTGTTACAAGGAAAAAAGGTTAGGAGACACCACTTGAGTTAATCCTGAAGTCCAAAACTGAATTTCATGCATTCACTTATTTAGTAGTTGGGCACAAGTATCAGCTATTTCAGGAACAGAGATACAGCAAAGAACCAGAACGATGATTCTGGCCCTCACGGCGCAGAAGGTACCAGACAGAAAACAGCTCATAAGAAAAGCAACACTTGGGCAGGATTCAAGGTGGTAAACAAGCAAATGAAAACCAATATCCAAGAGTTCTTAGCTAAGAAAAAATAGTGCACAGTCCCTGTGGTAGAAACATAATTGTTACGTTCAAGAATCAAGAGGGGTACGATTTTGTACCCTAAAGGGGACATTAGTATTCAGTGGTGCAAAATACTTGTCATCGGAAGACATCAGTATTTTACTGATTATTTTAGAAAGCTTTCAACAACAAAGATAACACATGTAAACTCTGAAATACAATGCCTGGAAACTAAATTTAACTATTATGACCTTAAAATCAGTAGTAACAGTAAAAATAAAGGCACACTCCTTTCCTGGGAGAGGGGTGTTAAGTCTGAAGGCCTGACTCGCACTCCGTCCTTCCTGTGACCCCAGCACCCTGGCCACAGTGCCACAGTGTGCACAGTGCCACAGCACAGCAGCAGAGAAGACCCCAACTCCTAAGGGAAAGGTTGCCTGGGCAACAAGACAAGCCCTGGTTCCCTTGCCTGCTGGCTACAATTAGTTGTGTTCCAAGTCACATTCCACCATAGGGCTAAGGAACCCTAGTAAAGCACGAGAATTAGACTAACTCAAGTTTGAATAATAAGCATCCCTTGGCCGGGGAGATGCCTCAGTAGAATAAGCACTTGCCTGGCAAGTGCAAGGGCCTGAGTTCAATCCCCAGTTCCACAAAAAAAAAAAAAAAATGTAGATGACATAAGCATCCCTTTATTTGCTGACTGGCATTACAAAAACAGATCACATTAGCAAGAAAAGTGTCTTGAGTTGATGTCAGAGGCAGTTACTCCCCTAAAGTGTTAAGTAAAATGGTGTACAACATCAGTACTAAAGTGTTAAATTTTGCATTGTCTTTATCACTTTGATCTTCTGAACAAATGAGTTGAATAAAATATGGTAAAAGTTGACACATTTATTTTATATTCAGGAATGTAAACGTCTAGTTATTCAAACAGGTTTCATTATAAAATTGAACTCTGAAAGTGTCTATGGGTTTGGCGTCTTATTAAATATTTCTCTTTAAATAAGTTGTCTAACAAGGATTAGAAAAGACAAAACTCTGTTCAGTGTTTCTGACGGTAAAAAGGGTGAAAACATAAATGAGGCTGTAATTTGGCAAAAAACAATACAATGCCTTCCTCCTGTTATCCTCACTTGAAAGGATTCCCAGCTACTTCACTCTGTAAAAGATCAGAAAGAAATTCATTCTACAATAAAGCAACAAAAGTCAAATCAGAATACATTTTTTTCTACATATTCCACTTGACTAACTATGGCCCTTTCAAGGCAATTTACACTGAGAAAAACAACAATTTTTAGGATTCAGAAGCATTTACGTAAATATTTTACAATGTGAGCCAAGTCTTATTAGAAAACATTTAAGAGGAAAACACTGTAAACCCATATTTTTATTAGTCCTACTCAAGAACTTATAAATCTAAGGCCACAGAGAAGCATTAAAAAGACTCAGAAATTTATAACTTCTCTCTCATGAATAAATATTCCCAAGGTCTAAAGGCAAGAGGTAACTGGCAATCTTACAATTTTTTATGCTCTACAAACAAAGCTCTTCTCTAATAACACTAAGGCCTGTTGACTAACTCAGAGTATTTATCATATTTCATACATTCTTCGTATCTCACCACATGTCACAAAGGGTCTGCCTAGCTCAGATCCAAGTTTAAGAAACCATCAATGATGTCACCAAAGCTGGTTTCTTCAGACAGGAGAAGGCATTTTAAAATGGATAGTTAACAGCTAGGAAAGAAGTCAGGGTTATGTTAAGTTTCTCATTATAAGAATGCTTGTTAATAGGGAAATGAAAAAGAGTGGTGAGCTGAAGGAAAAACAAGACTGAAATAAGACATATGGGGCATACTTTCAAGACTGGACAGAGGAGCGGAAGCCAGGAGAAGGAGAGAAGAGGGAGTCGCCCCAAGAAGCAGGACAGAGGTCTATTCCCAATTTGGGTGAGGAGGAATGTGACCTAAGTGGGACTCCAGGGATTACAGAGGTCAGCTCACAAGGGTAAAAGACTGAGATGCGGTGCCATCACTTTTGCAGACACTCTGAGAGCGAGAGGGGTTTATTACGCAGAATCCTCTGAGAGGTAACAGACCTAAATTGGCATTTTAAAGAAAAGCATGTACTGAAATGGGCCAGAGGAGCAGCAGCCTGTCGAAGGTGCACCCCCAACGCCTCCTGCAGTCGCAGGTGGGGAGTGCTCACAGGCGGCTGACCCGGGGGTGTGACTACTACATCAGCCCACCAAAAGGGCAGGTGGCCTAGAGAGAGCACAGCGGGACCGAAAGAGGCTGCTGTGGCCGCGTGCCGCCTTCCGCCTGCCCTGCTTCGACCGGGCCTGCGTGTCCTCTGCAAAGCCCTCTGCCACACCACCCTGTCTTGGAGCCAGCCGATTACGGGCTGAGTCGTGTATGAACTATGAGCCACGACAGACCGTTCCTCCTTTAACTTTGGATATAGCAGGAAAGTCAGACAAGGCCCACGTTTTTCAGGACACCTGCCCTACCTCTGAGGCCTGCGCTTAGCCATCAGTCTTAGGTATGGGTTCTGAAAGGCAGAGCTCACTGATG
This sequence comes from Octodon degus, assembly GCF_000260255.1. Taxonomy (NCBI): domain Eukaryota; kingdom Metazoa; phylum Chordata; class Mammalia; order Rodentia; family Octodontidae; genus Octodon; species Octodon degus. Next base: position 28,446,136 of record NW_004524583.1, read on the forward strand.
AGTTTTCCTCTGGCCTGCAGGACGGTAGGATTCTCTTAAAATAAACAGCCTGGAAAGAGTACTATCTGAGGTACTCGGAAACAGCCCCAAGAGATAATATCCGGTGATGAATTCAAGATATAGGCAGCATAATTTAAGTCATTTTAAAAAATCAGTAAAAGCTGGGTAACAACAAAAGAAATCCTGCATACACCAGTTAAAATACAAGTCATATTTAAGTGCTAATTGATTCAAGCTTTTTAAGGTAACACAGGCAAAAAAGCTTATTAATTTTGTTAATGATGGACTTATCCTCAAAACTCTCAGTTCAGTCACTAAAAGAATAGATTCTCAGGTAACCTACAAAACCAAGGAAGTTTAATATTCCCACCTATAGGTACACAATAAATTTTGTGTGTTTTCATATTTTAAAAAAGTGACAATTTTTTTTGCAATCATCAGTTAAAATGTTGTGGCATCTTTATTTTACCAAGTCATAAATGGAGGGCAGAAGAGATGTAAGTATTTCCCCTGACCTACGATCCAAAGAAGCTAACGATGCTGCAGGCATCATAGCACGGACAGCCCTGGGTGCCAAGTTACAGCAGTTTGTGTGCTGTAAAGACCAAATTCAGGAAAGATGGAGCTTCGTCCCTTCCATGCCAAAAGTCCTTCAGACTGCACAAGATGGAAAGAAAGCACTAAGGAAGGTAAAGGCTGCCAACCGAAAGTTCTGACAGAAACAAGGGGACATTTCCTTCGGTAAAGGGAATTTTCCTGATTTGTGGTAAATACACATCACACATACCCCAGCAATTAACAGAAAGCAGTACGCCATTTGTTCTTACCCATACCCGGTAGTGTCATTTCTCCTTTGTGAGCTGTTTGTTTACAGCCTGAAGCAACTGCTGTAGCTGCACGACAGTCTGGTTGAGACTTACAGACACTGTCTCCTTCTCGGAGGAGTCCTGGGAAGAAGAGGGCAATGATGGAGAAGTCAGCCACAGGGAAAGAGTGCACAACCACGCCCAGAAAATACATTATTACTTCAAGTACAGACATGAAAGTTATGAAAAATGAAGGAAAAGTTAGCACCAACAAAAGCCACATAGAAAGCTGCCTGTAACTACTGGTGCAAACCAGATGGCATCAAACAAATCTGTGCTGTAGGAAATTCTGTCTTGGCCACAAAAGGAAAAATGGAGACTCTATAAATATCAGAAATAGAAGCACTGTTCCTTTTAGAGAAATAAAAGCCTCTCTAGTCAATCAGAGCTAACTGAGTGCCAGCAGTCCTGAGTGCTGGCCCACTACCGCGGGCATCCACATGAGTCTAGCCCTCCCACTGGTGATGGAAGCCTCCGGCACGCTAGGGAAGGGCTACCCCCCAGCCTGGTATTTTACACATTATAGCTTGTTTATTCCTGCCCACAACCCCACAGGACAGGAGCCAGTATCATTACCTTGTACAGATGGGCAACCAAACCTCCCACCAACTAGGAATTTGCCTAGTTACATATGAAGGTCCTAAGGAGCAGGGCTAGGTGGCATTCACAGGCTGTCCATCTCCAGACCCCAGACCCCACACCCTTAAGAACTACACACAGGGCCTCTCCACACAAACCTTAAAAATGGACACAATATCTCACTAAACTACAGTGAAAACAAATACAGACCATTCTGAAAAGAATTGACTTTCAATTAAATGTGGAACACAGGGGTTGGGGTTTAACTCAATGCTAGAACGCTTGGCTAGTGCAACCCTGGGTTGGAGCATCAACACTGCAAAAAGCCGACTCAACAGGAAAGTGCAACATAACTGGCAATAGCACGTTTTGAAAGTCAGAGACAGATCTTGCACATGGGCATTATTCCCATGTATAAGACAAATGGCCCGAGGGTCTGGGGTTGAAGAAAATTCATTACCATTTCTGGAGAAACATCATTATCCTCAGCAACAGTAGGATCTCCAGCAGCTTGTACTATTTTTGACTGGATAAGATCCAGTGACTGTTGGGCCTGTAAGAAAAGCAATACAGTACCTGATACATATACACAAAATGACTGCTTGGTTATGTATTTTGTACAAAATTAAAGTCCTTTGAAAGTATGACAATAGCTATATCCTTTATCAGATTATAAGAACACATGTACACTATTTCAGAAAGTTCAAATGCAGAAAACTATTCACAGAAAGTTTTAATAGAAATGTAGTTGATCCACAGGTAGTATTAGTCTGGAACAGGATCGTACAAATCTAGCCTGTTTTATTTTTATTTATTTATTTAGCCTGTTTTTGTATAGCTCAAATCTAAGGCTATTTAATGTTTTTAAACATTTTATTTTGTATTTTTTTTAGTGTGTGTGTGTGTGTGTGTGTGTGTG
>NW_004524583.1:28449661-28452171 GCF_000260255.1 Octodon degus
AGACATCTTCTCTTTAGAGATTTTCATTTTAGTATATCTTTAAAAAAAAATCTTGCGTTAACTTGCCTCCATGTTTTCCTTGGGAAAGGATATCCCAGAAATGACATTTTTTGTGTTTATGATGTTGCTGTTCACAGCTTTTCTTGATAGGCCTAGTACAATCTTGGGAATAGGGTTGCTGTATGCTGAAGGTCCGACAGTAGCTCTTAGTCTTGCCTATCTTAGGTAGTTATGCTGTGCATTTTTTATTGGTGTACCATGTTTGATTTATCCCTGATACCTTAAATTTGGAGTTTTTCTGAGAAATGGAGCAGTAATACAGCATCAACTTATTAAAGTACATTTTAAGCCTTTAAAAAAAAAATAAAAAATAAAAATAAATTGCAGATAAAGTACCTACCTAGTTTAGGAAATGGGCCTGCATCCTCACTGGCTTTCTCTACCGTCAAATACTTATTGTGCTAATTTTCTAAACAAAAATAAATTTATTCTTTCATAAAAACACATCAACCTTACATAAAGCAAGTTTTCTATTGTCTTCAAGACTTTTGCTTCAAGAAGTTAACAGATGATGAAAATCTTGAATTTCTGATATGTAAAGAGCCTAGCTCATGTTACAAATAAATTCAGAAAAACAGCTAAAAGGAAAAAGTAATGTGCTACTTTGAACAAGGCCATCATGATTATATTGATTTTATTAACTATTCAGAAATACTTCTTTCCCAGATATGATGATTATGATCTGAATTCTACAGACCACAACAAAAGTATTAGTGAATAAAAATAAATGAGTTTTAAAATAAATTATTAATCCTAATTACTCAAAACACCCTGGGTTAATAATAGAAATTAAAGAATTTGTATACTAATAAATCCAAGTACTGAAAACAAATGTTATGCATACACAACTTTCTTAAATAATGTCATACTTTAAAGAAAGGATAAATTAGTCTTACCAAATTAGAAGGGACAGACACCTTTGGAAACAATTTTTTAAGAACTTCTTTAGCTTCCAACTCAATAGCTTCCACATATCGTTGTCGTTCCTAAAGCAGAAGATGTGCCAAGTCAAAATTGGACACTTGTAGAATTTTAAAAGAGAAAACACTACGGCGTTTAAGCTCTAAAGGAGGAAAGGTCAACTTAAAAATTATTTTAATACTGTCAGATGTAAATTGTCCTACTGTAAGAAATTAAAGTGCTTCCAACAAGAAAAAAATCTACAAAATTTCTAAAATATCTTAAGTAGCAGGTAATGTCTTTTATTAAGAAGCTAAGGGGCCGGGGAGATAGCTCAGTAGAATAAACACTTGCCTGGCAAGCGCAAGGTCCTGAGGTCAATCCCTGGTACCGCAAAAACAAACAAACAAAAAAGAAAAAAAGAAAAAACGAGAAGAAGCCAAAACATTTGAATAAAATGGCACATTGTCCTTGGCATTAGAAATCAACTGATGTGTTTAAGAAAAATTAAACCCACCCAAGAAGCAAAATTAAAACAGAACACAGTTCTTAAGCTAAACTTTATAATTACTTTGCCAAAAAAATACACACATAACTCAGACTTACTGGCAAGTAAATATCGGTGGGGGAGGGAGACAAACAGAGGAGAGGAGCAGAGGAGAAAAATGGCATAGGAATACAATGACAATTTTCATATTTCCATCTTCAAAGTCAGGAAAAGATATTTATGCTAAACAAACAAAAAAGGCCATCACAATTTGATGGGTAGTAGAAATGGGAAAGAAGAAAGAAGAAAAGAAACTGCTAATAAATTACTTAACTTATTTCAAGTACCAAGACTAACTCTGATACTCCTATATAGATTCTGTCAGCTGCAAATTTAAAGTATCACAAATGTATATGTCTAAATTTTCTGATTTTAAATGCAATTTCAATGGATATCAATTATAAACTCAAAACCATGGTTTGTCAAAATTAGGGCAAAGATTTGATCACAACTCTCCCACCCCCCGCCCCCCGCCAAAAATCTAAAATTCAAACAATCTCTGCAAGATTAAAAAGCAAAAAACAAAAAAAAAAAAAAAAAACTATAAAAACGTACACCTAAACCAAGGCAAACAAATCATCTGAGAATAACAGTTGCAAAGTGGAAAAGGCCGGCAGGCAGACGAGCTAGCCATATCTCAGCAGCACATTTCTCCCATTAGTCGGGTGTGAAGTTTGAAATCCACACTGGCTTAAGTGGCACACACTTCCGGTTAACTAAATGTAACCACAGGAAAACTCTAAATTTGCATTAACAAAAGCTACATCTTTGTCATATTCGATACATTAAGAAAGCTGTCCCCTTGTTAAGGATTAGTGGCAATATATAAAAATAGGTATTTTACTGGGATATTTTCAACAATTCAAAAACACTAAATTGAGGAATATATAAAACTGCAGAAAATAATGTATGCTCATTCAAAGAAAATAATTAACTGCTACTTAAAAGACAACTTAGAGGGAATTTTTATCATTTGCCCAGAGAAGTACTAGAACAATCTCAA
>NW_004524583.1:28452271-28458490 GCF_000260255.1 Octodon degus
CTGGCATGTGGTGCTGGGGGATTGAACCGCGGTCCCTGTGCTTTGCTAAGCTTGTTCTAAGTAGGTGCTTTAGACCACTGAGCCATCTCACCAGCCCCTGTTTTTAAACATTTTAGAACATGAAACACAAGAATATTCAAGAGCCTGCATGTGGCCCCCAAACACTGACACTGTCCAGGTTTGCTGGCTCCTCATCTAGATCTCCCTGTGTATGCAATATGTGCTATGAGAAACTGCCAGGAAATCTCATGTAAATGGGCTTATTCTTTAAATATGGTCATGTTTATGCAAATATAAACATGCTGTTTTATCTTCATTTCACAAAGTCCACGGCTTTTGCAGTCAACAGATATTTTGTGCATTTCCAATCAAGTGTTTCATAGCACTTCTATTACACAGGTACAGGCAAGTAATGGCTGCATGTCATCAGATTTTAGGTCTCATAATACAACACTATCCATCTACCCCACCAGCATCTGTTTAATATTTTGAAAGGATTTTGAGAAACTACATTGCCAAGCTAAAACTGCCTGCTTCCTATTTTCCTCCAGAAGTCACACATTAAAATAACCTATCTACTTGGATAGAGTTCAGCCTTGGCAGTGTATTATGCATCAGTTTCTCCTCTAAACCAAACTCGTTAAATTCACATTTTATCTATATTATAAACAACCAAAGCACTTGCAATTCCTAGACTTTTACAGATCATAAGCAAACGTAATTAACAAAATATCTCATATTTTAAAGGGTGACACAGATTTTAAATAAGATACTTTCAAAAAATCTATTAGAATACCAATTATTTATTTGTGCCAGGGGTTGAACCCAAGCCCTGGTACTTGTCAGGCAAGCATTGTGTCACTGAGCCATCGCCCTGGCTAGAATACCAAATATCTAAATGTTTGGGAGTTTCTAATATGGTGGGGGTGCTGGCAACAGAATCTCTCAGACCACACTGGGAGGAATATAGAATCACTACTGGATTTTGGGGCTGTTTAAAATAACTATCAAAATTTTAGATGTGCACCCCTTGATTCTTCAGTTCCAAGAAAGTGACATATTTATTTTGCTAATGACTGTTATCTCCCATAAATACTACTATAGCTCAAAAGTACCTCTGACAAAAGCTTGCATGAATCATACAATTAAAAGTATCTTCCAAGTTTAGAACTACAATGAAATGTCAGCCTAACACAAAGAAATATAGTCTTAAAAAATCATCTAAGTAAAAAAAAAAAAATCATCTATGAGAGATTAAGAAAAAATATACTTGTGCAAAGAAATACATCAAAGAAACTTTGGAAACACCAGAAACTTAACATTTAAAATGATCAACAGAAATGCACTTTCTAAATAACTACAAAAAAGTAAACACATTTAGATTACTGAAATTCAATTTAACATTTTATATGTGTGAAGTGAATTTTGAAAAAATAAAAAAAACACATTAAAGCTTAGTTCCAAAAAAGCAACTACACAACAGACAGCTTACATTTATAAGGGATACATACTCTGGTTTCTCTTCATATCGTATAAATCTTTCGCCTTACATTTATACAAGACCGGAACTGACAGCGGGCTAAGAGACAAGGACAACACAGGCTCCTGACACTGCATGCCTCTTACCTTATGCAAATCACCTGCTACCTTCTGTCTTTCACTCTGTTCAGTTTTAAGTTTTGTGTGTGTTTCATTTAACTGTGTCTTCAACTGTAAAAATAAAAAATACCAGTTACTTTGTACTCCTCCTTGATTACTCTGATAACTCTAAGGACCAAAGAATGAAAACAAAAAATGGGATTGCTAACAGTTATGCACAGTGGATAAGCCAATACGTTGCACCAGATGTTTCCATCTGTAGAGCTAAACAGAAGAAAAGCTATAGAAATGAACTAGAGTTTAGATTAGAAAACTGCAAATCCAAAAACAAAACCATCAAATTTCAGCAGCCTTTAAAAGAATCACTATCAATAAAGTACTTACTGAAGATATTCCAAACTAAAAGGCAAATAGATATTTCACTATTTTTAAAGGCCTTCATAACCTATATAGCTCAATTAAAAAGTTTCATTTATATAATATTTTAAGACACTAAACAGAAGATTATAAATCCAGTATGATGAAAAAAACCTAAAGGTTGACTGTCTCTATAAAGACTTCATTAAAAACAGCAATGCTACATCAGTGACCTACACTACACAAATAAGGGCTGTCAGACACATACACTCTCAGCATCACTTTATTAGCAGTTATAGCACTGTGGAAATCCCCCTCAAAAGGCAATCTCAGTGCTTCCTTCTGACAGCTGCTCAATTAGACATAGGGGAAGGGCCCTACATTACCCTCAAAATACCAAGTGCATCCAGCCAGGCCTCCCACCCCCAATCGATAGGCATGACGTTCCCATTCTGGGGACCTACGAGGGAAAAATGCAAGACACTGCCATGTAGAAGTGGGAGAGAGAACTACTCTTAAATACCAAAAGAGTCTCTGCTCTTTCATTAATCCTGAGTTTAATCCTCTATGTCACAGAGGTCAGCCTTCCAGCCCCAAAACAAAGAATACAAATAGGCAAAATTATCTTAAAACTGTGATTAACAGTTAACCTGAACAAATAAAGATTCTGAACTTAATACAAAAGAGAAAGGGAAGTATCACTTAAATTGTATCTGGTTAAGCAATAGAGGAGCAAAAAAAAAAACACAAAACAAAACAAAACAAAACAAAACAAAAAAACAAACCAAACCTAACAAACAAACAAAAAACCCCAACAAAGATAGCACTAGGCTAAATGCAGCTGCAACCATAATCCTGTATATCTGATGCAAGGTTGATTGAGCCCCAAAGTTAAAACCAGTTTCCAACACCTAGAGAAGATTTTTAAGAAACACATTATAGGTTGGTAAAGACTTATAATAGTGGCATATCATAGTCCTGATTTATGCAGTGAAGGGCTGGCCAGATAGCTCAGAGGTGTAAGTGCCTGCCTAGCAAGCACAAGGTCCTGAGTTCGATCCCTGGTACCGCAAAAAAAAAAAAAAAAAAAGATGTTCTGATTTATGCAGTGAGTAGCAAAAGCGTTCATAAGACTAAACTTACACTGCAGTGGGCATGAGTTCAACTAAAGCATTGGTAAATAAGACAATTATTTTATTTTAAAAATTGCCGGGGAGATGGCTCAGTGGAATAAGCGCTTCCCTGGCAAGCGCAAGGGCCTGAGTTCAATCCCCGGTTCCACCAAAAAGTAAAATTAAAAAAACAAACAAAGGCATGTGCAGTGCTCCTGCTCTTTCCCGTAATGCCCTGAGTCCCATGAGTGACGGCCATACAGACAAGGCCAGCTACAAATACATGAGCTAACGTTCTTCTTGGTGCATGTAAAGTGCTAACGAAGTGCCAAGCTGGGCAGGGCAGTGAAACAACTTACTGTAATTTTCCTAATGTGCAATATATTCCAGTATTTTTTTAAATTACTAATACTGTGCTGTAACAATTTTCAAGTTATTAGAGGAAGTAATACATGTTTGAAACAGGGAACAAGATAGCCATCCTCATCTCACAGCTAAGTCTCTTAACAATCAGACAAATTTCTAGAAAATTTAAGAACTGAAATGCAGGGAATTATGTTATAAGAAATTTAATCTCTAGGTCTCTACTTTCTGTGCTAATACAAACTTTACAAGTGCTTTGTTTTTTATAATTTACAGGAAGACTAGAAAAATAAGCTGAACTGGACTACTACCCTAGAATGAAGAGCACATGTCTTTAACCTTCAAAATCTGTCTCCCAGGTTAGAAGACAAGCGGGCCAGTTAACTTGAAAAAAGAATCTTCACAATTCAATCATTTGTTTTGCTTCTTTATTTGCTACAAATAATGTTGAGAAATTAAGCTTTACAAAAATGCAGAAAACTTTAAAAAAAAAAAAAGAGTTGGAAGCCAAACATGCCATTGTTAGGAGCTAAGAAAAGAATCATTTTATGAGTGAAGAAAAGAAAGACTGTCTTTAGGAGTCATCCCAGAATAAGAAGATTACCTTAAAGTTTATAAAACGCCAAGCTATAGATGGTTAGCAAGGAAAAAAAGTTTGGATTTTTTTCCACATGTCAACACAAGTGTTTGCAGAGCCTACTTGGTACCCAGTGGAGAACAAGCTTCTTACCAAATTTAGCTCTTCATTCTGTCTTACTGCTTCAGAATATGAATCATCAAGTTTTTTCTGCAATTCAGTCAACAGATCTTTCAGCTGCAATGAAGTTTAGAGTTTTAAGATTGATCTCCTTAGGATAACCATGTTTTGTCTGCTACTTGGAAGCTCTTCCACAAACACCTTACACTGAATTATCCTACCAGTCCATTATAAACTTAATTTGAGAGACAAAGGTGAAAAATTCTAAATACCTCTCTGACTTCTGTAACATAGGTAGATCGTTCAATTTCTGCCTTCTCTAGTTCCATTTCCAAATGTTGTCGTTCTCTTCTCAGCTAGGAACAGAACAAAGGACAGTTAACACATGTAACATTTCCGCTTATGATGTCTCCTTACAATGGAAAGTTAGGATACTGGAGAATAGAAAACTGGATCAGCTCATGCAACTACACAACATATTAAGTGCATGACCACATCCTTAGGTAAAACTAATCTTAAAAAAACAAATCTCTGGGCAACCCAAAATGCCAAAAATTAGTTTACAGGTTACAAGAGGAGTAACATACATTTTCAATATCTTTATTTTCTCTTCTTAATTGCTCTAACTCTCGCTCTGAAGATGTAATTGACGACAGCATCTAAAAATAATTTTAAGACCAAGTAAACCACAGAGGAGCTAGGCAGGTGTGTCCAACCTGCAGCCCATCAGTTTTTGTTTGTGTTTTTTTTTTTAGTGAAAAGGAACTGTCTTGGGTTGCATATAAAACATATACTATAGTTAATGTATACAAGTAACCAGTTTCCTCTTTAATACATTTATTATAACATTTTTTAAAAAGAAAAAAAGCCAGGCCACAGGTTTCTGTCTAGAATTTCCAATTAATTAAAAGACAGTTCAGAGCTTCTGAAATACATCTCCTTAACAGCATACTGAATTTTCAAATACCTTAACAATAAGAATCTTCATTTTGATCATCAGTTTTACTTAAACCCCAAAGACAGTAAGAGTGCCACCAGTAATTCCAAGATAGGCACACAATTGGCTTAAAAGACACAGGCGCGGCAAATGACATGCTTTAATACATCCAAGCAAAATGGAGAAAAACGAAGGCTGCAGAGTAATATTTGGGTCTCACAAAACCACAATTAACTTTTCCTTGAATACAATACATTATGTGTTAATTATCAATATTTAAAACTAACTTTGACCCCAGCACCCTTCGCCATGTGCTAAGGTGCAGAAACCCTGCCACGTTGCCCCCTCTACCGTCCCAGCCGGTGGCAGTCACAGGGACTGTGCCCTCGCCTCACCGCCCGACCCAGGGAACCCGGGACTGAGGGTGGCCTCCCACAGAAGTCTGTGACCTGTGCTGAGGCCCAGGGCCCAGCTCTACATGCTTCTTCTTTAAGTACCTGCTTAATCGTCTTTTGTGAATCATCAACCTGGACTTTCCATTTATTTTCCTCTTCCTCCACACTTTTCTGTAGCTTCTGTAAAATTCCTTCCTACAGACAAAGATACAGTTTTGAAGAATTTATGGTGTAATGCCAAGATAAACTATTTAGGCCACGAAGGAGAAGTTAATAGATAAACAATACAATGTAGATTAAAAATCATTTCCTACTGTTTCTGCAAGGACTGATTTATATGTATCACACTCCAGCTGTAACAGTGTGCGCGTTTCATCAGCTTCTCTCAACTTATACTCTAAAACCTGCAAAAAATACAAAAAAATAAATTCTCTAAACTACCAATAAGTTTTATGCTTCAACTTTGTTTCAGGAATTAGTTTTATATTCAAAAAATGGCTTCAAATGGACAAAACACTAAGGGGCAATTAAGTATAACAACTTTGTTGGTCCCATTTGATGATCACTAATAAAACTGCCCACTACAAAATACAGGGCCAGCAAGATAGCTCAGCAGTCTAAAGCGCCCGCTTAGGCAAGCTTAGGCAAAACACAGGGATTGTGGCTTAATCTCCAGCACCACATGCTGCTGAGCCCTGCCCCCAGGGTGGGCTGAGCCAGCCACAAAAAAAAAAAAAAAAAAAAAGATGTTCTGATTTA
>NW_004524583.1:28468110-28472729 GCF_000260255.1 Octodon degus
AAAGAAAGAAAGAAAGAAAAAAAGAAAAGAAAATCAATGAAGAGAAAACACCAGAAGAAAAGTTTTCTTTTTTATGATGGTGGTGTTTGGGGGTGGTACTGGGATTGAACCCATAGCCTTACACTGACCTACATCCTCAGTACTTGTCTAGAGACAGTCTCACTAATCTGCACAGGATGGGCTCGAACCTGCCATCCTTCTGCCTTAGCCTCCCAAGAGGCCACTACACCCTTCACGAGCAGAAACTTTTTGAAAAATTTCTGAAGGAAAATGAATCTAACTAAAGCAAATCAGCATGTAATTTGTAATCCAGAGCCACAAACATGAAAAGTTACTCTTATTGTATATTAACAACCTTAACTATAAATTTTTTGACGTAATAGGTAGCTTGTAGATAGCAATATCCACTCCAGTCTGACACCAGGAAAAAAATCTAATGTTGGAGACTGCATTTATAATTTCATTATCATCTTTAGGTGAAATATATAGAAATTATCTTTCATGTAGACCTGTCATTGATAGTGACTCCTCAAGAATATTACTCTTAAAGTAATGCCAGACAGGTACAACTATAATTCTGTTACATTTTAGCTATTCTCACTTACTTCTGGCACCTAAAACCCTGAAGACATTTTACACTGCTGCTTTTACAGTACCACTTGTAGCACTGAAGTAACCAACACCATTTCACACTGATGTTACCTAAAGACATCTAAATTCTGTTGAAAAAGAAGACAGTAAATTCTCTCTATGGATTGGCTATGCAAGAAGCCAACATGCTCATAAACTCCAGCTTTCCTTAGTAATCGTAATATGCCCCTGGCCAATACAGTAACTTCTATGGGGATGGCACCATCGGCACTTCTCAGATATCCAGTCCCACTAACAAAATAAAAAGCACAAGTGTAGCTCTAGCAGAGGGGGCAGAGCAGAGTTCAGGTTCTCTTTGCTGACAGAAATGCTTGGAAAATCAGCAACTACTCACATGAAACAATGTCTTACCTGGCCTCAATTTTTCTTCTCTGGCCTATAACCTTTCTGACCCTAATACTGACACATATCTCAAACTTAAGAATTAGTGGAAATTATAGCCAGATGAATAGATATACATCCACTGCAATAAATAAAATATAACTACAAAGGCAATGCAACATTTTGTATAAAAATATATTCTGCTAAGAGAAGTCCTTGAAATATTTCCCAACACCCGTATTTAAAGCTCAAGATTACCTAAAAACAAAAAACTTTTAGAATGCTAAGCATAATCATTATGGGTTTCCACTAATTCATATACAAGATTCAATACTCCTATTCTACAGTTTCAACTATCTCAATCTTTTAAAAGCACCTCTCCATAATTATTAGAAATCTTCATATTTCAATGGATAACTTTAAAGCTCAAGGAGAATGTCTTTTGTTTTTTAATTTTATTCTATCGATGTATTTGGTAGAGGGTCTTACTATGCAGCTCGGTTGTGTACTGATCTTCCTGTTTTCAGCCTCCCCAGTGCTGGGATTACAGGCATGTCTCAGTGGCCAGCTCAGCTCAGGTGCCTGCGGGCTGGGCCGGCCTGGCACGCAGTATGGGGGAATGAACCCAGTTCCTGCACTTGCCTAAGCAGGTGCTTAGCCAGCTGGGCTATTTTGCCAGCCCCCTTTGTTGTTGTTTGTTTGTTTGTTTTTCTTTTTTGTGGTGCTGGGGATTGAACTCAGGACCCTGTGCTTGCCAGGCAAGCGCTTATTCTACTGAGCTACCTCCCCTTTGTTGTTTTGAAAACAGAGAAGGCTACATGTTTCAGGACTAAGTGCTGTGGTTAAATCTTCCTCTCCCAAGAGACCATCTCCATCAACACGTTCAAAGCTAACCTGCTAGGACTTCCGTCATTTTCACACCTTGTCTGAGTTTTCTTCATGTGCCTCCAAAAACCTGACTCCATTACGCAGTGTAGATGCATGCTAGGCAAGAACATGAGTTTGTCAATACAGTTTTGATTTTTTTGGTTTGGGGGTTCTGAAGTTCTCTTAATCAGCCCCAGACACACCTCTCTGAGGAGGCCTGCATGTCAAGCAGTGCTCACCAAAGCTCCAACAATGAAGGGAGTCACCCCAACAAATCAACATGCGCAAGATTAAAACCTCTAGGCGTAGATGAGAAAAGCAAAGAAGAGAGTGATGATAAATGGGGATGACAGGAGATTTTATATTTAAATTGCAGTAAAATTCAATGCTTTGGTCTGATTTTGAGATAAGCTGCAGACTCTCTGTCAGTGGACTGCTTCTAGAAGTTAACGTTACAACCTTGGAAGTCTTGTTCACTTTGTCCTGCAGCATTTTTTCAGTTGATGCCAATGCTTCCATTGCTTCCCAGTTTTTCTCCCGAAGGTCCTAATCATTTTTAGAAAGAATGATTTCAGTTCATCCATTATTAAAAGATTATTTTTTACTTTCATTGGTATTTTGCACTGCATTTAAATTCTGGTTACTGTAAAATTATTTAAATGGGAAAGTATGTACATTAGCAAAAAAAAAAAAAAAAAAAGCAATGTTTAGAGCTTGAATGAGAAAACAAAGATGCCTACTTTCCAAGTTTTAGTATACACACCAAATGCACCAGCTTTTAAAATAACTACTGTGCATACGAGACGAAGAAAGCATTCAAAACTAAGCATATAAACCAAGATTACAAGTATGATTTCAGTTACCAAATATTAGAGGATTAAGGACAGAACAAATATACAGATAATCGCACAAGCTTTTCACATGATTTTCAAGCAAAGACCACATCAATCATGGAACTTTCCATAGCACCACAACATTTTCCCTATAACTCTTTTAATAGAGTTAACACCTTCCTAATCTAAATAGGAACAGAACTATGTTCTGTGTCTTCCTCGGCACTGTCATATATGTAGATCACAAAACCACCTCACACTAGCTGTCTGAGCTAACTGACCAAGGCAAATGAGTGGCTAGAAGGCTACAAAACACATACTCTTAGAGGAGAGAGAGGTAAGTGAAAACTGAGCTCTGAAAGATCTAGATTTTCATAGTACTTCATTAGAAATTATAAAGACAATATGGTGTATTTCAGTCTTCCTTCAGAGTTAGAAATCTGAGCATAAACAAAAAAATCAAAAGCCAATAATCATCATGTATTGAATGCTTAGGTGCCAGATATATTTCACAAAGTCTCACTAATCCTTCTAACAATTTATGAAGTCTTTATAGTATACATATTTTATTTATTTATTTTTTTTTAGGGAAAGGTCTACAGGGTGTTCAGGGTATCACTACTAGATTGAATTCATAGTGATCCACCTGTTTACAGCCTCCCAAGAGCTGGGATTACAGGCGCACATGCCACCATGCCCAGTCTCAACTGCCATCTCAGTGCACTCCAGGAGCAGGGCTGGCATGGCAGGCCCGGGGATCGAACCCCCGCTGAGCTATTTGGCCAGCCCAGTATATCCATTTTATAGACAGGAAAATCACAGCAGAAAGTGAGCCAGTCTGGCCAAGCACACACAGAACTGAAGAGTGGACAGGTGCTGCGCTCTGTGGCGCTCACCACATCTCAAGGCCTCCAGCTGCTGGTGCATTAAACTGGTATCGCCACGGCTTCCTTCTCTCAGAATCCCAACAACAAACACAGTGAGAGGTTAGCAGGACACTGGCCAGGTCATCTCCAGCTCTGTGCTGAGGAGTGCTGTTAGTGATGTTACACAATACACAAAGGCGATTCACACCCCTAATTTTGACAAACTTGGGGGGTGCAGGAAAATGCCAACTATTACACTAAAATTTAACATAAATTCTGAAAATTTTAACTTATATCAGAAAAATATCCATTTATTATTAATATTCTCTTAGATTTCAGTAGCATTTTAGCCCTGCCCAAGTCTTAGTAATCATACTTGTATACATATGTTCTTTCTCTAGGTAGAATATGGACTCTGTAGGTGTTACCTTTTGGTAAGAGAATTTGTGAAATTCACTTACATTATTTGCTCAGTAAAAATACTGTGGTAGGTTTGTAGTCTTAAAGAACAGCTTCTTCCCACTTTATAGAATAAATTTATTCAGGTTCTAAGGTCTTTGTTACCAAAATTCACAGGCATGTCGCCCAGCAAAAGGGAAACCCCAGCAGGTGTCAAAAGCTTAAATACTAAGATAGGTTTGAGTATTGTCATCACTTTTAGTCTACAAAGCTACCCTATTCTAAATAAGAGTAAAAAACTTTAATTTTAAAATGAGTCTGAAAAATTATTTTTCCAGACAACTCAACAAAAAGTCAACTGCTACTTTAAAAAAACGACAAACAAGAAAAACTAAGTATAAACATAGCTTTAGTATTTAAAATGATAATCCTAACTGAAAAAACTGGCCTCTCACCTATTAAAAAAACTATTCTCCAATAAAATTATTCTAGTAATACCTGCTAAAAGCAGGGCCAGGGAGATGGCTCAGTAGAACAAGCACTTGCCTGGCAAGCACAAGGGCCTGAGTTCAATCCCTGGTTCCGCCAAAAAAAAAAAAAAAAAAAACAACCTGCTAAAAGCTTCCAACAGAAAGCAGTAATCTTTTCTTACAAAGATTTAGAAATCTAAAGTAAAATTAGC
>NW_004524583.1:28472829-28477904 GCF_000260255.1 Octodon degus
CCTACATAATTTTATAATAAACAGGCTTGTTTTTCCTTAGCAGGTGGTAAAATCAAAGCAGAAACACATGTGAAGGTCACAATGCCTACTGCCACTTAGGGTACAAGAGAATAGCAATAATCTCTTAATTAATTTCAGAAGTCAAAGACAAAAACCATGCTAGTTTCTGATACTAATTATTGATTTGGGGCAACATGAGCAAACTGGGATACTCTACCTAGCTCACTGACTTTACTTTTTAAACTGCTAGTCCTTGCTTTGGTAGCACATACTAAAATTGGAACCATACAGCGAAGATTAGCATGCTCTCTCTGCAAGGACAATATACAAATTTGTGACGCATTCTATTCTTGAATGAAAAAATGGGACGGAGAATTGGAAGGGGGGGTTTAAAAGATAAAGAAACAAGATGTAGTAGGTACATGTAACCATTCCCCAAGATGACTGTGAACTTCATCCACTGCAAACATGTCCTAATAAATGAATAAATAATTAAACAGGCTAAAAAACAGAAAGCATAAAGAGTAACACACTCAGTCTTAGAAATCACTAAGATACAGAATTAAAGAAAAAACATTAGCTTTGTACATAAATCAAATGCAAAAAAGACATTAAATGTACAAAAAATGATCACTTCCTTATAGTTTTCTCAAGATTATAATCCTCCTAAAAAAAGATCCTTTATCTCTTCAGAACATATGAAAATAATTTCTGAATTGCTCCTTTTTCCCAGGTTTCATTAAAATAGACAGTTCATTTCTTGAACTAACCTTAACTGCTTCTGAATCTGAAGCTCCAACTATACATTCTTTTGCTTTCTTTTCAAATCCATGTAACCATTCACTGTAACTCTGTGGAGAAAGTCAAAGTCATCAATATCCAAGATTTACCCCAAAGAAATGATCAAACACTTAAGATAAACAATCAGGGAATTCTAAAAGAAACCTACATAGACATCACCATAGCCATAGAAATTTCAAAAGTGAATAAATTTTCATTAACTGGAACATAATCTAGTCTTGAAAATAAACACTAAAAGTATACCTATGTTTACTACCATCAAAATAAATCTTATTTATCCTGACCAAAAATATCTGCAACTGAATTAAGGACTTAAAGGTGGAAGACCCAGGCTCAAATCTCATGTCTACCACTTCAAAAACACCAGGACTAATGAATTCAATCTTTAAAGCATTTAAAATCTAGAATAAGCAAGTTTTCAAGCAATGTATTTCTTAAAATATTTAAATTCAAAAGGTGGAAGTTCAGCTGAAGACTTTCTGCTCAGACGATTTCATATTCTTTGAAGGTACTCCAAGGTACTGAAATACAAAATATTTCAGCAAAATATATCATAACATATACCATAACGTTTTTGTCTAGTTGTCTGAGCAGAAGCCTCATGCAGTCATTGGGGCAGACTTTCAGAGTGATTAATCCAAGATCCAATGCTGGGATTATGGGTGTGACTGCTACACCCATCCTGGGGTGGACAGCCTGAACACAATGAAACGAGGGGGAGGGGCTTGCCAGCTGCCACAGCTGCTGCTCCTCCCTTTGTTCTTTGCTGTTTTCAGTGGCTATGCACTGCAGCCCTCTGCCATGTGCCACTCTGCCTTGAAGCCAGCCTAGTATAGACTAACACCTCCACTAACTGTAAGTTAAATAAACCTTTCCTTCCTTAATTTTGGGTGTTGGGTATTTTGTCCCAGCAACAAGAGAAAAGTAACTGAGACAGTATGTATATCAACTTTCTTCTTATTCCTTGAGTTTAGTTTATTTCAAGAATTCTTGTAATATTTGAAATTCTTATAATATTTCTAACTTCAAGATGAAACTTCTCTTATGTGGCTAAATCAGAATGCTCTATGTATTATCAAGAATAAAAACAAAAATGCATGTTGAGAACACTCCAAGGTATTCTCAATCTTCAATGCCACATTATCTTAAGATTCTTCATTTTAAAAGAATAACACCAACATTATAAATCTGAATCAAGATTAAATGTATACTAGTAAGATCCCACTCAACAGCTTCAAATATTGAGATCCAACATAAATGAAAATCAGATAAAAAGCTGATTTAATTGCTTCGAGTTTGTAAACCTCCCTTCAGGTCATATAATTTAATCTCTCCTGTGCTAATCTGCTTAGTTAAACAAAAATAGCAAACAGTAAAACAACTTATCTCATGTAACAAAAGACTATCTTCAGTGATGTTACTCATTTTAATACTAATGAAGCTTATTGTTTCATGTGTGTTTTGTATCTTTTAAAAACCTAAAATGCTGAACTCTTAAGTAACCCATAGAACATTTAACATATTTCTTGAATGTTTGCAGCACCCAGAAATATTCAATTTATAGCAAATTTATGAACAAAAACCAAAGAATGTTACCCAGGTCTTATAATGATTTGTGAATTTTTATGCCTTCATGAAGATTTGTTCATTGAAGGTAGGTAGATATCCCCCCAATGCCTCAGGTAGTCATGAAGTGGGGACTTCAAGAGTTTGAGATTAATTCATGATCAAAGCTGGGATTATGGGTGTGAATGCCATACCCAGCCTGGGGTAGATAGGGAAGGGAAAGACTTCCTCCCTCTTGCCAGTGTTGCCACTACTAGCCCATCTTGCTCTTGCTCTTCTCTGCCATCAAGAACTGTTGCCCTCTTCCCTGCGCTGCTCTGCCTTGGATCCACCTAACTGTGGACTGAAACCTCCAGTAACTGTGAGCAAAATAAAATTTTCATTCCTTTAAAAAAAAAAAAAAAAAAAGAAAAGAAAAAGAAAGTAGGTAGAACTACTAGTAAGAATGAATTTGTTACAGTAAAAGAAAATTTTTACAGGTGGTGATTAAAAAAAAGGTTTAAGAACAGAAACTACTGAATATCTCTCTTGGTTCATAAAATACTGTCAAATAAATAAACTACTGAGGTTTTTTTTGTTTTGTTTTGTTTTATTTTTGCGGAATCGGGGACTGAACTCAGGCCCTTGTGCTTGTCAGACAAGCACTTACTCTACTGAGCTATCTCCCCAGTCCTGCTAAGTTTTATTTCTATTAACAAAATGTGAAATAGAAACAAAACCTATTGTGGCCACAAAAGAAAAAAAATATGAAATTTATTAACAGCAGCTCCTCCTAGATCCAATCTAAGAACAGCATTAGAACTGGTAATTTATCAATCTGTTTACCTAGTATAAGGTATTTCATCAGTTCAACTCAGGTGGTAAGATCTATTCAACTATTCAAGCCCAAATGTATCATTGATATTTACAACAGAAATAAAAGAATGTTTCTCTCCTTACTTGAACTAAATGCAGATTACATACACATGTAATATAAGAAAGGCAGCTAAACTCCAATTACACATAGAACAGGCCTTTAAGTTTAACTATATGAACCCTAATGGCTGCACTTAAGAGGAGAGCTCCTAGAGAAACAGATTCCATATTTGGGATGGGAAGTATATAAATCAGCAATGTCACACAGCACAGAAATTATCAAAATTCAGTGGCTCTTGTTGCGTCTAAAAGACTTTACAGCCAGCCTAAGCACCAAGGAAGACAAAGCGGACATTATTGATGACCTAGTAATGGAAGAACACAACTGCTCACGTTGCCTGACTGCCAGAATATCAAGACTGAAGCTGATTAGGCCTCTACTGAGTACCAACTTCTGGGCTCCACAAAGACACCAGCTGAACCTCAAGTGAGAGAAAGTGCTCAGGAAAGTAAGCTTAAAAGAGAAAAGTGGGCAGAGGGGTCTCTGGTGGAGGGGAACTGGTAGAATAAAATGACATCTTAACCAGTCACATATTGGTCACATACTTGGGTCCCGATTAAATCATGAGTTATTTAATTAAAATAGATAATTTTATGTGTACCCTGGAGAAATCAAGCAATGACTATACAAAATTAAGGATGTATTTTTAATAACATTTTAAAGGGACTACTATCTGTTATAAATAGGCACTCAACTGTTTTCAGATGAAACACTGAGTTTTGTGTTCCCTCAAGGTCATCTGGGCAGTAGAAGGTGGGAGGTAAAATCAGATTGTTTTTGGACTGACACACGGCATTAATACAAATAACTGCTGAGCTAGGATACTAGGCTAATTATTCTTTCTACTGTTGAACATGTGAACAATTTTCCATTAAAATACTCACCTACCTTTTCCACTGTTGTGGAAATCAGTGTGGAGATTCCTCAGACAAACTAGTATTAGAGATCCCATTCAACCCAGCTATTCCCCTCCTGGATGATATTTTTATATAATGGAGTATTACTCAGCTATAAAAAAGATAAACCTGAAGCTTTTATAAGTAAATGGATACAACTAGACCATACTCCATAAGTGAAATAAATTAGGCCTGCATGTGTAAACACTGTGTTGTCTCTCTAGGTTAAGAATCTTTGGAAAAGTAAATAAAATCTGAAAGGTACAATTGACACACTGAATGGGAATGAAAGTGTTCAAAGGGAAGGAATAACTGGGATGAGGGAAAGGAGAAAAGAGACATGGGAAAAGAAATGTATATACACAGGATAGCTTGGATAATTAATTGTACTGCTGATTTTTGCTGGTTCATTGAAAGGAACAGTTAATGCTTATTTTTTTGTTCTCCCTTTAAATTTTTTAGACAAACTTTGTATGCTTAATCTGTGTAATATAACATCCATTGTTGAAGACCTATCATGTTGCTCAGTGAAATTCTGTTTTTTTGTTTTACTATTTTTTATTCTTTTTGGTATTTTTCCTTAGGGAGGAGTCTACAGAGTGTTCAGGGTCTCACTAGTAGATCGGACTCATTGTGATTCTCCTGTTTACAGCCTCCTAAGTGCTAGGATTACAGGCACAAGCCACCATGCCAATCTCAATTACCATCTCAGCATGCCCCGGGGGCGGGGCCGGCACGGCAGGCAGGGGGATCAAGCCCCCAGCCCCTGGGCCTGCGTGCAGGCGCTTTAATCCGCTGAGGTATATGGTTGGCCTACTATTTTTTTTATTATCTTTTAAAATAAATTGCAGCTTTTCTCGGGACGGTGGAGCCTGGGTAGCGTCGCCGTTACTCTG
>NW_004524583.1:28486834-28502064 GCF_000260255.1 Octodon degus
AGTAATACCTGCTAAAAGCAGGGCCAGGGAGATGGCTCAGTAGAACAAGCACTTGCCTGGCAAGCACAAGGGCCTGAGTTCAATCCCTGGTTCCGAAAAAAAAAAAAAAAAAAAAAACAACCTGCTAAAAGCTTCCAACAGAAAGCAGTAATCTTTTCTTACAAAGATTTAGAAATCTAAAGTAAAATTAGCTTCAAAGAAAAACTTCTTGAACTACCTTTATACAATGAAAAATAAAAAGCTTTGTTCTTATGAAGATTCACTTACATTGTTTTTCTTCCTCTGATGTTCAACAGCATTCTTCAAAGAATCTAACTCATTTTGGAGCCCAGTTATTTCTTTCTCTTTTTGTGAAATTCTAAACCAGAATAAGAATACATATTTTCAGTGGACTAATTTTAGATAAACAGAAATATAATTTAAATATTAGCTAACAAGTAAAACAGTAACTACCTATCACTGTTACTATAAAAAGATAATGGCTCAAAACCTGTTATCAACTTAGTAAGCTTAGCCACTGTTTACCACAGAAAGCCTATTCTACACATTCTTAACTTTAGAAAGTTACAAATTGAAGTTTACACATATTTTAAAACAGCTGAGGTTTGTGCTAAAGAAAATTTTTAGCCCCCAAATACATAAATCATGAATATATGAACTGCTGTAGTTATTTCCTTTTTTTATCTGGTAGTGCAGTAGTTACTTTATTCACTCACTTGTTTGCTGGTGATACTGGGGAGCAGAGCCAGGGCCTTCACGCCTTCACACTAAGCTACCTCCTAACCTCATTCTTTTTATATATATATATTTCAATATATAAAATCTATTATATATTATAAGTACATATATTTATTTGGTACAGGGTCTCACTACGTAGATGGGACTTGTAGTGATTCTCCTGTTTTCAGCTTCCCAAGTGCTGGGATTACAGGCGCCCTCCTTTAATATTTTTGAAATAGGATCTCACTGACATCCCCAGGCTGGGCCCAAACTCACAATCCTCCTGCCTCAGCCTCCTAGAGTGCTGAGATTATAGCAGCATGTTCCATTAGTAGCTATTTCTCTAAGGACTAACAACTGATATTGAACCAGTACCTTACCTGTGCTTTTTAACAAGGCAATGAAACCAGATACGATTTTTAAGTGGCTCACCCACAAAGACAGCATGATATTAAAATGACAGGTGTTCCCCTATGATTTCCACACCAGGATTCATGTTCCCTCCCTGCTCCATCTAGTTTGTTTGTTATTTACCAGTAAAGCAGAAGGCAATGGCAAAGATTCTACCGACTGAGAGTGGCTTGGTAGAAAAGTAAATCACAAATGAGTTTTTCATAAGAAATATATGGATTTGGCTACAAAGCTAAATCATATATATCTCTTTCTTAAAGTAAGAATAAGAGACTGCCCAGCCCACAGTCCATAGGGGTATAACCCTTAAACTAAACATTACTGTTTTGCTTATTTATTGTTTGAGCCACAGTCTTGATCTGTATTACCCAGGCTGAACTCAAAAAATTCATGTAGGCCCAAGTGACCCCTGCCTCAGCAACAGACATAGCTATAATTAAAAGTGCATGCTGCTATGCCCAGCCTCTTGTTTTATGTTTTTAAAAGTTTAAGAAAAGACAATGGAAAGAAAAAGGGAAAGGAAACAGAGACATATGTACTCTACCAGGCTTAAAAGTGTTCACTATCAAGCCCTTATTTTTATTTATTTTTTTTGGCAGAACCGGGGATTAGAACTCAGGCCCTTCTGCTTGCCAGGGAAGTGCTTATTCCACTGAGTCATCTTACCAGCCCCTTCAAGCCCTTATTATAGAAATGTTGGGTTTGCTTCACATAGTCGAAATTTATAAAGACTTACACCAGTATGTAATTCTAACCTTATAAAGAATCAACTCTGTCAACAAACCAAGAAAGAAGAACATTTATATTACTTATGTCACCTGTGAATATACTTAATGTGATTGAAATTCAACATGTTGAGACATATTATACTATGACATATCTGAAATGACTTTGAACAGTCTTTTAGATAAAATTATAGGCCAATAAGCAAGAGTTTCAGTAAAAACAGTTCTCCTTAAGAGTACAACAATGAAGATTATAAATTTTCTTTAAATACAAGAGTTAAATTTGCACCACTGAATTCCACAATGAGATTTTGGAATAAAGCAGACTCAGTGGAACAACTGAGATGATTAAAGGGGATTTAGCAATGCCTTAAGTAGTTTGGTATGATTCAGTTGGGTGTTTTCTGAATGCCTAAGGAAAAAAAAAAAAAAAAAAGATAAAACAAAAACAAAAATAAAAGACCCTAAAAACTTTCAAACATCCTCCTTGAAATATTTTTCCAAGGCAAAAAGGATATAAGTTGGCAAAAAAGCACAGGTAAGATCCACTGCCCTGCAGCTCAAGATATCTAAATAGGGCTGGGGATATAGCTCAGCAGCGCAGCACTTGCCTGGCAAGTGCAAGATCCTGAGTTGGATTCCTAGTACCCTACCAAAGATATCTAAATAACTATAAAAATCATGTGAATATCTGCAGGTATATCAAAATGCTTCTGTGAACTACAATGCACACAAAAATTTACCACCTACCATACAGTGAATAAAACTTAGTACTTACACTTTAACTAATTCTTCATGAGGGGGAAAAGACGCCTATTAGAAGAAATAAATGCAATTTCAAAACAAGCTAAGACAAAAAAATAAATTTTTTTCAGATATCAATTAAGTCAAAGCTAAAATTCCATATTTATTCCCCATACCAGCATTGAAGTGACTTTAATAAAAATATATACAGATTTACAAAAACTACAGAGTGTTAACTCCAGTCATTATCATTACTACATACTTAAATTCTTTAACAAGCATTTATCCATCTCCTAGGAGCAAAGTTGTAATATTTTTAGTTTTCTTACTGCATAATTCATATTATAAAATTCTTACACTTGCAAAAATTCAGAAAGAACATTAAATGCAATAAAAAGAAAATCTAGTAAATTATTTTCCTCACATACAAGAGTGTATTTTACATATTATGCAAAGATACATGGCCTTCACATATGATATTTATTTCTGATGATTAAAATCTCTCAAACTAAACTAATAGAAGATTCTGGTCAACAACTACTTGGATTTTTTTGTCCTTCAAAATGTATTGAAATATCCATGAGTCAAAAAAAATTGTAGGTAATCGTTTTTTATGAACTGTATTTTAATTTTATCAAGCCAAATAAATCCTTGGAAAGGCTCTATTAATAGTCTCAGGCCATCATTTATGATATTACATATTTACTAATTTCTCTCCAATTACTGTTTTGTTTCAGGGGGTAAGAGAAAAAGTGTGTGCATGCACACACACATTTCAACTCAGGTCTACATAATTTTAACTAACTAGCTAATAAAAGCATTTTTGAGAATCAGAAAACATACACAAACACAGAGCTCAAGTAGTAATAAGTGTATATTTTTATAAATTGTAGTTGTTTTATTTGGGATATTGTTTTAACTTTGTTTTATAGGAAATTCGGTAAACACAAATACAAAGACAAACATTTTATTCTTGATGAAGTTTTAAAATGGAAGATAGTTACTGATTATATAATTTTTTAACCACATTAAAAAAAGGCAAAACATCCAAGAGTACCAGTACCTACCTGTTGGTAATTCTGTTGCTTAAACTGTTCAATCTGGGATTTAAATAATTTGTTTTCATCTTGTACCTCCTTTTTAAAGAAAAATTAAATATGAATATCTAGATTTTTATTTTCACATAAGCTTTTGAAATATATTATAAAATACAGAAAAATTCCAAAGTAGCAACAATTTTAAAGGATATAATAAAAGCTGTATTAAAACATATGTAGTTACATTTAGCAGTAGCCTGGGTGTGGGTATGTCTCAAAAGGAAAAAAAACAGTAAAAGAAGTAGATCCAAGTACTTATAGGCTGATACTTCATGTCAATAAGGCAAGGGGCCTCCACCTTGACGCGTGCAGTACCTTGGGATGGGCTTTTTGTTGTTGTTGCTGTGGGGCCTGTTATATGCATGACAGCCTAGCAATATCCACAGCTGCTATCTAGTAGGTTCAACACTTATAATGACTAAACATGACTTCATACACTATTCAATGTACCCTGCACAGCACAGCCACTGCAGAAATGGCCAGGATTTAATAACAGCTAGCTTCATTTTAAAGGTTGCAATGTCACTTTTAGAACATACTGAAATTACATATGAATTTTTAAAATCTAAAATATCTTTATGATTGGAGAGCTACCATTTTCCTAAGACTAAAACTCAACAAAATACTTATATTTTAGTACACAAACATTTAAACTCTACAAAAACAGAAGGAACACAAAAGAAATCTAAAGAAAAACTGGAGAGGTGGCAGGGATCACCTCATAAGTAACAAAGGACTAACTTCCCTTATAAATTAGCAAAGTCATCCCAGAAGGAAAAATATGGGAAAAAAAATTAAAGGATATTTTATGTATAAATGGCAGACACATATGAAGAATGCTGACCTTCTCTCCTAAGTACAAATTAAGAACAGTCCTACCCCTAAGATGTTTGAAATGCAGTGAGATAGTGAGGTTAAGCTTAATAGCCTAAATCGTTTGATAATAACAATAAGCTTGTCTTCTGGATGGTTAACAACCTAAGTTTGCAGACCAAAATTAGAGAAAAAGGAGGGCTACAAGGAAAGCCAACATTTTGGCCCTAACCTTCTAAGGTCAATTAGACTCAGGACATATGAGAACTTGTACTGTAATGTCATGTACCTCAGTAGCGTCCCAAATTTTCTGATCAAGAAGATTATGGGGCCAAAGAGGAAAGTGATCGATGACGTAGAGTGTGCTAAGGAGAGTCACATGGGGAGAAGACACTCTCTCAGGCTTTCACAGAGAGCACATTGGCCAAGCAATGGCCGTGACTCATCCACATGGCTGACACTGACAAAGGTTCTACAATCTGAGGTACAGGATCTCAGGATAAATCCTGAGGGGATTTCACTGACCTTCTCAGACCAAAAAGCTACAACTCTTATTGCACATGTCCTGCTTTACCTTGGTCTTAACCATCCAGTGAAAAGTATGAAGACGAAATTTAGGAAGTAAAGCCATGCTGTTATGTTGAGCTGTGGGGGACTCGGGTCAACAATTTCTGACATTGCCAGTTAAACAGAAGACCCAATGCTATCATGGGCTACTGGACTCTTTTAGAATATTTTGCTGAGTTTACACACCTACAATATTCAATAACGGAACTTAGAAAAAATAGGGTACACAGATGAATGTCCATTTTGTATCTGTGTATTCAAAGTGGTTAGGATAGATATATAGTTGCATTCTCTTAATGAATAGAATGATTTGTTCTAATGGGGTTTGTAAATAGGATCTTAAGTCCACATCTTGTACAGCAATTAACCACTAAGAAGAATATATGCAGTGTGTTATTTGTTGAAACTGTACTTCCGATTTCATTTGAAACTGTCTCATTGCTATGTGTTTATCAATAAAATTTTCAAATATAAAAAAAAAAAAAAGAACAATCCTATCATCTTTCAAGTACATTATCAACTGTTCCCACTGCCTGTCCACACTGGAAAGAAGAGGCCTCCATTGGCCAGGGTATAATTGTTAAGGACACCTTCGGAGGGCAATTCCACTTGGGAGGGCCAGCATGACACAGAACCTACTCTTGGGGCATGAACTGTGAGTGTGACCACTCCATAACACTGCAGGGACCAACATGTGCTGACCTTTCAATGTGATGTAAAACAAAACATGCAACACTTGAATTAACACTTGCCCCAGAATTTTACTTCTAGGACTTCATAACAGATACACTATGGTTATGCAAGTGGAGGTACAACCATACGCTAAGGTGAAGCCATAAAAGTTAAGAGCAGAAATATGTGTATGTGGAAAGTGAAAAATATTTGTAACTGGAGCAAAGCAAAAATCAAAAGTGTGTTTAAGGCAGGTGAGGTGGCACATGCCTGTAACCCCAGCTCTCTGGAGGCTGAGGCAGGGGGCTCAGTGGAGTTCAAGGCCAGCGGGACTATACAGTGAGTTCATGGCCAGCATGATGTACATATACCCCGTCTCAAAACACTAAAACAAAAAATAAAAAAGACTCTGTAATTATGTACTGCATGTTTTAAAAAGTATACACAAGTTCATGTATTTATGCATGGATATTTTTTCAAAAGATGTAACTAATATTGATAGTAATTACCTCTGAGGAATGAGACCCATGTCAGAGTGGATGGCTCATTCAGTATTTTTTTTTCTAGCAGTTAAGACTTGTTTAAAACATAGCCAGAGATATTAACTCAGCCAATAATTAATTTCAAATAATTATATTCACCTGTAACAGCTTTGTTTTGCTAGAAAGATCACGCTCCCTTTCTTTTAGCATATCTTCTACCATCTTCATTTCATTTTCCTTTTCTTTCAACCTAGAGTTTTTATAAAGGCCTTATTTTACTAGCATACACAAAAAAGGAAAGTCAGAATCCAAGATTGCCTCTAGGAAAATAACAGAAACAGTATATCTACTGGCTATTTCTCTTCATACACCAAAGCTAAGTTTGTCGTAAAAGATTATTTCCAAGGTAGCTGTTTAAAACCACTACAGCTTTATTTATATTTAATATTTCTGAAGCAAACATGGTTTTTTTCTAGGCAACGGTTAAGATAATGATTAAAATCAACTGTATTTCATCAACATATTATACAAATTACTTAAAGAAGCAAATTTTATTGCCAAGAATCTTAGCCATGATTTAACCTTGGAAATTACAACATGCCCAATGGTTGTGCTGAACAGGTGTCACACACAATTTAACTTGCTACTCCCTTTCCTAGTCTTGATGTAAGTCTTAATCTAGCCCATGTGAGTCCTCCTAGAACTCATGTCTAAACAACAGACCTCTAATATAACATTTAACACTATTAAATGAGCTGTTTGTGTCCCTAGGGAAAAATCTTACCCGTTTCACTAGCCCCAGGGTCTTAAAGGACACAATAAATCCTCATGTATTTGCTACCCCGAACACTATGTGTATCCTACGTTGAGCAAGAAAAAACGTCAACATGCTGACAGATCTATATGAAAAATAAGGCAGCATATATAAGAGTAAGATTAAAGAATGAAAGAAAGAGTAAATCTTAAATGCATATTGTTTAGTGGAAAAAGACAACCTGAAAGATCTATATACTATATGGGCCCAACTGTGACATTCTGGAAAAAGCAAAATCATTAAGACTATAAAATGGGGCCAGGGGCGGGGGGGGGGGGCCTGGCCCTAGCTCAGTTCTTTAAGTGGCTGCTTCCACAAAGCTGTCAGCCTCAGGTTGCTGGAGTTCGATCCCCACAACACTCCAGCCAGCCAAACCTGCCCTGAAGGCATTCGGAGAAAAAAAAAAAAAAAGGGGGGGGGGGGACCAGGGAGATGGCTCAGTAGAATAAGTGCTTCCCTGGCAAGCGCAAGGGCCTGAGTTCAATCCCTGGTTCCGAAAAAAAAAAAAAGACTATAAAATGACTAGTGGTTGCCAGGAGTTCAAGGAGGCAGGGGGAATAAATGAAGTTGGAGTGGGATAAATAGGAAGCACAGGAGAATTTTAGGGCAGTGAAATTATTTAACAATGTAATGATGGACATACTATTATGCATTCATTAAAACCTACGAAGACTGAGCCCCAAAGGGAACGAAGACCTTTAGTTAATAACAACATATTGCTACTGCCTCATGAAGTGTGGTAACTGCACTAGGTTAGTGCAAGATGTCAACAGGGGACTGCGGGACAGAACTGATACAGGTTCTCTGTGTACTTTTCTCTCAGTTTCTCTCTATAACCATAAAAATGTTTCCCCTCCCAATAAAGTCTATTAATTTAAAACACAAAGGACAAACAAAATGTAAAGCAGAAATAAACCTAAAATTATATACTTTTTAACTCGTATACCTACAACAAAAAGGCCACAAGTGTATCTCTTCTAGAAGATGAAAGAATTCTTCCAGGTATGGGATGGCCGGGGAATGGAAGCCAGGGCCTTCACAGTAAGCTACATTCCCAGTGATTTTAACACTAAAATGCTAAGTTGCCCAGGTGGGGCTTGAGTTTGGTTCCTCTAGCTTCAGCCTCCCAGAGTGCTGGAATGACAAGTGTGTGCTACCATAACCAGCTGAAGTCACCCTGACAGGTACACAATACCCAAGAAGTAAATAATCATGTATAAACTGAGCCATCTCGGTGCCAAGAAAAGGCCTAACACCCTGACTATCTGGGTTCAAAAGACACGGTGTAAAGGGGTTCTTCTTAAAACAGACATCAGTAGGACTGACGGGCACTGCATCAAAGAAAGATCCTTAAAACTAACAAGAGGGAAACAGAGGCCGAGGTTCAGATACCTTCCTCACCAATGTAGACTGATTAGACTTATGAAAACAGCCTAGTATTCTAGGATGAACAGTTAAAAAGAGCCAACACCTCCTATGATGATCAGAATCAAAAGTTTTACTATTTAGCACAGAATATTTCACATGGCAAGTTTTATTTTCCTTATGAGCAAGTTATACTTATAGCAAGATTCAGTATCAATATTATGGCTAAGATCATTTTGTTTAACTCAGATGTTATTCTATCATATTAAACTAGTTTTAATTTGAAACAAATTTTGTTTATATAATTGCAAATTTTGTTTTTTAAAAAAACCCTTAAAACCAGTACATATTTGAAGAATGAATATTTGAAAGAATGACTTAGATGGCTTGGGAAAGGATAAAGTCACCAGGTATTTAAAAGTATTTAGAGGGCCTCTGCTTCATTCTACCAAAAAGAGCTTATTTGCCTCCAGACTACAATTAATAACAAGAAGAAACTATAATTACTTTTGACCCATTTAGGCCAAGATTGCAAATTTTTTAACTTTTGTATGAAATGATCTGGAAACAATCAAGGAACAGAATTTAAAGAGAAAAAAATTTACTACGTTCTAGTATTACGAGCATTTCAAAAATGAAACACTAAGCATTGAATGAAGAAGCACATTCTGAAAAACAGCAAGTTCTTACTGATACTGCTGGCTAAAAGTATACTTACACAATTTCAAGTTCTTCATACTGTGATGCAGAATGCACCTAAGAAAGATTCATATTTTTAACACTAGCAACAAATAAAACCAAGTATCACAACATGTATACAAAATCAACCCAAAACACAGAAACATAATTATGTGGCAGATTTGTTGGTAAGCCACTTATAAAACAAAGAATGATTTTTATCAAACTTAGTTTTTGAAAGAGAAGGCATTTAAAAAATTAAAAAGGGAATATTTATAGGATTAGGTTGATGAAGTTATTTTAACAATAACAAAATTACAGTACAATAAGAATTATCTGGGCAAAGAAACTGACCAGATTAAGCTCTTTATTAAAGAAACTCAGTCCTTATAATCTACATATACTATACCTCTTGCAAGTCATGTCGTGCTATTTCTTGAACATGAGCCTTTAAAGATTCATTTTCTTCTTGAAGATCCTAAAAAACAATAGGTATGAACTGATACTCAAATATTAAAAAGGTTTTTCTTTTTATACTTTTGTTTTTTAAAGTCTTACCTGTAACCATTTCCCTCTATTGGCTAAGTCTTTCTCCTTCTCTTCTAAAACAGCTTTCATGGTATTCACCTGTTCCTCCTTTCGTTTTAATCTGATAATATATTAACAAGAAATATGAATAAAAATATTACATGAACATAAATAATGGAGGCTGGAAAAATATACCCACAGCCCAAGCAGATTAAAATAAACTAATATTTCATGTTAAAAGGATAGACGCTGGGCATGGTGGTACACACCTGCAATCCTAGCACTCAGCAGGCTGAGGCAGGAGGCCTATCACAAGTTTCAGGCCAGCATGGGTTACACAGTAAGATCAAGCCTAACCTGAACTACATAGCAAGACCGTGATTCAACAAAAAGAATTTAAAGGCCTGCCAGATAGCTCAGCAGACTAAAGCACCTGCTTAGGCAGAGCACAGGGGCCAGAGTTCGATCCTTGGTGTGCAGGCACTGCCTGTGGGGCACACTGAGACCACAACTGAGACTGGGCGTAGTGGTGCGCACCTGTAATCCCAGCGCTTGGGAGGCTGAACACAGGTGGATCACTACGAGTCTGATCTAGGTAGTGAGACCCTGTAGACCCTGTACTAAATATATTAATAAAAATTATATATATATGTATATATAAAGAATTCATACAAGACTTTAGAGACTATCAAATTAGGAAGTATAGGACAATTAAACAAATTGCTCTATCTCTGAAAATCCAGACAATAAATACATTAGGGTAGCTCTACAATAGATCTCCCTGTTTTAAGAAATGCCAGCAAACTTAGACAGCTTATTACAAGTGGATTGAGAATAAAATACATACCTAGTTTCACATGACTATTTATATAGGATGAGAGCTATAGTCACTTAAAGTCATATTCAGATCATAAATCAAAAAGTAAGAATTCACATCCTACTCCTTTCTACCAAAAAAGAAAAACACAAACAAAACCATATAGGTTAAAGCATAATGAAAAAATGCAATACTGTAAGGCTTTGTGAATAATTTGATGTTTTCTAAAATATTAATTGAAATAAAAGCATGTTATAATTGTCATTATATTTTATTTCTGGAAAAGGTATTTATAGGTAAATAAGAAAAATGGTACTTACAAATTCTGTAGCTCCTGAACTTGAGAAGTAATAGATAACTGAAATACAAAGTACAAAAAAGGTAATTCATAATCCTTTTGCTTTATGATATACTTAGCATTCTTTGACATTTACAAAGGCCCCAGCTCAAATTTTTATGCCCAAATGAGATGTTTTTATTACATTCTACTTGACAGTAAAAGTAACAACAGTATAAGAGGAGGGGCTAAGACAAGGAAGATGGTGATAAATAATAAGTCTAAATATCGATATTTTTACAATTATGAAAGTAAAATTACTAGTTTTCCACATACCTTCCTACAGCTCAGTTATCAAGGGTAACTATTTAATAGGACCCTATGACTGTCCTTCTGAAGTACTCTATTACTGTTCTCCTTTTCAAACGTACCAGACTGGCTATTAGTAGTTTTGTCTCCCACTCTAGTCTCACAGCCCCTTCAGATCTTAGCACAGGTCATCAGTTCTTCAGGAGGTGTCTCTCCTAACGTCACGATCTGTGTTACACAAGCGTATTTTTTTCACTATACCTTGTTTTGTTCAACATATGATCTCTAATCACTAGTACAGAGTTTTGATAGGGAAGAAGAACTGAATAAATACTGTTGAATAAATCTGTTAGGTGAAAGAATCTTTTCTTCTACCCCATAATCTCAAATTTTTGAATAAAGCCTCATCAGGTTAAACTCCATTAAATTCACGTAATTCTAATAAACACATCTACCTCTGGGGGGAAAAAAACTTATAATTTTGTTCTACAGACAGAGGTTGAGTAATACATACTCTATAATAAATTATTCTGTCCCAAGAGTTTTCCCTTTTAAGGGTGGAATTTAAAAGAAGAATTTAATAAGTTTTTAGTATTCTGCTTTAAATTGGCAAACAAAAATAAAATATTAACTTTGTTTTTTGTTTTCAGTACCAGGGATTGAACTCGGGACCCTGCACTTGCCAGGCAGGCACTTATTCTACTGAGCTATCTCCCTGGCCCGAAAATGAAATATTAGTACAAAAAACATTTTAGGAAAAAATTTTGACAGCTAAACTTTAAAAGGTATACAATATCAAGGACATCTGAAATCAAAAAGCGCCGGGGCTGAGGAGATGGCTCAATAGAATAAGCGCTTCCCTGAAATCAAAAAGCGTATTTTCTCACATTAGGTAAAAAAAAAAAAAAAAAGTATTTAACCTAACTACTGACAGCACATTACTAGAAGACTTTTTCCGAGCAACAAAGAAAAAAATCAAGTAACTCATAAACAACACATAGACTAATAAA
Source organism: Octodon degus (assembly GCF_000260255.1). Taxonomy (NCBI): domain Eukaryota; kingdom Metazoa; phylum Chordata; class Mammalia; order Rodentia; family Octodontidae; genus Octodon; species Octodon degus. Next base: position 28,498,864 of record NW_004524583.1, read on the forward strand.
TCTGTCATGCTATGGCTCTGGGATTTTTACCTGTTGAGCCTTTTCAAGCTGGACATTTCCTATTTCTTCTTTTAGAGCCTCTATTTCCTGTTTCAAATCCTTGACAATAACAAAACAAGACAAGATTGGACAATGGAAACACATAAATTGACATAAAATGCAATGCAAAGACAAACAGATGAAATTAAATGACAATAACTAAAGTTGATAAACAGAAAAGCAAATACACTATTCTCTTTCTCCTAATACCTGAACAGTTTTCTCCTTATTAGCAACTTTAAGAAGTTCAGCTTCTAGAAGTTCTTCTACAGATTTGATCTTTCCATCTTTCTCATGGATCCTTAAATAAATAAATGTAGTATTAACTTCAATAGAAATCACCAAAATCCATCAAGATACCAAAAAAGCCACCAAATCTCAAAATGCTTCGCCAAATCCACGCTTCCCTATTTTAAGTAAAATAGCAACCTATTCTTGCAAAATAAAAAACAAAAAAGCAAAGCTCTTCCTAAATGAGACTTAATCATCAACTATTAGCTGGTTGTAACTTATACACAAGTCGGTGATTACTTACAAAAGTACATTAGAAGGGCCCGCAGGATAGCTCGGTGCACTAAAGTGCCTGCTTAGGCAGAGTACAGCGGTGGGGTTTGACCTCCAGCATGCCATGCTGGCCCCGTACCAGAAGCACACTGAAACAGCGATCAGACTGGGCATGGTGGCAAACACCTGTAATCCCAGTGCTTGGGGGGCCGAAAAACAAGGATCACTACGAGTCCGATCTGTGTAACAAGACCCTGTACTAAATACATTAAAAAAAAAGTACATGGGGAGCCAGGCATGGTCGCTCAGGACTGTAATTCCAGGTCTTCTGGATGCTGAGGCAGAAAATCTGCAAGTTCAAGTCCTGTCTGAGCAATTTGGCAAAACCCTGTCTCAAAAAAATAAAAAGGGGTTGGGGAAAACAATAAATAAAAAGGGGTTGGGGAAAACAATAAATAAAAAGGGGTTGGGATGTAGCTGGATTCAATACCCAGTACTATCAAGAAAAAAAAAAGTACATGAAGAATGTAAGATTTGTACTATGAAGAACAACTGGGAGAAAAAAGGGTCCCTCAACAGTACTAGCTTCCAAGATGCTGAAAGCCGCAGATAACAGACACAATTATGGCATCAAACTTCACAACATCTAAAGAATGCAAAGAATTGATCTCTCCAGAATAACATGTTTTTTTAATAGTCCCTACTACAAGACAAAAAATAAACAATTTGATGTCATACAAAAATAAATAGAGGAGGGGCCAGGGAGATGGCTCCGCAGAATAAGCACTTTCCTGGTAAGCGTAAGGGCCTGAGTTCAATCCCCGGTCCCGTAAATAAATAAATAAATAAATAAATAAATAAATAAAGGGGCCAGGGAGATGGCTCAGTAGAATAAGTGCTTGCCTGGCAAGTGCAAGAGCCTGAGATCAATCCCCAATTCTGCCTAAATAAATAAATAGAATCAATGTTAGAAATTAAGAGTAAATTTGAGAAACACAGCTAACTTCATTTAGTCTATTAATAAAAATTCTAAAGTCAATGTGGATCCCCTGTCCAACTAAGCAATGAAACTAATTAATGCATACTGAGAAAATAGGTCAAAAGTAAAAAGGTTTATAACAATGTTACCACTTACACTTTCTTAAGTTCTTCAACTAGAGATGCAAAAGAAACCTGAAATAGAAAAAACATCTTAATAATTTGTTCAAACCCTAAGTGGGTCAGAAGCAGAAAGTTACAGGGCCAGGAAGCTAGCTCAGCAGCGTAAGCACCTGCCCCAGGCCAACAAACACAAGCTCCTGAGTTTGATCCTAGTACTGTTAAAAAAAAAAAAGAAAGAAAAGGAAAAAGAAAGAAAGAAAAGAAAAGAAAGAAAGAAGAAAAAAATACAATTACCATTCTACCAAAATTTAAATGGAAAAAAACAAGCCCACAATTTTTTTAGATATTTTAAATGGTGAATAACAAAAAAATAGCATTTAAAAAGTAGTTTAAGCCTAATTATAGACAACAAAAGAAAAACCATTAGATAAATACCTGAATTACTAATTCTAACCAGACAAAAAGACAAAATACAACTAGAAAACAGCCTCATTTCAAGCAGCAGATTATTTAGTTTTATCTTTTTACTACTGTATAAAAAAGCAATGACATCCTAGTCTAGACTACACAGTGCTTGGCATGCAGACAGCTTTTAATAAATTGTATTTTCTAATACTGACAATCAAGTAACTAACTGCTCACTGATTAAAGCTATCTACCTTGGAAGAGAAACAGACAAAAGATGTGGTATTTCTGCATGTAACACCTCTGTCCAAAAGAGTTGTGGAACACATACATACCTGATCATTTTGCTTAGCCTTTAAATCTTGCACTTCTTTTGTCAGAGATGAGTTTTCTGTTCTTATTGCCTTTTTTCAAAAACATGTAAGAATAACATACTTTTACCTTCTGAAAAAGTAGGTAGCTTCAAAATAATAGCTTCTCACTTTTCTTCAGTTCCACCTTTTCCTCTCTGGACGAGCTACAATCTCGCTTGCTCCTTAATCAATTCTATGCTGGCCAAATGGCTGTAATTCATTTATCCCCACAAACATTTCTACTTACATTTCCACACCTTCAAAACTACATAGTATATCTCTTGCAACTCATCCATGGCCCTCTCTAAATTCAAATACATCTTTACTTACTCTTCCCAGTAAGCCTGCCCTACTCAGATTAGTTAGGGCTAAGGATAACAATGAACCAGAACCGCACTCTTCTTCCTCTCACCCCCAGTGAGGGTTCATGAAGTCTGCTAGCAATCATCTAGTCGTAATCTGCACGTGAGTGCAAGTGGACCAGCATGCACAGTGTACACCTCATTAACGCAGGGAATGGTACCATTAACTACACATTTTTTCTATTTGTGAGCATCTGAAATTCGATTTTAAAAGGTATTTTATACATTTATAAAATGTGAGTAGTTAATAGTAAGTTTAATAGCTATAAGATAACCTTGGGTTCAGGAAATAGCTCAGAGGTGTTAAGTGTCTATCTAGCAAGCAGAAGATCCTGTGTTTGATCCCCAGTATGGGGGAAAGAGAGGAGAGGAAAAGAGAGGAGAGGGGAGGGAAGGGGAAAGGAGGGGAGCGAAGGGGAGAAGGGAGGGGAGGGAGG
>NW_004524583.1:28502180-28504180 GCF_000260255.1 Octodon degus
GGGAGGGGAGGGGAGAGAGAAAAAGAAAGAGAAGAAAACCTTACACAATTTCAGTAAAATCCCTTCATGTTCAAAGAATAAGGACAACAAAAACAAATCTACAAAAATCTTTACATTCAGTTCCTCCTCTTTCGTGGCCACCTGAATAAGTCCAGTTTCAAGTAATTCTTCTACAGTCTTTAACTTCTCACTTTTTTCTTGAATGCTGAAATTATAAATTTAAAATATATGTACAAGCTTTCAAGGAAAGTTATATCATCCTTAAATACATGGATCAATCAATCCTTTTGTCCAATATTCCTATAAACTTTTAATTCTAGAAAGACCTAAAAGATCTTTGATCGTGTTCTAGAAATACTTCCCCCTCCTCATCAGTAGCTAATGTGCTCAAGCAGTCCATACTTACATGCTGTCCTAAACAAGGAAATCAGTGCCCTGCACGATACCCACAAACGACCATGTAATCTAGCTAATGGCATACCAGATTATCTTCTATTACAAAGAAAAGAAAGAGAAAAAAAGAATGATTTTAAGAATCTAGTCTAATGTAGTTAATAATTCTGTTTTCTCAAATTTGGTAGAAATAAGTCATCAAAATAAAGAAAAATTTAAGCTCTTACCATTTTTCCATTTGTTCCACAACATCTTTATTGGGCTAGGAAGGAAGGAAGGAAGGAAGGAAGGAAGGAAGGAAGGAAGGAAGGAAGGAAGAGACCAAAATAGTTTAATTCTCTCAAGTTCATATGTGGTAAAACTAGTTTAAAACTACAACAAAATGTTTAGGGTTCTAAACACATTTGAAATTTAGGAAAATGATCCTTATTAAGACTGCTATTTTAAAGCTATTATGAGGCTTTTACAAATGGATGCAATTTGACACCATACTCGCAAGTGAAATAAATCAGACTCACATGTGCAAACATTGTATTATCTCCCTAGTGTGAGAAAATTCAAGTTAGCTACATTGTTAGTGTCTCTTAACTTCACTGAAAAGGTATGTAGAGTTGACAAAATGACATTATCAACTTTATTAATTATTGAAACTGTCCTACTAATTGGTTTTGAAACTGTCTCATTGCTATTTGTTTCTCAATAAAATTATTTTAAAAAATAAAATAAATTTTAAAAAGACATTATCAACCTTAATTTAAGGATAAGAGTTTGCCTCATTAGGATTAAACTAATCTTTATACACTTCTTCACTTTCAACATCATGTTTAAAAGTTCTTATAACCAACACAAACACATTGTCCTTAAAAAGCATTACAACCTGCCCTGTAAGCTGAGCCCCCTCCAATTCTTCTTGTAGCATAGCCCCCCTCACACACCCTTACATTCATCATTTATTGTGGTGTCTGGAAACAGGGCTTCTTCCTCAGCTAAGTGGCCCTACAAAAAAAATTTGGGGTCCTTCTTGAACATTCTCTTTTGCCCATCCCTCTACACACAATCCTTTCACACAAATAAAATTAATTTTTCCATTACCAAATCCAACTTCTAAGACTTCATGTCTTCCATAATCCAGAAATTAATCCCTTATCTTCAATGCCTAAGTTTAGGTCCTCAGCTTTACTTGCTTATCTCAAATATCACACTAACCTATTTTTCCCAACCTCTAGACCTTATGGGTTGCTTTTTAAGGGATACAGGAAGAACACATCAATGGGAAAAAATGTTCCACCATCAAGAGAGAGTTAATGCTCAATGTCCAGCAAATCAGATTAATACTGTAAAAAACAAATCATGTTGCAAATTTACAAATCTTACATGAAGATGGTATTTCTCCATTTTTATTTTTGAAGAATGCCATCTCACAAAGACTCCACATCATTCATTCCAACTTATCTACAAGTTAAATATTTAATTATATTATACTTTTAGTCACTCCTATCAGATTTTCCTTTTCATAAACTCAGATACTTTACTATTTTTTTTAAATTAATTAATTTATTTATTTTGTGTGTGTGTGGCCAGTTCAGCCCACCAGGGGGCGGGGCTGG
>NW_004524583.1:28504280-28507477 GCF_000260255.1 Octodon degus
GGTCCCTGTGCTTTTGCTTAGCTTAGCTTGTTCTAAGTAGGTGCTTTAGACCACTGAGCCATCTCACCAGCCCAGATACTTTACTATTGTTAGTGTGATCTAAAAGAGTAGACAAAATCCGTACTTGCAACACTCTTCAGCCTCACAACCCTCACACAGCAAACAAAGTCCTTCACAATTAAGCCCAGTCTTGCCAAACACCGCCGTAACTCTGAACAAACTGCTGCCTTAGCCTGGACTGTCCCTTAGCTGTCTGATCCATTTGCAGCTATTTTTCAAAATCAGGTTCAGCTGCCATTCTGTATGTAGCCTCTCTTACCTCTTCTTCAGAGAGCAGGCATTACTTCCCTAGCCCGGGACAGCTAGTTCAGGGATCTTATTCCCCACACCTTTCTGTGTTACGTACGCCTCTCCACATTCAACCTTACTCGGAGGGCAGGAATCAAGTTTCATTTATCCCCACAGCCTCAACATGTAGATAAGCACCTAGCATATACTCAACCCATACTTGATGAACTGAATTTCCATTAGTGAAGATACAGCTTATATGTACTCTCTGTCTTTAGTTTATCAAACATTCAACAATATAAACTGATACAGCTCAGCCTCTGTCCAACATTTTTATTTTTATTTATACTTTATTGGTCTAATCCAACTCTATAATTTCTTCTTTAAACTCTTTTCAAGTGTGCATCTTATAAAATAAGGAAATTTCCTTCAATTAAAAACAACCAGGGAGCAGAGCAAAGAGAAGAAACTTCTCATAGTTCTTACTTTGTAAACTTGGCTACTGAATCTGAAAAATCCATTTGAAATAAGGGGAAAAAGTCATGTGCCTTCTCCACTAAAAGCAAGGATGTACCCCTCACAAAAGGCTTTAATTTATTCTGGGTACGTGAGACCTCAGTAAGTGATTACCTGTATTATCGGACCATCTGCAACCCTCTGTTAAGCTGAAGCTTTCCCTTTATTGTATAAATAGGCTGCTTTACCTGGTTCTCGTTGTCATTCTGCTTCTTACACCTTAACAAACCGCAACAGCTTGGCACCATTATTGGCTTCTACTTAAATATGCTTAATGCCTTCTTTGGGATAAAAACCCATGTAGAAAGAGGACTGAAAGTTTTATATAACTCAACTGTTTATCTATCAACTGTCATTTGGAATTCTGATTGCTGGGATAGGAAAGGGTTAAAAAACTGGTAATGAAAGAAACTAAAATTACACTAATCTTCATCTCTTCTGTTCCCAGCAATTGCGTTAAAAAAAAAAAGAAGAGAAATGAGAAAAGGAAAAAAAATTTGATCTGCCAAAATGAAAAGTGTGCACTATAACCAAAACCATAACATCAGAGTCATATGGTATATGAATTACTTTTTTAAATCTTCAGAACCAGAAGAACAATGTTAAGAATTAAAGTTTCTGAGTTTCCCCTCTTGTAAATAAACCTAAATCCTGTGGCCATGAAATTTTGTACTAAGAATGTAAAAGAACTTCCATTCCACACTTTCGTTGTCATTTTAACAGAACATGTTTACAGAAACACGAAAATAAAAGATTGACTCAGTAAGATCAAAATGAGAAAATTTTTTTTTTCTTTTTTTTTTTTGGTGGAACCAGGGATTGAACTCAGGCCCTTACCGCTTGCGAGGGAAGTGCTTATTCCACTGAGCCATCTCCCCAGCCCCAAAATGAGAAATTTTTGACAATTAATTTTCACAGATATAAGGACTTTTATATAATAAGATGTGAGAATGTTGATTCCCCAACTATTACACAATTTTAAAGGAAAAAGGAAAATGTAAGTGTAGCGGTTTCACTTGTGCATACTGGTTTCAGCAAACAACAAAGGTTAAAAGATTTTTAAAGATTTAAGTTTTCTGCTTAAATATAGGTAGAATTTGCCATCTAGGATTTGCTAATGTACCATCTAAGATTAAGAGTTTCTGGAGTAATTTTTAAAACTGCAATTTAAAAGAACTAAGTAGAAAGAAAAGTGTGAAGACAACACTTAAGAAAAACCACAAGGGGTCGGGAAGATGGCTCAGTGGAATAAGCGCTTCCCTGGCAAGCATAAAGGCCTGAGTTCAATCCCTGGTTCCGCAAAAAAAACAAAAAAAAAAAAAAAAAAAAAAACATAGACTAGACACTACTGGGCACAAGTTCATGGACCACTGGTTATTCAAAAGTTGCTATAGTTTAATTGTTTACTATTAACACAGAAAGAAGAGTGACTGTGTTAGGGAAGAGTGATGAGATGGAAAAAATAAAAGGAAGGAAAACTTAGATGCCTACTACATGCAAAATACTGTACTTCTATTTAAGTTCGACGAACTTACAATGCAATACAACTGATGACTGGCACTTGTCATTAATTGGTTAAGAGTGATGAGTACTAAGCAAACTGTACTGGCTGGAAAGGGCAGCAAATCATGAGGCAATCAGTACCAACAAGTTCTGGGTTGTACATGGAGTACCAACCAAGCCCTGGTAAAGAATTTTCAGTCAAAATGCACCAAGTACCAAATACGCTGAGTTTTGAAGCAGTAGGGCTTGTGTGTGTATAATCGTGCTGTAAAGGACTTGGAAGGGAAGGCACTGGAAATGTTAAGCATTTGATCTGTACCACTTTGCTTGTAAGTGCCAGCAACGTTTTAAACCCATTCTGGTTTTTTTAGTTTCTTGGGGTGGAGGGAGGGTTGGTACTGGGGATCGAACTCAGGACCTTGCGCTTCCTAGGCAGGCGCTTATGCCACTGAGCTATCTCCCTAGCCCTCTGTTTTTAACATGTCACGCTGCCTAGAAGAAACAGCTGAGGCTGCAAATGTGTAAGATAGAACTGTTTTCCTTCCGTCCTTCTTTTTTTCCAAAGTTCTTCTAAGCAGATTCACATTTGTTTCATTTCAAGGAAGCAGAGTTTTTCTTTAGAGCCCCATAAGCACAAGGTGAAGAGAAATCCTATTAGGAAATTCACCTTGCTTGGGCAGGACTGCCAGTTAATACACTGGCTGTGCAGTAAGAGCAGGATCTTATTATATACTGACTCTCTCTACCTCAAGATTCATGAAAACTGGGCTGGTGAGATGGCTCAGTGGTCTAAAGCACCTACTTAGCACAAGCTTAGCAAAGCACAGGGACCGCGGTTCAATCCCCCAGCACCACATGCCAGCCAGCCCCGGCACCTGGTGGGCTGAGCT
>NW_004524583.1:28507577-28514595 GCF_000260255.1 Octodon degus
TCATGAAAAGTTTTACCTGCTCAGAAATAAGAGTCTGTAGCCTTTGAACTTCCAATTTTAATGCTTTGTTTTGGTCATTTACAATCTGAAAGGAAAAAAAAATTAATTTACTATGATTCTTTAAAAGAAACACGGCAATAAAAGCAATTCTCTGAATTTTTAAATCAAATCCATAATATTATTTTCACTGTAACAAGTGAATTACATACTGACGTAAGAATTCACATTTTGGGGCTGGGGAGATGGCTCAGTGGAATAAGTGCTTCTCTGGTGAGCGCAAGGGCCTGGGTTCCATCCCCAGTTCCACCAAAAACAAAAAAGAGTTCCCATTTGTTTTGGGGCAGAGGTGCTTGCCAGTCAGACACTCAAACCGGGCTGGCCATGAGCAAGACTTGCACTACAACAAGACAGACAACAACAGCCACAAATATGAACACCAGCAGAGACTGCCAAGGAAAAGTTGGGGCAAAGTAAACCGGGAACGTTAAAACACCAGGTAAGTCGAAACCGAGGAAGTTTATGACAAAATTCACTATTTGCGTAAGTGTCCAAATAAACTACAGAAATACTGCTTCAAAACAGTATTTCCTCATTCGTTACAACTGAAAATCCTAAGCTCATTCTAAGAAAGTGGAGTGTATAAACAAGCACGTACCTTAAATTCCTCCAATTTGTTTGAAATTTCACACTGTAACTTATCTTCAAGCAACCTTATTTTATCATCCTTAACATGAATGCTATGAGAAAAAAGCATCAATTAAAAACATTTCTTACATTCAAATAGTTTAAACCACGTGCTCATCCACTAATTTTAACCAGCAATATTTTCTGCAGAGTTATACTTAAACATAATTTATCAATGTCTCTATTTACAACATATTTAAATCACCTTTTTTGTATCTTCTCCAGTTCATGTGCTGCAACAGCCTGTTTGGAATAAATGAAAATGTATCTTTTCAGGAAGCACTCCAATCTTTCATTTCTTTTTTTTTTTTTTTTTGTTTATTTAATGTATTTTTAGTACAGGGTCGACAGGGTCTCACTACACAGATCATATTCATAGTGATTCTCCTGTTTTAAGCCTCCTAAGCACTGGGATTACAGGCTTGTGCCACCATGCCCAGTCTCAGTCGCCATCTCAGTGTGCCCAGGGGCGGGGACGGCACAGCACGTTGGGTATCAAACCCCAGTCCACTGAACTATCCAGCCAGCCCTCATTTATTTTTATACTTTCTTATACTTGGAAAAAGGTTATAGTAATATCATATAAGTCTGTAATGTTCATAGGTCAATTTTTATCCTAATAAAAAAGTCTTTCTTTGCTTTTTAGATTAAGTGGCAAGTGACATTAAAATTGTTTTAACTCACTCCTCTGACAGCTCAGAAATAATCCATCAGATCAAACATAACTTCAATATGAAATCGTCATAACAGAGGTTCTAAAGTGGTTTTCCACACATCACACAGCCAACCACAAACTAATTTATTATTCACATGAATAAAACTGGGGCTCAAAATATGAATAAAAATGAAATAGACAAATTAAAATTCTCAAATAAACACAAAAAAGCAATAAAGACCTACCTGCTCGTTTGCCAGAGCCTGTAATTTCTGCACCTCAGCTTTTAATAAGAAATTCATATTCTGTATATCCTAGACCAATGAAACAGAGTTCTATATTAGAATATTTAAGATAACTGACCTTAAGGAGTATAAGGCATCTGTCCTTTACTAAGAGTTAAGCAATGGTCTCAAATAATAAATGGCCTTAATCAGTAAGAGAAACTGTCAATTCCTGATATTTAGCATATTTATCAAATTGTTGGGAATAATATCTGAGAAAAGCCTTTTGACTTTTTCCTCTTAGAGAGCTAAAGAGGATTTTATAGTTCAGAAAAGAGAAAGGCATTTTTCAAATGAGTTCTAGAGTATTTTCCATTTTTCTTATAAACGAACGCTGATTATAGACATTATGATAATTCAACGTCAAGTCCTACAAAATATTTGTATAATAATTACTGACCTTAAGTTCCTCTTCTTTACTTGTTAAATGATCATGTTCACTTGCTAGGGAATCTTCAGTCTGTTTGATCTGTTTATCTTTTTCTGCAATCCTTTAAAAGCAAATAAATTTGTATATGCAATCAAAATTTATTAAGTCAAAATACAAATCAAAGGATTAAAATCCTTAAACAGGGTCATCTTTAAGTAGTTTCTTATATAATCATACTTTCCATTTCTACAGTCTCTTTTAAGTTTACCCATAACTGTTTTGTAATTACTGTAACTTCATATATATATATATCTTCCTAATTTTAAAATTTACCCTCAGGGGGCCAGGGAGATGGCTCAGTAGGATAAGTGCTTGACTGGCAAACGCAAGGATGAGTTCAATCCCCGGTTCCGCCAAAAAAAAAAAAATTTACCCTCAGGTTAATTTGTTCAAGTTCACAAGTCTGCTAAAGTTAAAAACAAGATTTTAGGTGCTCTGAATTCAAGTAACCTGTATCTATCTAAAATTTTACAAAATAAAACATTGAATTTTGTTTTGTGTATATTATCAGATAGCTAAAGAGTAGCTGCAGCTGCAAATTAGAAACAAAAATTAATTTACTTCCAATACTGCCCAAACAGAACCACCTTTTTTACATAACTGCCAACATTCCAAGTGAAAAGCTTCACCCACTCATTTTATTTATTTTGCAGTACCAGAGATCGAACTCGGGACCTTATACTTGCCAGGCAGGTACTTAGGTCGCTGAGCTAGCTCCCTGACCCTATGCCCATTCATTTTATGATGAAGACATTAAAACAAAAAATGTAATGGTTAGGGATCTAATACACAACAGGGGGTAAAAACAAAAGAGTGAAAGTTTCTCCAAATCCAGTATGGAGTATTTTCCAAGTAAGTAAGAGTATAAATTCAATCCTTTATAGGTATCTAAGACGTATCAGTTAGTGGTAACTACTTTAACTGCAAAAGAAGTTTGGAAAGGTAGGCTTACACTTTATGTAATTCTTCTGCTAGAACTGAAGCCGATGTCTAAGAAAGAAAAACATTGTCAACAGCTGTACAATAACCACCATAAGAGCGTTAAGAAAAATTTCTGTATATAGTTTTTAACCCATGGTAACTGTTCAAAATAGAGTAGCTACAATTATGAAAGCATGTTCGATCATGTATCATGAGACATAGAATGAAACAATTTGATAGGATTGAAAACTACATAAATGACAAGGAACAAATAGAAAACAACAGCCATAATGGCCAACTTTCACTGCTATACTTCTCTTATTTAGCATCAACTTTCAATAGAATTCACTTTATGATTAAGATAAGTAATCTGGTAATACTCATGTTCATCTTTACTTTTTAAGAAGTACTCACACATTCTCTAAATATTTAATTTTTGATAAATTTTCTAGAGCTACCTCTCAGCTGGTAACTAAAGATTTCAATCCAATTTGAGCTGACATTCACAGAAAACACACAAACCTAGAGCCTCCTTCCTTATATTAAATAGTTCTTCACTAATTACAGACTATGATTTCTAGAAAAAAAGCAACTAGAAAAAAATTACATTTACATGCTTTGGGAATTTATACGTGTGTGAACCTTAAAAACAGGCTTCTAATGTTAAAACCATTTTTTACACTGAAAAGTCAAAACTTAATACTTTTTGCTACAAATAATTGTACAGTTGAATTGAAATTTATAGTATATATATATATATTTTAGAAATGTACTTGGAAGCTTTTCCTTTTTCCTTCATGTTGTAGCGTTTATATTTTAAGGCCTACTTACCAATCATGACAGAATAATGTTGTCCAAATTAATAGATTTTACACTACCATTAAAAAAACTTTCAAACACCACTAACTGTGTCAAAGAATAAATTTTAAATTTGATTCTTTTGTGAATATATTCTGTGAGCTATGATTCACACATTGCTACTACATGTGGATATATGAAGTTTTCCATGATTAGTCAGTAGTGTGCAAATACCTTTAATACTTAAACCACTGTCCCAGACACTATTTATCCAATTTCTGCCGTTCTGCGACAGGACTGGGTTTTCCCAGTTCAGAATCATATCTGATTCTCTAGTGTTTCAAAAGAAGGAAAAACAGATACCTGAACTTATTTTCCTGAGAAGAGCTTTCTAACTTCCTCCTTTCCACTTAGTTGGATTTGAGTTTCACTGGAGTTTTCCCACAGCACTACCTACAATCCTGAACATCCAGCATTCAGGATCATCACTTCTTAATTCACTACCTAGTGTTCTAACTACTCATCCGGTGCTCAGCATTCAACAGGCACTCTGATGACTACATGGCTTGCAGTTATTATTGTTATTAATACTTTTTGAGACAGTTTCACACTATACAGTTTAGGCTGGCCTTGAGCCCACTAGGTAGCTGAGGCTGGCCTTACACTTGCAGTATTCTTCCTGCTTCAGCCTCACAAGTGCTAGGGTTACAGGTGTGCTCCATCATGTCTGGTTTCACAAGCTAGTATCAATAACAAACAAGAAAAATGCACTATTACCTGGGCTGCTATCTGGGAATGAAACTGCTGAATTTGTACTTTCAAGGCTTCATTCTGCTCCAAAATATCCTTTGATAAAGACCAAACAAAGAGAGGAAGAAAGTGTGGTATGAAGAAAGGTCCCAACATACGTAAATATATGACTCAGGTTCTGTTTATCTTTAAAAAGGCACTCTTAGATTCCAAAAGGCATTATTTGAAACAATGATTCGGTATTCTATTCTACGTTAATTAATTTATAAGGTGCAAATTAAGGAATGTCTTGTTTCTAAACTACAAGGAGCCTAAGACACAACACACTACATACGATACATGCCCAAAAGATGAAGCAGCAGGTACTCACTACCACTCCAGAATTAGGATTCGGTATATTCTGGTCTCCCTTTTTCGGCACACATATCTGATTTCTAGTGTTTCAAAAGAAGGAAAAACAGATACCTGAACTTGCATTTGTAGAGACTCTTCTTTGTTCACCCTTTTTTGCTCTGATTCCATTAACTGCATTAATCTTTGTTCCAACTGTTGTTTTGATACCAAGGTATCTGTAAGTTTACTATGTAGACTCTGTACTTCATTTTCTTTGGCCACAAATTTACTCTGTAAATCTGTAACAGAATACTGTATTTTATAAAGGTCTCTTTCTTTGCCTTGCTCATCTTTATCACAGGCACCGTCTCCTGTAGAAGGTGTCCTCGAATCTCTCCCACGCTCTGCACTCCAGCCCACAGCCGCCTCCCCGCGGCCTTATCTAGCACCCGGCACATCACACTCACTCCCCTATGTTCTAGAGGGAGCGTTTTGAAATCAGAGATTGCCTTTTCTCTGTATCTAGTTCTGTGTCCAAGGCTTGGCAGCAGTGAATATTTAATAAATGGTAACTGAATAGTAAACAGATTTTTTTTTTTTCCAGAACCGGGGATTGAACTCAGGCCTTTGCACTTGCCAGGCAAGCACTTATTCTACTGAGCTATCTCCCTGGCCCCAAAAAGATTTTTAAAAACTTACATCACTTCTTTAAAGCAGTAGTGGTGAATCTATGGCGCACAGGCTGTTTTCCTCTTAAGACAAAAGATATTAATGTATAAATTGTTTTTCTTCTAAACTAAAACCTCAGTATCTAGGTTTAATTGCCGAGTTGGCACTTTGTGATAGTAAGCGGGTTTTGGGTTGCACTTTGGGTGCTCATCTCTAAAAGGTTTGTCATCACTACTAAAGGTAAGCATTAATTAAAAGAAACAGTAATATAACATTAATAATTTGAGAAATTGGGTTTATGATCTTTCTCTATATAACTTTTATGTAATTATAAAACTCTCCTAATGCCAGGGATTTAGCTCAGTGGTACAGTGCGTGTCTAGCAAGCATGAAGTCCTGAGCTCAAGTACTGGTAACCCCCACACTCCTAAAAATCTATTCTAAAATTTAGAGCTTGTTAAAAAGCAAAATAAAAAGTATTCTTTAGTTTCCCAAAAATATTATTAAAAAGATATTTCAGAAAAATTTATTGTCTATTTTCTAAAGTTTGCTACCTGGAAATACCTTGTATAATGCCTCACAGAAAGATGCTGGGAAAAAAAATCTATTTAAAGGCTGACACATAATCTTTATTTAAAATAACAGATAACTTCTCGGTCTGCTTTTCTTCTCATACATAACTCCAAAAGAGAAAAATGAGAAGCAAACATAACTATCTAATTCTATAACAACAAATGAAAATAAGTTGAATAATCCCCCAGCGTTCCATGCTGGCCCTGCCCCTGAGGCATGCTGAGTTGGCAACTGAGATTCAGTGTGGTGGCGCAAGCCTGTAATCCCAGTGCTAGGGAGGCTGAAAAACAGGAAGGACCACTATGAGTCTGATCTGTGCAGTGAGACCCTGTAGACCTGAGACCCTATACTAAATACGTAGAAAGAAAATAAAGAGAATTATAAAAATAACCATTACCTTGGCAGAGAAAAAGAAAGGGAAAATAATCTAGAAGAAATACTAACAAGAAGAGTTAGCCAGGCAAGAGACAGAAAAGGAGTGTTGCGGGACTGTCCTACAACAATGTTGTATATGGTTAGATTTCTGGACTTATGTGTAAACATATATAATTCTTTATTCCTATTTTTAAAATATATTTTAATTTTCTTTGTCATATTCTGTAGGGACTTAAACTTTAACGTATCAATACTTGATGAAAAATACCTGTTCCATGTTATGCCTAAGGTGTTTTGATATGCAGACAGTGAGGTTAAGCTCAACAGCCTAGGTTATATGGCAATAACAATAAGTTTCTCTTCTGGGTTAACAACCTAAGTTTGCAGACCAAAATTAGAGAAAAAGGAGGGCCGCAAGAAAAGCCAACATTTTGGCCCTAGCCTTCCAAGGTCACTTAAGACTCAGGACATATGAGAACTTGTACTGTAACATCATGTAACTCAGTAGTGTCCCAAATTTTCTGATCAAGGAGATTATGGGGCCAA
>NW_004524583.1:28514865-28527038 GCF_000260255.1 Octodon degus
GTTATGTTGAGCTGTAGGGGACTCAGGTCAACAACTTCTGACATTGCCAGTCAAGTGGAAGACCCAATACTATTATGGACTACTGGACTATTTTGGAATATTTTGCTGCGTTCACACACCTATAATATTTAAATGATGGAACTAAACAAAAAAAGGAGTATAGATGAATGTCCATTTTGTATCTGTGTATTCAAAATGGTTAGGATATATTGCTACAGTCTCTTAATTCAAGGAATAGAGGAATTTGTTCTAACAGTGTTTGTAAATAGGATATCATTTCTGCATCTTGTACAACCAACCACTAGGAAGGCAGTATGCAATGTGTTAATTATTGGAACTGTCTTACCAATTTGACTAGAAACTGTCTCATTGCTATTTATTTCTCAATAAAATTATGGAAGAAAAAAAAAAAAAAAGAAGAGTTAACCAGGGAGATATCTCAGTGTCTTAAGCACCTGCCTAGCAAGAGTAAAGTCCTGAGTTCAATCCCTGGTACTGCAAGAACAAAAGGTCAGACTCTTGCAAGAGTTACTACATTTTAATGAAACCTGCCTCCCTGTCTCACCATAAGCAAGTCCAAAACGGTGCTCAAACATGAGGAAGGGAGGCCATGGATAGAAAGACAATGTGGGGAAGAATAGAAAAGGTATGTATGCAAATACTCTTTAAAAAAGGTAAAACATAGGACATTAAAACGATATAACTCAAAGGGTAACTTTAATGATTAACTACATTAAGTCATATTTTACAACTCAGAAGAGTATGACATTTCTTATTATCAAGAGTAAATGCTGAAACACTGAATTAATGTCTTTACAATTATGTAGAGGAAGAGACTAACGACAACAGAAAATAGGACAGACAGAATTATTACTAAAATGGCCATATTATCAAAAGCAACGTACTAATTTAATAAAATCTGTATCAAAATACCAACATTCTACACAGAATTGGAAAAAAATAAATCTAAACTTTTTATGCAATCACACAAGACCCAGGATAGCCAAAGCAATCCTCAGCAAAAGGAGTAAAAAGGAAAGAGGGGATTGTAAGTTATACTATGAAGCTACAGGAACAAAACCAGCGTGTATGGGCACAAAAATAGACACACAGACCAATGGAACAGGAGACACAGAAACAAGCCCATTTACTTTTATCCATCTCATCTTTGATAAAGATGCTAAAACCATCCTGGAGAAAGGACACCTCTTTAAGAAATGGCACTAGATCGATACCTCTCACTCTATATTAACATGTTCCCATCAGCATGAAACACTAGTGTTATATGTCCCATCAGTCTTACCAATGATAGCATCAATGGATCTAATAACTTTTAGTGATCTTCTTGGTAATAAATTAATAAAAAATTGGTGGCTCAAGCTGGCAGGAATATAACACACTCAAAAGAGAGCTGCCAGGCAATAAGACATACTATATTTCACTGAAAATGAGACTGAGTCTTGTATTAATTTTTGCTGAAAAGAGTAGGGCTTCTTTTCAAAAGATGTCTTATTTTTTCCTGCACAACAATTTATATTCATGTGCAAAAACCTCTATTTATTCAAATATAGTCATATCATGTTCTTTTGGAACATGTCATAATCCTCTGAACCTGAACTCTGGCTGAACTTTTGAGACTATATTTCCTGCAGAGCCATTGGCCCCAATCTCTCATGTCCAGCAATGGAGCTCTCCTTAAATGAGTACTTCTTACCCATGTAGCCTGCTTGGAATACACTGGAAATAAAGCTGTCAGAGATTACATTCCATGTGTTCTTCACCCATGTCACAACCTCTTGTAGGCTGGGCTTCACAATGTTTCCATTAAGTCAAGCGTTAATTGAAGATTTAGGAGATAGGAGTGGCAACAAAAATGGTAACAGTTAAGAATGATGGTCAACAAAAAAGTAACCAAAGAGTTACGGGCACCAAATTTAGAAAACATTTTTTTTTTTTATTTCACATGGGCAGATTAACTATCTCCCTTACAACTCAGAACATACTGAATTATAAAGATTCATGTTAGACACACCCATGTCCATTCATTATGAAGTGTGTAAATTATCTGTGTGCTGCGCCTGTACTCTTATTGGCCATCCAGCAATGTCTCAAATTCATCTGTTTATACAGACATTTACTGCTTGTCCAAAGATACCTGCTTATTTATAAATTGTAATTTATGTTATTTTTAAAGCATTAATGTTAATTCTATTTATATTTTTTATTTCTGTGATTTTAAAGTTCAATACATCTTCTATGTGTTGTAATGGACATATTAAATGCATCTGTCTGGGTGATGTCAACTAGGGTTTACATTACAAGCACCTTAAACAAGCAAACAAACAAAAAAAAAACCACAGTAGGGTTTATCTTCTAGATAGGTCTTATTTTAGGAGAAATACAGTACAAATTATGGACCTACTATGAATGGATTAGATCAAAATAAATACATACTTAAGATATAAAACAGAAACACTTGAAACCGCAGGCAGGTAAAACACTTTTAAGACATAGGTATAGGTGAAGATTTCTTGAACAGAAATCCAATAGCACAAGTAATTACACTAAGAATTAGCAGATGAGACTACTGTGTATATGAGGTTTTGTTGTTGTTGGTTTTTTTTTTTTTTTTTTTTTTTTTTTTTTTTGTATTTTAGGGAAGGGTCTACAGGGTGTTCAGGGTCTCAGTACTAGCTCAGACTTGTAATGATTCTCCTGTTTACAGCCTCCCAAGTGCTGGGATTACAGGCATGTGCCACATGCCCAGTCTCTTTCACCTTCTCAGTGAGCCCGGGGGCGGGGCTGGCATGGCAGGCCTGGGGATCGGCAGGCCTGGAGATTGAACCGCCAGCCCATGCGCCTGCTTGTAGGCACTTTAATCTGCTCAGTTATTTGTCCGGCCCTTAGTGTATTAAGTTTTAAAAAACTAAACAACAAAAGAAACAGAGTGAAGAGAACCTTCAAAAGGGCAAAACAATTTTGATAGTTATTCTTCTGATAGAAGACTAAAGCCAATATATAAAGAACACAAAAATACTAGAGCCTCACACCTGGACAAATAACCCAATTAGAAAACAGGCAAATGAAATGAATAGACACTTATCAAAAGCAGCAGCAAAATGGTCGATAAGTATATGAAAATATGTTGAACATCCTTAGTCATTAGAGAAACATAAATCAACACTGACGTTCTATCTTCTATCCAGTAAGAGTAACTTATTATCAAAAAATAAATGATGGTAAGGACACGAGGTGTATATGTGTCAAAAGGAATTTTTCTACATTGTTGATGTTAATGTATACTAGTCAAACATGGAAAACAATACGGAGATTCCTCAAAATAACTAAAAATAGAAATTCCATTTAATCTAGCTATAACTCTCTAGGGCAGTTCCCTGAAGGAGTTAAAGATACTGTAGAGACAGACACATGTATGCTTATAGCAATGCCATTCACAGATGCTGAGCTATCAAAGCAGCTTAGATGCCCAACCACAAATGGCTACAGAAAACGTACTACACTCACAAAATGAAATACTGTTCAGCCATAAAGGACAAATACCAGTTTTATGTAGGAAAATGGATGGAACTTAAGACCATAATGTTTCATTAAATAAATTAGGTGCAGAAGATTTACTATTGCAAGATTTCTTTTATTAAAAAACAAAAAATATAAAGAGTAAAAACAAGATATGGTAGAAAAGAGGGAGACAGAGACTTCTTGGAGACAGAGAAGGGAGAAAGAGGAAAGAGCTGCCCCAAGCATAAATAAGGAAGTGAAGGAATGGGTATAGAAAATGAACTAAATAACACACAGACACAGACAGTTACACACACACACACACACACACTTCTAAAAATTAATGTATTATGTGTTGCAAACATACACTTTTTTTTTTTTTTTTTTTAAATGTATTTGGTATAGTCTCACTACGCAGCTCAAACTCCTAGTGATCCTCCTGTTTTCAGCCTCCCTGGTGCTGGGGTTACAGGCACGCACCATCACATCCGGACTGGGTTGCCAGTTCAGCGCACCCGGGGGCGCGGCCGGCGTACCATGCAGGACTCCTGCTCGTTGTCCTTGCCTAAGGAGGCGCTTAGTCCACTGAGCTACCTCACTGGTCCTATTAAACTTTTTAAAATTCTGTGACGGAAATTATTTTCAACTTAGACTTGATGTCTAATCAAACCATCAGTGGAGTGTGAAAGTAGAATAATGACATTATGCAACACAAGGCCTCCAGGAGTGTACTGAGCTTCTGCAGCTTCTAAAAAGCATGCATCACAAAGGGAAAGAGGAAAGCAAGAAAGGTGGCAGTGGCTCAGGATCCAAAAGGAAAGGAAGACAAAAACAACAACAATAAAAATAAACACCAAAGCAAGTCTCAGGAGACAGCTAGGGAACCTCATGATGCTGCCTTGGTTCACGAACTTAATTCTTCCCACATTTTTGGCTACAAACAAAATTAGATGAAAACCGAATTTCCCCTTAAAATTAACACTGAGCCCCTTAAAATTAACATTGAGCCTAACTATTGAATTTGATTATTCATTCAATTCAGTCTGCAACCAGAATTGTAGGAAGAATTAAGTTTGTAAACCAAGGTATCACTTGTGCCATGGCAGGAAAACAGAAGATTTCAGGAGGAAGCACCAAGAAAAGTTGCTAGACTGCAGAGTATGTTATATGCTGACAGGCAGCAGCTCGGTGGAGTGGGCTCAGGAAAGTTTAATGACAATAAAATTTTAAGCAATAAAACAAAAGATCAAGCAGGTGAAAAAATTAGAAAAAACTAGTTCTAGAAAATAAATATTAAAGAACACCAGTTTTAGCACGTATCTTGGCTTAGCATTCCAGTATACAGTCATAATGATAACAACAATGAATATTGACATAAACGAAAAGTATGTATAGCCATATCAAGTCAGTACGAGACAGGTGAGAATAACGATGTAGGGAACAAAGCTCTCCCTTCAGTAGGAAGTCAGATATCAAGAAAGCAATTTAAGTACTAATGCTGTTTGTTTAGAAATACAAAGTACCCCCAGAAATGAACGATGATACATTCCTGTGATCTCAGCTACCTAAGAAGCTAAGGCAGGAGGACTGAAAGTTTAAAGGCCAGCCTGGACAACTTGGCAAGACTTTTTCATAAGATTTTAAAAGGTGGGCTGGGGATTTGGCTCAACAGTAGAACGCTTGCGCTGGGTTTAGTCTTCTACAATTAAAAAAAAGAGAGAGATTTAAACAGGTCTGGGGATTTAGTTTAGACAGCACTACCTGGGTTCAGTGCCCAGTACCACAAATAAATAAATAATAAACAAACAAACAAACAAATGCATGCATGCATGCATGCATACCAAACATGAAAAGTTAAAGAAAAATTTCCAACGTGAGTTCCTCTGACAAAAGTGAAGTTTCACTGTCTGGAGCAGTGATGAATCTTTTAGAGACTGAGGGTCCACACTGCAACCCAAAGCCCACTTATTTATCACACAATGCCAATACTGCATTAAAGCACAACACTGAGGTTTTAGTTTAGAAAAAACAACAACTAGCATCTTTTGTCTTAAAAGTATGTAACAGGTGTGCTTTAGGTTCACCACAACCAGTCTAGAGTTATACAATTTATGTACAGTATATATCAGTAAGGGTAAAATTTTACTGTCTATAGTTACATACTTTTTCCACAGTATATATTTGTAGGAATAAAGTTTTATATCTATATTATATAATTTATGTTATAATCCCTTTAGCAACGTTTCTGTGCTCCACAGATGAAATACAAAATATTAATTTAAAAATAAACTATCGTAACATGAATACAAACTTTATATACAAGAGAAACAGATCTTAAGTTATCTTATGTACATTTATATACTGAAGAAGAGGGAGGGCCCAGGGGAGGGAGAATCAGAAGAAACAGAAGGCCTCAGAAGCCAAACTTCTTCCATTCTACTGTGGGAACTATACTCTTTCTAACTGAGTCCCTCCTCTGCAGGAGAAAAGGAGTAGTGAAGACACAGACAAGACTCATATTAAAAGTGCCAGCACCACTCATGTGGGTCTATCAAACTATGAATAGTAAAAGTTAGCATTTATTAAGTACACAGTTTCATGGAAACTACTTGGAACAGTAATATTCTCATTATTTTTCTCTTTAAACCTAGGAAGTCTTTTCTTAAGAAGAAGAAAATACAATTATAAGCTAATCAAGAAAACAAAAGGGAAAAACTAGAGAGTAGGAGGAGAAAAAACTCAAGGCTACATTCCCATTACTTCATGATGTACTATAACTTTGCCTACAATTTATTGCTTCAGAAAAAACTAGGAGAAACTCAAAATATGAAGAACAAAATAAAAGATACAAAATAGGAAGGTATGGGGCTGGTGAGATGGCTCAGTGGTCTAAAGTACCTACTTAGAACAAGCTAAGCCAAGCAAAGCACAGGGACCTCGGTTCAATCCCCCAGCGCCACATGCCAGCCCGCCCGCCCCCTGGTGGGCTGAGCTGGCCACACACAAAATAAACAAATAAATAAATAAATACATAAATATTTTTTTAAAAAAACAGGAAGGTAGATCAAATGAGAACAGGATTGAGATGAGAGGACAGAATGGCTGATGAGGAGGAGATGAAAAGAGAACTAAGATGTGCGTATGTATATGTACCAACTCCCCACAGGAATATACTCAAGTACTTTAAATATGTATTAATAAAAAGTAATTGAAGAAAAGCTTGTAAGCTTCTTGTTTTAAAATCCTAAAAAGGTCAAAGAAATACAGATAATCTGAAAGGGTGAAAGTTATTTTTATTGAGCTGTAACTAAAATTGCCACATTATACTTCCTTCACAAATGGAGAAAGGAAAACATTTTACCCCAAATTACAGACAGCTCACATGAGTGCCTCTTCCCCTTACCTTGCTGCGCTGCATCATGTTCTGCTGTTCTTTTCCGGATGTAGGTTTGAACTTCTTCCCATCTTCTCTCAGCTTCTTGGAGTTGAACCTTGATATTTTAAAAAGGAGCAAGCAAAAATTAGCCAAACAAAAAGATTTCCACTTTTAAAAAAAGAAAATAGCATCCTTCACCTTATTAAGAATCATGGCTCTGGGGCTGGTGAGATAGCTTGGTAGTCTAAGCTTTCAAGGACTTGAGTTCAATCCCCAGTACTTACTGCATGCTGTGCTGGCTCTGGGCTGAGCCAGCCACCAAAACCAGGCATGGTGGCACATCCCAGTAATCCCAGTGCTGGGGAGGCTGAGATAGGAGGATCACTATGAGGCTGAGCTGCGTAGCAAGACCCTATACCAAGTAAATAAGTAAATAAAAGATTAAAAATAAAATTTTTTTAAAAAAATTTTAAATGCTGTATCTTAAAATTACAACTAGTCTCAGACATTTTTAAGAAAACAGACAGACAAACACGGTCTGGCTGCCATTTCTTTATCAGTTACATCTATCCTGGTCCTCCGATACAAGAGGTATTCACAAATACAATATTAGTACTGTTAGATCAATACTGCCATTACTATATATGTATCTGATCCACTTAGCTATGACCTGTTTTCCATCGGTCTTTTCTTCTTTTTTTTATGTACTTGGTTGTCACAGGGTTTCACTATGCAGTTCGGACTAATAGTGACCCTCCTATCTTCAGCCTCCCCAGCACTGGGATTACAGGTGTGTACCACCACACCTGGACTCTGGCCAGCTCAGCCCGCCCTGGCGGCAGGGGTTGGTGCTGGCATGGCATGTGGTGCCAGGGATCAAACCATGGTCCCCAGGCTTGCCTAAGCAGGTACTTTAGTCCACTGAGCTATCTCTCCAGCCTTCCGTTAGTGTTTCTTCAGCTGGTAACTATCTGAAATACATGATGGTCTCTTCATTGCTAAATCTTAGTAACTACTAAAATTTATATTTTGAGATATATATATATTACAAATCTCCAATTATGACTGTAGTATTTAAAGTTATCTATCTGTATCTGTGGAGGACAGATTTCTATATCTACAAAATCAGCAGTAAATCAACGTGCAAAATCAAATTTAAGTAATAAAGTATATAACATCATGCAGGATCTAAGAAAACTTCAGGAAGTCTCAAAGTCTCTTAAATCCCCTTATTTCCTAGTCCCAAGCCTTTGAGCACTTCACATTCATGGTCTCAAGGTCTCATCATGTCTGTGATCTAGATGGGAATCTACCTGGTACAGTGAGGCTTCATTTCAGTTTCATTAAACTGTACCTTCAACAAATCCCCTCCTCAATAAAGGGAGTGTCTCGGTTACTTTTTCCGTACTGACACAATATCCAACATGTACAATTTGGAGAAGCTGATTTTAGCTAACATTACAGACTCTGGTTGGCTAGCTCCAATGAGGAAACAGCATGGGAGAAAGGCATGGTGGAAGGAAAGCTGCTCACCTCGTGGTGAACAGGAAGCAGACAGAGCAAGAAGGAGCTGTATCCTTCCAGGTGATGCCCCCAGAGACCTGCCTCTTCCAGCCAGAGTTCACTTCCTAACAGAAAGTCAGCTAAACAGCCTTCCAAAAGTCTTGCCTATGAGGACATGAGGCTCTTGAGGGACCTCAAGATACAAATCATAACAGGGAGGAAAAGCTGATTCTCCTCATTAGCATATAAGCTGTATGAGTGTACCCAGAGCACAAACAAGGTGAGAGAAAATAATGTGCTCCCCCTTGGTCATCCTGAGTCATCCTGCGCATCTCTTTTGAGCAAGAGCATCTCACTGTATTGAGTGACACTATGATGTCTGAAGACAAAGTATTTGATTTTTGCATACCAAGAATTCAATGCAAGCTACTGGGCCAGGACTTAAATCTTATGCTCAAGCAAGGGAAACCCCCTTTCCAGTGCTAAAAGAAAACAGGCTTCATTGGACTGAGAAATTCATTCAAGTTAAGGATGATAAAATGATACACAAAGTAATTTTAACTATGTGACTTTTGCCTGGCACATGTAGGCCCTAATCCACATACGTAACACTTTCAAAATTATACCACTTATTTACACATGTCAGGTAATTTCATTTTTCATACTTTCAGTCTTCAGCTTCATTTAAAGCCTATATTCAATTATTTCATTAGGTCACACATTGCTGCAGAGAGTTATGGTTCTTTAATTTTATTTTTAATCCTTTATTTACTTGGTAAAGGGTCTTGCTACGCAGCTCAGCCTCATAGTGATCCTCCTATCTCAGCCTCCCCAGCACTGGGATTACTGGGATGTGCCACCATGCCTGGTTTTGGTGGCTGGCTCAGCCCAGAGCCAGCACAGCATGCAGTAAGTACTGGGGATTGAACTCAAGTCCTTGAAAGCTTAGACTACCAAGCTATCTCACCAGCCCCAGAGCCATGATTCTTAATAAACCTCAAACTATACTTCTTAAACCTACATATCATACTTAGGCTACAAATTTAATATCTATATTATTTATGAAAAGATAAAATAGAAGTGCGGATGTATTACCTTCAACTGAGTAACTGCTTGCTCAGCATTCTTCTTTTGGACTTCCTCTTGTTGTAGCTTCCCTGTTTTTTCAGTCAGCTCATTCACTAACCTAGCATAATCCTGGCGAAGTTTGTTTAGTTCTGCAGACTGCCTGGAAACAGTAACTGGATTAGGAATCTTCCATTACTACAAGCATATACAAAACAACATATTTTATTAATTTTGCTGAGCTAATAATTTCATTTACAAAGAAGTGAAAAAGAACACAAATAAGTATTTGGTTGTGTGCAATTCCCAAATAATTCCAATGACAATTCACAAATTCTAGACTGCCAAGAAATATCAAGAAAAATGGATAAACACAAACTTATGAGGCACCAGTGTCACCCTCCAACTGATCTTCTGAAAAGCTATTAAAATCAACCAATTAGAATTCTTATTTTGTGCAAGGACCGTACTACTCTCTCTAGGGTAATGGGTCTCAAAGAATGGCCCCAAAACCAACTGTACCCTGTTAAGAGGAACATGTTTTCATATGCAGATTCCTGAGCTCCACCTTAGGTCAGTAGATCAGAAAAACTTTTAGGAATAGGACTTAATACATTTTAAGTTAGCAAGCCAGGTGTCATACTGAATAATAATTTGCAAACTACTCTAGTAGGAATGGTTTAAAACTTGCAAATTAAGCCTCATAAAGGGCCAGGGAGATGGCTCATAGAATAAGTGCTTGCCTGGCAAGTGGAAGGGCCTGAGTTCAATCCTCCATTCCGGAAGGAAAAAAAAAGGCCTCACAAATCTGTAGTTTTCTACTAATTGTAGTATTAAGTGATATATATGTAATACATAAATTATATATAAAATTGCATATAACTAATACTCTTCACATAGCAAGAGAATTTTTGAAGAGTTACTCAATTTGAGAAGCACATATAAGAAAAGTCTATGTGTTCACCAGTCTCCCTATTAGGAATTCACCAACCATCTTGTGAAAACCCACACTAGAGTCTGTCCAGAGGACTCAAGCTCCAGCAGTAGCTACAACATAAAAGGTTTTTACACAAGAAAAATAAAATAAATTAAGTCTTAAAAAAAAAAAAGAAAAGTCTAACCAATTATTATAAGTACCATTTTAATGATTTAACAAAATATTCTGCCGCTGAATTAAGATGGAAGTACTTGGAAACATACTTGCTTTCCAGCTGATTTGTGGTGTTGCTGACAGCATCTCTCAGTATACCATTTTCCTGCTTCAAGTGTGCTATCTCTGCTTCCATCTGCTCACGAACTTGCTGAAACTGGTTCACATGTATAAAACTTAGAAAAAGGTTGCCAAAGCTACTTTTACAAATTTTATTACAATGAGAATATAAAAAAGCATCAGCAGAATAAAATGTGAATTGCTCTTCTCAAATATATATAAATATCTAAAGGAAGTTGTTTGTGGATTTTAAGAATTGAACCCAGGACCTTGTACTTGCTACGGAGCTATATCACCAGGCCTTTTTTTATCCTGAAATATGTCTTGACAAGTGCCCAGGTAGACTCTGAATCTGTCGGCAGAATCCTTCTGCTTCACATTCCTGAGTACCTATGATTACAGTAGGCATGTGGCATCACACCTGGCCAAGAACTGTATTTTTGGTGTGGAATCAAAGGTAAACAGAGAGACTGGGTATGGTGTCACACGCCTGTAATCCCAGCACTTGGGAGGCTATAAACAGGAGGGTCACTATGAGTCCAATCTATGCAGTGAGACCCTCTGGACCCTGTCCTAACTACAAAAGAAAAAAAGTAAACAGAAGCTGCAATAGCAGTTAAGAATACAAGAAACTATTAGCTATTATCACACTGAAAAGAGAAAATAAACACAGAGTTCCAAAATTAAAAGTTGATTTTAGGAATCTCTACTCAAGACTCTCACAGAAAAGCCTGTTACGATCTTAGAATATATCAGTTATGTGTCAATTATATTCTTAAATAAAAGTCTTTAGTAGCCTAAAGTTTAAAACCTAGAAATATGCTCAATTTATGTTACACATTGAGCCATAATAAAATCAATGACACAAAAATCTACTTTGCTAGAAGAGGGAAGAAAAGAAGAGTAAAATAAAAGAAAAAATGACAAAAGAAGGAAAACATGGAAACAAAACTTTGTAAATGGACAGGGGAAGAGGGATTGAAGAGAGGATAGGAGAATAGCAGGAAAAGTTATCATGTGTCATACAAACTCTCTCTGATCAATGTGAGCATTATGTATAATTAAAATGTACCAATAAATCTTACTTTAAAAAATTTACTTGCTAAATTAGTATGACCTTGTCTACATTCGTAAGTACCTTAATGTGCCTGATCTCATCTAAAAGAATATGACATCTAGTTATTCTTGCGGTAAATATATATACATCGTAAAATGTAGAATGTTAAAACTTACAAATGTAAAGCTCAATCATATCAATATATCCATTATTACTGTACAACCATCAGTACAGTTCATCTCTGTAACTCTTATGAAGAACTCTAGCCAGGCATGGTGGCACACGCCTGAGAGGGTAAGGCAGTAGGACTGCCATGCATTCAAGTCCAGTCTGGTTTGCACATGGTAGTGAGTTCACAGCAGGCATGAACTAATAGGGAGACTTTTATGTAGGGTCGTAGAGTCGCAAATAACACAGGAAAGAAGGAGGAAAAAGAGGAGGAG
>NW_004524583.1:28533479-28534834 GCF_000260255.1 Octodon degus
AAAAAAAAAAAGTACAATCCTAAGATACCCACTGAGCACTAAAAACTCACGATAAGTTACTCTTCTATCCAGGTTCCATTTCTTCATCTTAACTGCTGATTTAGAAGACCAACACAATCTGTGTGTCATACCTAAGGAGCATTCCCTGTCAATCCTGCAATCTTTCTCTTACCCACTTCCCATGTCCAGTGGTCCCAGCCATCCAACATGATGATGTGCTTATTCATCTACTTGCAGCCTCCCTACTTCATCCCCACGCAGAAAATGTGTCTACCTGAGCCAAGGAGTGAGTTTTGTCACATATATGTCTATGGACTAGCACAGAAACACACAAGCACTTAAGTTTGCTAAATAAAGGAATGTACAGATTTCATCTTGTTTTCAAAGAAAGACACTATACCTTTATCTGCATCTGTTGAGTCTCTTGATAACTGACATGTATTTTGTTTTGAAATACATTATGTTCTTTTTCCAGTGTTCCAATCCGATCTTTCATCCTTGCTATAATTACATTGCTTCTTTCTTTCTCTGTCATTATTTCCTGTAAGAATAAAGCAGAAAAGAAATCATGAAAAACTTGCTATTAAAAAGTGTTATAGTGGCCGGAGATGGCTCAGGGGAATAAGCGCTTCCCTGGCAAGCACAAGAGCCTAAGTTCAATCCCCGATTCCGCAAAAAAAAAGTGTTATAAGTTTATAACCATAAGAAAATCCTTCTAATTCCAGTAAAATAATCACGAATGCTAAAAAAGTAAGTGCTTGCTTAAAGAACAGTTAAAGATCTTTTTTTAAAGAAAGTCTTTGTCTCTCACCTGCTCTTCACATTAATTCTCTTGATAAACACATCACTGTGTTTACTTTTACTCCAAATGCACTTTCTGGTTAAGAGTTCAACACTGAGCCTAGAATAAATCTAACATTCTAAATTGATTGCATTAAAGAATACTTTAAGGCAAAACAGTTAGCATTCCCAGACTATAGCTTTCTTCTGAAAAAAATGTCTGGGGAGACTAATGGGGTGGCATCTCTCCTAGAGGAAGAAATATGAAAGGTTGAGAAAGTGAAAGCTTTATCATCAAGAATGGGCCAGGGAGATGGCTCAGTAGAATAAGTGCTTCCCTGGCAAGCGCAAGGGTCTGAGTTCAATCCCCGGTTCCGCCAAAAAAAAGAAAAATTACAGGTAAGGAAACAACTTAAATGTTATCTGCAGGTATGACAAACCCATGTGTCTGCTCTAAAGAACTATTTGACAAAATCTGACGTTTTTATATAATCTATGATTGCTTGTAAGTTATTTTATATTTTTATATTTTATATATTTTTATTACAGGGTGTACAGGGTCTCACTACACAGAT
>NW_004524583.1:28534934-28536994 GCF_000260255.1 Octodon degus
GGAGGAGGAGGAACTGAAGAAGAGGAGGGGAAAAGAGAGAAAAGAAAAAAAAAAAGAAAGAAGTCTACCTCCATTAACTAGTAACTTCCCTTGCCCCTCTTCCTAGTTCCTGGAATGTGCCACTATAATTTTTCTCTGATATCTATTTTTAATTTCAAAATTACAGAATCAGAAAAGATAGAACGGTCTACGGCCATACCACCCTGAACGCGCCCGAACTCGTCTGATCTCGGAAGCTAAGCAGGGTCAGGCCTGGTTAGTACTTGGATGAGAGAAAAGACAGAACATTGAAGCACATAGTCATATAAAAAAAATCTTACTTTAATACGCAAAGTTATTCTTTAATAAGAAATTAATAGATGTTGGTAACCTTAATTTAGTTGAGACAATACTTTTATTTTTCAGAAAATTTACATGGAATCTATATTCTCACTTCTAAAAGTAATCAAATAATTCAATCATGTAAATATCTTTTACCTTCAAGAAAAGATGTTGCTGTAAGTACTTAGTTTTTAAGTGAATAGTAAGCAGTAATTATTGAGGGTAGGAAGATCAATTCAATAACCTGACTTATAGGAAAGAGAGTATCCACAATGGCTGTAGAACAGGATGATGGAGGAGTGTGATGCATAAAAGGATGAAGCATCAAACAGCAACAACATGACAAGAGAGTCACCTGCTTCTCTGTTATCAGTGACATCTCAATAGAAAACAATGGAACTTGCATAGCAGTAAAAAGTAAAAATTTAGCAGACTCTTGATAATGATCAAAGCAATATTTTACAAAAAAATTAGGTATCACTTTCTAGCTAGAATGAAAAAGAGAAACCTATCAATAAGGGGCTATAATTATCCTACTATGAAATAGACTTAAGATATTTATGAAATGATAGATTAAGAAATGAATGCAAGAGTAACTACAAATCAAATGAATGCAAGAGTAACTACAAATCAACTATCTTTACGAGTAAGACAAAAAAAAAAAAAAGACTAGGCAAGAGAGAGAAGTCAAAGGGTTCAAGCATGAGGAAAATAATGCCTCATACTAGAAAATAAAACTTGACGAAGACAGGAATTTTATTTTCGGCACAGGTTATATCTGAGGTTGTAAGAGACCTTCAAAATTGAAGCAGCAACTAGCAAATGAAATAACAATTTCAAAGGAATTGGCCCAGAATTCAGTCAAGGGGGTTATTAGAAGCCTGGTCTGGCCAACAGATCCAAACCCCATTCTTCATTATCTTACCAGCCAAGTGTGATGGCACACAACTGTAATCCCAGCAGTCTGGGAGGCTGAGGCAGGAGGATCCAAAGTATGAACCCAGCCTCACTCCAGTGACTTAGTGAGACCCTGTCTCAAGCTTTTTTTTAAGGTTGGGCAAAGGCCCTAGGTTTAACCGCCAGTACCCTACTCATCAAAAGTCTCTGGGTGGTGATATGGGGGTGGGGAGAAAAGATGATTCACCAGTTTCCAGCTAAATAAATAAAATGAATGCTACATGAAAAAAAGGTAAGAAATGAACCACCTGAAACACTCAAGAAAAACAGGTGAAAGACTAAGAACAAACAAAAACCTGAAAGGGTCATTTAAGCAGAAACCATGCAAGTCATCATTCACTATCCCTTTTCCCCTCTAACACCACAAACATGTCCCATCTAACTCACTCTTGTGTATATTCCAAATCATCTCTTCACTGTCAACATTTACTTCAGGCCTTGCCCTCTCCATCATCGGAATTCCTTCAAAAACCTTCACCTTCCCGAATTAAAACACCAGGTGTGGGACTGGCGACGTAGCTCAGCAGACTAAGCACCTGCATAGGCAAGTGCAGGGACCAGGGTTCGATCCCTAGTACTGCATGCCTTGCCAGCCCCACCCCTGGGCACACTGAGCTGGCCATGAGACCAGGTGTGGTGGTACACGCCTATAATCACAGCACTGGGGAGGCTGGAAACAGGAAGATCACTATGAGTCTGAGTTGTGCAGTGAGACCCTGTACCAAATACATAAAAAAAAAAAAAAAAAAAAACAAAACAAACAACCACACTGCTCATAACTG
>NW_004524583.1:28543683-28562893 GCF_000260255.1 Octodon degus
AAATAAATAAATACAGTCAAAACATGATAGTCACAAAAAAAATTACACTAAATTTATAATTGTATGGAAACATATTTGTAAGAATGCTGACTAATCTTACCAGGCGTTCCTACTGACTTTTTAAAATTTACCTGCGATCACATAAAGGATCTCTATCAGACAACAGCTTTTGTCCTTGCTATCTCCTCACAGCTAGGTAGGGGAGGGAGAACCCCATATGCTCTCCTGCGCTTATTCCTTAAAAGAAGAAATAAGCGCTTCAAAAAGGAGATCACATTTTCTAGTTTCAGTTTTCTTCTCTTGTTTTATATGTTTCACATAGGCTTACTTTTCCTCTAAAATTTCTGTAGTTTTAAAAACTTGATTAAAAATTATAAATATTCACCACAGAAGCTCCAAATGCTTCTGTTTTTGCTTTTATTGTTTTTTTAAGACAGCATCTTGCCAAGTTCCAAGATAACCTTGAATTTACTACGTACCCCAAGCTGGCTCAGAATTCTGCATCTTCTTGCTTTGCCTCAAAAGTACTGGGATTACAGAACTATGCCATAATACTCAGCTTCTACAAAAATCCTCTTGTAATCCTAAAAATAGGATAACTAATATGCATTATTACTTTAAATTCATAACTCCACTGTGATTGTAATATGAGAGAGTGAGACACCTCCCTCCAAAAATGCTAAGCACTGGTTTTGTTGGGTAAATTTATTATACAAGTAATGCATTGGGGGCATATCGATTATTTTTAAACCTTTCACGGATTCTAATTTGGGGCACATCCCTTGAACATGAGGGTAATTCACCTGGGTTAACTGCTTACACCGCTCTTTCGTAGCAGCAGCATCTTCCTTCACAACAGTAAGCAGCTTGTCCTTCTCCTGAAGCTGATGCAGAAGCGCAGTCAATTCTCCTTTATTTGACTACAATTATAAAATTAATACAGACTTAGAAAGACGTAACATGAGCTTATGAGAATGAAGTATTTGCCATCAAGTATTTTTGGCCCAGTGCACAGCTCTGTAAAATACAGCTTTGTATTTTTGGCCAATGACTGCCAAAAACTGGTCAGCGAAGACAGTCAGAAAAGTCACTATAACATTATGCAGTCTCAAATTTCCAACAGCAGAAAAATCAAGAAGTAGATTTTTGCAAATTACAGAACTTCTAATTTTATTTTTATTTTAGAACTTCTAGTTTTAAACCCAGAGTAAAAACAGTGATTTCTCATTCCAGATCAAAAGAAACAATATGAAACCAAAAGGCAATTTACCACCACCAAAACAGTGCTCTTTAACCTCAAGGTATAATACCAGGAAAGACCACAAAAGTAAAGCAGAGTAAATACCAGCATTCAGTCACATGGCCAATATGCCCAGGTCAGAGGAGAAGCAACAGATGCATATAGGAGTTCTCTAAATTTAACAGGCAAGCTGAAAGGGAAAACCAAACAGCCCCCATCTGACATGAGAAATAAGTGCAGGGTTTTAAGGCAGAACTTTTTGAGCAGGAAACCTTGGAAGGAGAAAGAAAAAAAAATCAAAAATTGTATTCACAGTGAGTGGCTAGCAAGTGAGCAAATACGCCTCCTGTACTAAGGCCCCCTGTTTCAAGGGAAGAAGTAAGGGCCAGAAGCACACATTCATGCTCTCAGCTCCAGGACAATACAGGGGAGCACTAGCTTTTTGCTGGTTTTTTTTAATATATATATTTTAGAAAAGGGTCTACAGGGTGTTCAGGGTCTCACTACTAGATCAGACTCGTAGTGATTCTCCTGTTTACAGCTTCCCAAGTGCTGGGATTACAGGCACACACCACCATGCCCAGGCTCAACTGCCGTCTCAGCAGGCCCCAGGGGTGGAGCTGGCACGGCAGGCCTGGGGATCAAACCCCTAGCCCCTGCACCTGCTTGCAGGCACTTTAATGTGCTGAGTTATTTGGCCGGCCCTTTAGCTGTTTGTTCACTATTGCCAACCTCCAACACAGAGATAATCCAGAAGGCAAATCTCTCTCGGGAGAGGAGTGCTAGTAAACAAAATAAAACAAGGAGGCTGGTTAGATAGCTCAGCAGACTAAGTGCCTGCTTAGGCAAGCACAGGGACCAGGATTCGATCCCCTGCAGCACAGGCCATGCTGGCCCTGCCTCCGGGCACACTGAGCCTGCCATAGACTGGGCATACCAGCGTTCAGCGTGACTGAATGCCAGTATTTACTCTGCATTACTTTTGTGGTCTTTTCTGCTATTAAACCTTAAGGTTTAGCTCAGTGGATTAAAGTGCCTGCCAGCAGGCACAGGGGCTGGGAGTTTGATCACCAGGCCCACTGTGGTGTGCTGAGATGACAATTGAGACTGGGCGTGGTGGTACACACCTGTAATCCCAGCACTTGGGAGGCTATAAACAGGCAGATCACTATGAGTTCAATCTAGAAGTAAGACCCTTCCCTAAAAATACCCAAAAAATCCCCAAACCCTAGAAGTTCTAGAGGAGGATCATTACAAGTCTGAGCTGCATAGTGAGACCCTGTAGCAAATACATACATACATACAAAAGCAGGGTCTATACCATGTATTTTAAAAAGGAAAGCGGTACAAACGTCAAGTGAAGAAACACAAAAGGAAAAGGTTATCAGAGACAGACAAAAATTCTAATAAAATTATCACCTTAATTTAATTTTATTTATTTATTTGTGGCAAAGGGGATTGAACTCAGACCCTTGCCAGGGAAGCGCTTATTCT
Source organism: Octodon degus (assembly GCF_000260255.1). Lineage (NCBI taxonomy): Eukaryota > Metazoa > Chordata > Mammalia > Rodentia > Octodontidae > Octodon > Octodon degus. The sequence continues at coordinate 28,546,418 of NW_004524583.1, forward strand.
ACTAAGCCATCTCCCAGGCCCTGATGTGAACATTTCCAAAACACCTGTCCTATACCTTCTTTGTAGGCCTATCTAAAATAGAAATCAAGGGCAATCTGATTTGCCATCCAGGCTTTGGAGTTCAAAGCTTTCTCAGATAACAAAATAATTATCCTCACTCTCATACATAAGCTACCAGCAACGACCTCAGGCACAACAGCTGAGTGGTAGCGAATGCAGTGATTCCACCTGGAGGCTTTCCCCTGTGAGCTTTTCCCAGTGCTCCCAAGCAACTTGAAGACTCTTTAGGAAGGTATTCACCAATTATAGTAGAGTGAAACAAAGACAAACTCTTTAAGATTGTCACGGAAGTCCTTACAACAGAACCATCTGACTTTGTATTCAAAATCACAGTTACATTTCTTGCTTGTCCTGGAACTCCTCGCCACGCTAAGCCATTGCTAGCAACACAGTGAGTGAGACAGTCTAGCCAGCACACTGTACTGTAAAATTTACTGTCAAGAAGAGACATGGATGTATGAACAGACTTACACTGCTATAGTCAATATTATGGAAAAAAAAAAAAAAAAAAAAAAAAGGTCCAGAGTTACGCATGAAAGTAACAGGGTAGAGAATTTACACTATTAAATTTCAGGTTAGGCTTATATGAGAAAATAACAATCAAGGAAAGAGGAATTAGGCATAGGGGAAAAAAACTGGGTAAGCGAGGAAACAAAACAAAACAAAACAAAAAAAACAAGTTTGGTAGCTAGAAGCAGACAAAAACTAGTATGGGTGAAATGTAGTAAAGGGAAAATTTCATTAGATGAAGCCGTAGAGAGTAGTAGTCAGAAACCTGTTAAGGAACTGAGATTATGCACTAAGTATGACGAAAAAACCCAAATAGAGTTTTTTTGTTTTGTTTTTGGCGGAACCGGGGATTGAACTCAGATCCTTGTGCTTGCCAGGGAAGCACTTATTCCACTGAGCCATCTCCCCAGCCCCTAAATAGAGTTTTTAAAACTCAATAATCTTATTCATCTTTTAAAGGTTACCTTGCAGTTAAGTGGGGAAAACAGAATAGATAACTAAGAGGAAAAGAAAAACATCAATTTGGAGACTACTGCAGGCCACCAAGAAAGAGACAATGACTCAGAGAAGAGTAGCCTTTACTTAGAAAAATTAAACCACTAAAGTAGCTAAGTGAATAGGTGGGGTACCTGTGTGTACACAGCGTTTTTTCAGAATAAGGACAGTTATCTATCATAATATTGAATATCAGGGTCAATGTCATCTTACTAAGGCAAAATTTTAAAACTCATTTTTTCCAATATGACATAGTATGACATTATTACTCATAAGAATAACATTAACTCAATGAACATTTTCTGTTTTGAGTTTTGTTTTTTTTTTACTTTTACAAACTTTTTACCAGTCTTAAAGACCTGCCATCCAAATCTTTGTTTTTAACCACTTAACATTTTTTACATACTGATTATCCCCAAACATCGCTATGGTAGGTGTTGAATGCTTTAGATATATAATACCCACAAGAATTATCAAATAAATATGACACAATTTGTTGTTTTTATATTTCCTATTATGCTATAAAATTGAAGGAAAATATGCAGTATTGGCCATCCGATATTTAATTATTTGGGCTAGTAAGTGGTTAAAGGGAATATCACATATACTCAAGCAGACATGGTCTAGAACATTCCATATATGCTACCCAAAATAACTGACCTTGACTTTAAAACTTGTAGTCAGACCAAGTGTATAGCTTAGTCAAATTCCAAATGACTTGCAAGCCATAAAAATAATTATCCTATATTAAGCAACTGGCTTTTGTCAAAGCATCAGATGATTCAAAAACAGCCTAGGTCAGCACATATTAATTAGTATGAATATATGAAATACTTCTGAAGGCATTCTAAAACTTTTATTTATTCTTGTGTGTGTGTTTATAAGCATTTATTGTTGAACATTGTCTGTTGACTTTTGGATAAAAATAAATTCAGTAAAATGTGTTTGCTCTGAGCCTTCTCTCTGTGTGGAGCATTTATTTCCTAACTAAAACAATTTTAAAGCAATTACCTTCATATACATTTTATCTTATATGTACTTTCTCAAGTGTACTTCTTGAAGACAATAGTGTGAAAGCTTCCTCACACCCGTGGCAGTCGTATGATTCCTCTCCTCTGTGTGTTCACACATGTACAAGGTGATTGAGTACATGGCAGTCTGTTCCACATGTGACATCAATATGTTTTCTCTCATGTGTATTGTCTCATGTTTAGCTAGGTGAGATGACTGAGTGAAGGCCTTCCCACATATATGGTATCCATATCGTGTTTCTCTGGTGTGTGTTCTCTTATGAATTGTCAGGTTTTTGCAATGAGTAAAAAGCTTTCTGACACATGCTACATTGATATGGCTTTTCTCCTGTGTGTGTTCTCATGTGAATTTTAAGGTTACTACAGTGAGCAAAAGCTTTTCTACACACATTACATTCATATGGTTTCTCTGTGTGTGTTCTCTTATGTATTTTAAGGCTTTTAGGTTGAATAAATGCTTTTCGACACACATTACATTCGAATGCTTTCTCTCCTGTGTGTGTTCTCTCATGTATAGTAAGGTTAGATGACTGAGAGAAGGCCTTCTCACATACATGGCATCCATATGGTTTTTCTCCTGTGTGTATTCTCATACGAATTTTCAGGTTACTGAAATGAGTGAAAGCTTTCTGACACACATTACATTCATATGCTTTCTCTCCTGTGTGTGTTCTCTCATGCATAGTAAGGTTAGATATTTGAGTGAAGACCTTCCCACATAGATGGCATTCATATGGTTTTTCTCCTGTGTGTATTCTCATATGAATTTTAAGGGTACTAAATTGAGCAAAAGTTTGTCTACACACAACATTCCTATAGCCTCTCTCCTGTGTGTATCCTTTCATGCCTTCTAAGTTCACATTGCTTCATGAATTCCTTCCCATATACAAAGCACTCATATGGATTCTCTGCTGTGTATAATCTCATGTGAATTTTTAGCTTATCTAAACACTTGTACATTTTCCCACATTGATGACATTTGAAAACTGTTTCACTGGTATGTGTTCTGTTGTGCTGATAAAATTTAGAAGACTGATTGAAGTTTGCTCCCGATACACAGAATTCATCTCAGATTTAGTTGTCTTGTGTCTTCGGAATGCAGACTGATGTTTGAAGGATTTCCTACACAGACTGCCTTCAAAATCTATCTCTTCACCCTGTGCATTTTTCCTGGGCTTGATGGTGTGTGTTTTATTCATTTTCATTATGTCCAGTGGTAATCTTTACCTCTACATCATGTATGTTCTTTTTTTCCAGACTCCAGGTTGCTGATGGTTTCCAGCATCACAGCTCTGTACGGCTTTCTCTGTGCTGTGTCCAGCAGAGTCCACTTATCTGGGGTGAATCTGATGGTCACATCTTCAGTGGTGATTGATTCCTCCAGATGCCTTGCCATCTACACTTTCCTGCAGGAGTTCACTCACAGGGTGGGCAAGATGAAAATATGTGCAGAGGATTTGAGGGTTCTTGGAAGATGGTGGAGTTGTGAGCAGCAGCAAATCAGCCTCTCCAAGCTTGGGAATCCAAACCCTGGTTTTATTCAGTGGAGGAGTGGCTTGAGGGGGAGTGTCTGGAGGAGGAATGACCGAGAACTGTGGGAAACAGGTAACTGTGAGCTGAGCTAGGTGGTTGGTCTACACTTAACCTCTGCCATATGCAGAGAGAATATGCAGAGAAAGTTATCTGCTTTATGCTATACAGATAGTATCTTCATGTTTTGGGGGTCTGGTGCTTCAGCTTGGATGTAGTCTTTCAAGCCCCAGGAAGTCACAGCCTCTCTCTCGAGGCTCGATCCCAGCTGGTGGCACAGAGCACTGGCTCTTCCTTCTGTCTTAATCCAGCTCACATTAAAGAGCAGCAGGTGTAGGTTACCAGGGAAACACACACGCCACCTTCAAAGACTATCACCAGCACCTCAGCTAGACCAATATACACTGCTTCAGGTCAATTGCTTTTTTTTTTTTTGGTGGAACCAGGGATTGAACTCAGGCCCTTGAGCTTGCCAGGGAAGCGCTTATTGTACTGAGCCATCTCCCCGGCCACTTCAGGCCAATTGAAGGATAAACAGAAGTCCTAGCCAGCTCTGGACATAACAGTATGAGGAAACAGAGTCAGGCTCAGTCAAAATGGAGACAGTCGCTCTTCCTCCAAGGAGAGCTGCTCAGGTGGTCCTCCACAGGTCCCCCTTCTTTGTTTTGAAGAAGCTGGAGCAGTGTCAGTTCTGGCCTCACAGCCCGTAGCTGTTGTTGGGCTGAGAATTCTCCATGACATACTCTAAACTGGTCACGCAAGGTCCGGTGGATTGCCCGCACGTGACTCTGGTAAGCGGTCGCTGTTTTGAGAAGGTGGTGCATTCTGGCCAGGTTGAGCACCAATTGTAGGAGTCCCTTCCTGGTTCTCGTCTCAGTCCAAGAAGTTAATATTTGTAATCCCAAAGATACGTTATTGGAATCCCACCAAGTTAATTCCAATCTACCACTCCCAGTGCAACCCACAGCGAAAGTAAAGATACTAAGGCATATTTATAATTATTGGGGAGCTAAGGGGCCCTAAGTCCAGCCACAAAGATGGCTTTCCAGAACCAAGAGCTCTAAAACTTTTAGACATGGTTACTTAGTCTAAGTATCAAGGACAAGAGCAGACAATAATTAATTGCTCTGGTAGAAGTCTTATTTGATGATACAGTTACTGCTCACAAGTATGCCTACAATAAAAACATATGCTTACCTTCTTTAAAACCTCTTGCATCACACCAGACTTTTCCTTCAGTAGGTCTACAACACAATGGGCCTCATCTTCAGAAAACATCATGGTCTTCAAGGACAGAAGAAAATCTTTAAATTTCACTTCAGCATTTTCTTAATTAAAAAAGAGAAGGAGTTGGCATTTAGAAAGCACAACTAGGAACTTCAGAAAAAATAAACATCAAGAATTTATGGACTGGGCTGGTGAGATGGCTCAGTGGTCTAAAGCACCTACTTGGAACAAGCTTAGCAAACCACAGGGACCACGGTTCAATCCCCCAGCACCACATGCCAGCCAGCCCCGCCCCCTGGTGGGCTGAGCTGGCCACACACACACACACACACACACACACACATAATAAATAAATAAATAAATAAATAAAATAAAATAAAATAAAATAAAAAGAATTTATGGACTAAAAAGTAAATTATCAAGAGAAGATATTTATGCATCTGCTCAAAAAACAAATGATTCTGTCAAGAGGGAAAACAATGTACATCATCTCTATTATGGATTACAATACCCAGAAGTTTGTAGAGCATTAAATAACAATATGCCCTCATCTCTTAAAAGGATATCATTTAAGCATCTATGCTATATCTATAATGAATATATTCATAATATCCTTTTAACTCTAAGAACCCTGAGACACACATAAACCAAATTCCAAAGATGAGAAAATAAGCTTTAAGATAAATAGAAATGACATCTGATTCTGCAAAGAACAAATATATACAGATGTGATTGTTAAGGTACATTATCCCCTTGATCGGCCAGGAAGCTGTCCTGGGCTCAGCAAAGCACACTTCTCGGTGTTCTGGGTATGGTATGGAAGCAGGACTGTGCGGGCTGCATCTAGGCCTTCTCCCTACTCTTAGGCCCCATTTCCCAGCTACCACGAACTGAACATCTCTGCTCGGCCACGCCCTTCCGCCATGTTTCCCCCTTGGCACCAGCTGACCATGGACTGAATACCCTGAAACTAAGAGCCAAATTTAAACCTCTTCTTTAATTGCAGGTTTTGAAAATCCAACCTTGACAAGAAAGCAAACCACAAATTAAACTTTCTATATTCATCTACCTACCAAAAGTCTCCCAAATTTCTGTTAGGCAGAAAATTCCCCCTGCTAAAAGAACTGTCACCCATTAGACCAAAATAGCATTGAGTTTTTAACACTCCAACTACATTGTAAGGGCTGGGGAGATGGCTCAGTAGAATAGGCATTTCCCTGGCAAGCTCAAGGGCCTGAGTTCAATCCCCAGTTCCACAAAAAAAAAAGAAAAGAAAAACACACTTTCAACTACACTGTAAGTTTTTTAGCCACATGTATACATGTGTGGGGCAGGAGGAATATGAGAGCTCTTTACTTTCTACTCAATTTTGCTATGAACCTAACCTAAAAATGCACTACCTAACAATTAAATTAAAAAAAAAAAAAAAATCCATCACCAACACCAAAAAAAAAAAAAGAAAAAAAACAGCAGTTGTGAGTTAGCCTAAAAATCTCTCAGGAGTTAACAGTAGCAGGGAAAAGACTGGCAAAATAGCTAAAAGATGTTGAGCAAGTCAAATTCCAATGTTCAAATCAACAAAATTAAGGATGAATTAGTAAACTACCAAAACTTTTACCACAAGTACAAAGTATACGTGACTCAATCAGAACTCAAAATATGTTTTTATAATAAAACAGATTAAGACATTCTGTATATTACCTTTGTCAGTTTCAATCTTCATTTTTTTAGACCCAGATTTCTGGATCCCTTCTACTTGGTCAGGTTTAATCAGATCAATAACTTCTCTCTTATCCACAAGATGTGAGTTAGCATTATCCATCAAAGGAACTGAAGTACTTCCAAGAATAAAGGGTTCTTCTATCAAAACTGTAATTTAAGTTCAACAAAATCACAAATTATTTGCGGTTTTGAAAAAGTAATTAAACAAGGAAGCACACTTTAATGATAAATGCAGTTATTTCCTAATCACCAATATTATTTCAACTTGGTTTAAAATTCCTTTTTTATTTTTTATTTTTTTGCAGAACCGGGGATTAAACTCAGGCCCTTGTGCTTGCCAGGGAAGCACTTATTCCACTGAGCCATCTCCCCAGTCCCTGGTTTAAAATTCCTACCTTATCATTTAACAAGGTAAGAAACTTTTATTCAAATAGGAACAATTAAATACTACTATTTTATAGCAAATCATTTAAATCATCTAAAAAATGGGCAGAAGCCAGGTGTAGTGGTGCATGCCTGCAATCCCAGCATGAGAGGCTAGGCAGGAGGACCATCACAAGTTCAAGATCAGCCTGGGCCACAAAGTGAGCTCAAAGGAGGTGTGAAGTGCACAGGCAGACCCGATCTCAAAAACACACACAAAATATAAAAACACAAAAGGGCAGTACAGCTTCGCTAACAGTATCTGCAAATTTCTTTAAAATCCTTTTATGTGGGCTGGTAAGATGGCTCAGTGGTCTAAAGCACCTACTTAGAACAAGCTTAGCAAAGCACAGGGACTGCGGTTCAATCCCCCAGCACCACATGCCAGCCAGCCCCACCCCCTGTTGGGCTGAGCTGGCCACACACACACACACACACACACACATAAATAAATAAATCTTCAACACAAAAGGCTAGTCATATTTCATTAGTACTTAAGGAAACTATGTTGATACTTGCCAAATTTGTATTGTAATTGATAATTTTTAATTAAGTCCATGTGTTACAGTACAAAAAATACAAAAAGCCATTGTTCCTTGCAGAGGTTTTCTCATATCTGCGAGTTACAGCTGATTTTCATACACATCTTACTATACCTGCCAAAACTTCCAGAATAAAAATGGAAGGAAGCCTCGCTGTATAGTTCCTAATTTTAAAGTAAAGAATTCAAGAGATTCTATCTGATATCTGCTAGTACATGATACAAACTTTTACACACAGAAGGAATTTTCTGCATATTCCTTTAAATAAAAACCTTTTGTGCGCATGTAATTCTTATGTTTAAAACTTACTGCATTTAACTTTATCAAATATATTCAGGTAATACTCCACTCATATCTGATGAGTAAAGTCATAAAATACAAATAGAATTTCACTTTTTCCCTTTCCAAATTTACTATTCTCTAGTACTAGTTGATTTAACACCCTGTATTATTTGGAAGCTGCCTGTGTTTAACCTACATAAAGTTTATACTCTGGAAAATTCTGAAAGTATAATAAAGCTCTAACATACACACATGTGAACTGTCTACAAAATAATAGGAAATGACGGGCAATGCAGCAAATGTCTTCAGGCCTAATCTGAACATTTTTCTTCATAGAGCTCATATGCTACTCTTTTTTTTCAAAGGCAACAATCAGAATAAGAAATATTGCCATTTTTAAAATTTCAGATAAATCTTTTCATTACATATTTATACTCTATCAAAACAACACAAAGCCACAAGGCTAAAGAAAATTTTTGACTTACACTAGAATTATGGTTGCTATAGCACATATTAAGCTAGCAATTAAAAAGCACATGACACCTCCAGGGTACTATCCTCTAACATCTCTAGAATTAGCATTTATAAAACACATTTATCTGCACATCACCATTTTCTGTCTTCTGCTTCTTTGATGAAATTTTCTTCTTTCCTGATCCACTGTCATGTTTAGTCTCTTGGTGGGAGGGTAATATTTCTTGCTTTTTCAAAGGTCCAATCAGAGTCTCCACCTTTTTATCTTGGTCATCTTTAATGAATGCAAATTTAAAAATCATCATACCAAACATTGAACACATCAGAAAAGATACAATTAGTAATAATTTCCACAATGCTTTACCACTAAAATCTTATTGTTTTATCACCAGTAAATTTGCCTTGTAGCTTTCTTACTCTACTTCATCTGCTCTTCACTGTACTTGCCCCTTTATCTCCCATTCCAGAGCCATTCCCAGTCCTACTTAGCACAGTAAAATCTCTATCAGTTTAAAAAATAAGCCTCTTCTCCATCACTGTAATTCCCAACTTCCCACACTCACTTCCCTCTACAATGACAAAAGAATAAACTTTACTTCTTTTTCTACCCATCATTTTGACAACTAACTGCAATCTGATTTTTATTTCTTCGATTCTATAAAAGGATTAGCTTGGATGCCTGGTGTCCCAGATGCCACACATTACAAATATTATCTGTTAATCCTTATTTGACTACTGTAGTATTTTTTTTCCATAATTTTATTGAAACTACTCTAGTATTTTATTTTGTTGGTTTTCACCTTCCAAATTCCTCCCTTTTATGCTAAGTGAAATAAACCTGTCACAAATGGGCAAATATTGTATAATTCTACTTATATGAGGTTCCCAGAGTAACTGGAGTCAAAGATAGACTGGTATTTGCCTCAAACTGGAAAAGGGAAATGGAATTTCCTGTTTGTGTTTAATGTACATAGAGCAAGAAAATTCTGGGGATGCCTGGTGGTGATTATATAAAATGTGAATTACTTAGCCATAGAACTATACACTTAAAAATAGATTTTATGCTATATGTATTTTACCACAATAAAAAAGCTGCCAGCTCCATTCTCTCCTTATACCATACATATATTATATGTAAATATAATATATATGGTGTGTATATATATATATTATATATAAACATTATATATAATATATATATTATATATAATTTATATTTTAAACCATATATATATTATATATAAACATTATATATAATATATATACATACATATATTTATATTTGGTATAGGGTCTCACTACACAGCTCAGACTTGTAGTAATCCTGTTCTCAGCATCCCCAGCACTGAGATTACAGATTACTGGTGTGCGCCACCACAGCTGGCTCAGCACACCCCGGGGGAAGGGCCAGTGGGGCATGTGGTGGTGGGAATCAAACCCCGGTCCCTGAGCTTGCCTAAGCACCTGAAATACAAATTGAAAGCCTTCCCTCCAACTGTACTCAGTCTCTCCAGTGCTCTGTATCATAATGCTAACAACCATGTACCAATCAAGGGTTGGCTGGAAGACTTTTTCTATCATGGCCACACAGTAAATACTTTATGCTTTTTATTTATTTTTTTTTTTTACTTTATTTTATTTATTTATTTTTTTTTTTTTTTGCGGAACCAGGGATTGAACTCAGATCCTTGCGTTTGCCAGTCAAGTGTTTATCCTACTGAGCCATCTCCCCGGCCCCTGCTTTATGCTTTTTATCACAACTACGTAAGTCTGTAATTGCAAGTGAAAGTCAGATATAGATAAACAAGTAAGAGGCTGTGTTCAAAACTTAATGGACAGCATGTCTGATTCCCAATTTCACATTTCTCAAAGTATTCTTTTGATTTTTTTAACCAGCCATTTACAACGTAAAAATTAATCTCTGCTCATAGCCCATAAAATATAAGAGGAAGGGCCGATGTAACCCACAGGTTGCAGCTTGTACACTGTACATCCTGAGCTGACTTTGATCCTGGAAGATTAGGACTTACCATGTCTTCTCCTTTCTCTCATTCATCTAAGGTTTTTTTGTTTTTGGTACCAAGGAGCAAACTCAGGACTTTGAGCTTGCCAGGCAGGCGCTTAAGCCTCCCAGGAGATAAGAAACATAAGCTTAATTATGTTATTTTCTATACGTCTTTACTTTCCAGTTCTTCTGTCACTGTCATAATTTAGGCCTGCTACATAATTTAGGCCTGCAACTTAACTTAAATAGTAACATTTAAGATAGTCCGACTACTTCAAATACTGCTTCATGAAATCTGTTCTCACAAGTTCTGCCAAAGAAATCTTTCCTAAATACAATATAAATCTAACTATATAACAAATGTGCTTGAAAATCTTCAACAATGACTAACCTACAGAGTCCCAGATCCTGTGATAGTACAGTTGTTCTGTTTTGCTCTCTACCTCCTATTTTATGGCTCAGTGATACTCTCATCTTCTACTTCTGTGCCTTTCTGTACAACACTCTGTCAGTGTGGAATGAGACTCACCCATGAAGAGATTCAGTATTGAAGAACTCAGCTTAGGCACTGCTTCCTCTGTTAAAGACTCTTACTCCTAAGACATTAAGAGTTGGCTCTGACTTCTGTATTTCTTCCAGACTCAGTTTTTGTAAATATATCTATTTCCTACATAACTCATATTTTGCTACTAGCTTACAAATACTCTCTCCTTAAAACATTGATGCTCTAGTTCTCTAGTACTATATTTGGTTACAGCTGGCAAATATATCGTAAATCCAATATAAACAAATCAACACTAAGTTAACATGGACAAATGTTGAGTTCTTTCATTTAAAGGAAACTGTCTGCAGTCACATACCACATCCCTGCCACATCTCAAGTCCTCTCTACCCTAGTCATCTTCTGATATCCATGGGGATTAGTTTTCCGGAACCCCTTCCCTGCATCAAAATCTGCAGATGTTCCTGTCCCCACCCCAAACTGGTGTGGTACTTATATATAACCTCACAAATCCTTCCTTTTACTTTAAGTCATCTCTACAGGATTCATAATACTTAATATAATGTCAATAGTATACAATGTTGTAATTCCATATCGTAAATGAAATAATGGCAAGAAAAGTATACATTTTCAACAGCGATAGAATTTTAGTAAGTATTTGTAATCCACAGATGGTTGTACTCAAGTACATGGAATCATGAATATGGAGGACATACTAGCCCTATAAACCTCTTTCCCTTTGATATTCCATCCTACTTCTGCCTATCTACCCAAAAACATAGAGCTGGCATCAATTTAAATTTTAATTTGTAGCACTAGATGTCTAAATGGCCTGTCACAGAACTCCTATAATAGTTTAGACATACCTAGATTATATTAAATTTTTAAAATTATCGTGACCTATTTTCCTGTGTCTACAGCTAACTATAGAGTACCCTGAAAATGCACTAGTCACCTCTGCAAACCTAGAATCAGGCACAATGCCCAGGATAAGATATGATAAATACTTGCAAAGTTAAATAAGGGTGAAAAACAGCCTTATCTATTCACTAATTCTTATCACAACCAATAAAAAATATTGATTCAAATAAATGGAGGAGTTTCTCATTGCTAGTAACTATAAATCCTTGGTGGTTTTAGGAAAATAACCAAAGTCAGATTTATAAATTTTCAGTGAAGGTCTTTCCCATATTTATAATGTACAGTTTACAGTGCTGATTCATGAAGCCATTACTAGTTTCCATTAGCAATCACTGTGAATGAAAGCAAACACACAGCAAAAAAATGATCCTGGTTTCAGACTCAACATAAATACCATATAATAAAGTTAAATAGATCACAATACCGCTTCCATTTTTAGACTTCTTCTGTCCTGGTTTCTTCTTTGAAACAGCTACTTCAGAGGGTGGGGTGGGTTGCTTTGTAACTGGGACAGGTTCTATTTTTTTGACAGGAATCTTTGATACATCACTTTCTTTGATGATCTGCTCTTCAAGTAAAGGTTTTTGTTTTTTTTCCTTCTTTTTTCTTTCCCTCACACTACTTGAAGTTTCAACCACATTCAATGGAACAGGGACGACTTGCTCATCTTCTACAGCCAAATTATCAGACAATTTAAAGTCTCGAGGTACACTCTCAGAATCAGATTCAGGGAGGTTCCCATTCTGGATTTCTTTCTTTTTATTCTTTTTCTTTTCTGCCTTCTTTTTATCTGTTTTTGTAGGAACAAGCTTTTGTTCTCTTTTGTGCTTTGCAAGAACTTCATCATACAATGTTTCTTTCATGAAAAGCCAGAAGAAGAGGAAAATTACTGTAATAACTACTGAAGGAATAAGGACAACAAAATACGTTGACTCATAAAACTCCATGGTGCTCTTGTTAATGTGAACCTATAAAAACATAAGTGAGGGGGTGACAAAAAGAAAAAGAAACAATTCAGTCTTATACAAATTAACTTCATAAAGCTGCCACTCTTAAGTGGTATTTCAGATTTAACCTTATCCACAAATCAATCAAAAGTCACATACTTTATTACTGTCAACTACAATTCAAATACACTCTGAAAAGTGACAACGGTGTTTGTTACACATTGTTCCATTTTCAAATCATGTCCAAAAGGAGCCTAACATGGGCCGGGGAGATGGCTCAGTGGAATAAGCACTTCCCTGGCAAGTGCAAGGGCCTGAGTTCAGTCCCCGGTTCCGCAAAAAAAAAAAAAAAAAAAGAACCTAACGCAAAGGAATTAAGATGTTTCTCCCCAGACATCCTTGGTATGAGTGTGTGCACTGGTGATTAAACGCACACCCTCGTGCATGCTACATGTGCACTCTAACACTGAGCTATACCTCCAGGTACACTTTGGATAACTTATTAACATTTATATTATTAACATTTCTAAACATGTTTTCTCTTTTATTACATAGTTGATACTATTACATGTGAAAATAAAGTGCATCATCCCACTGGATATTCACTACAGTACTGATGGAAAAAAAGGGAAGTGATTCACTCTTTGATTTACAGGTTGAAGACCACTGAGTAACTGCTAGCATCTGTGTTCCTGTGGCGCAGTCTCATATTGTGGTAGGACACATTAAGCACATGGAAACACAACAAAGCCAAAATAAAAATGTTAAGATGAAGCATTAATTATTTTCTTAATCCTTTTCAAGCTACTCCTTACTGTATGAAACAAGTTACACTGCTAAAGCAATGCTGGATAGATTGTTTTTTTCTACCCAAGGGATAAAGAGAAAAAAGGACTTTTTCATCAATAGTGTCAGCTCTACTTTTAGATTAACCTAATAGGTACAGAAAGAAAAAATGTATAATCTGACTAATCTCTGTCTGCCTGGCATATAAATACTGCAAACCTCACCTACGGGGAAGTTTCTAATAAAATTAAATCTCAAATCTTGATGATTCTGATCTTCAGATTCTAATACTGATATTCCTATAAGTACATAAACCACATAAAAGTGCCTTATAAGACTGGCATGGTGTTTTAGGCCTATAATTCTAGCACTATGAGAAACTAAGGGAGGAGGATAATGAATTCAAGTCTAATTAGCAGGAGTCAACATAGTAAATGAGCTGGGAATATAGCTCAGAGCACATACCCTGGGTTCAATCCCCAGTATTAACCACACACACACACACACACACACACACACACACACACACGTGTTGTGGAAAACAGCAAGATCTTTAACATAGTTATAATTAAACCCAAGAACATAACTAAGGTAAAGCAAATTCAGTGAATTAACTTCAGCACTTTGAACGTGTAAGTGTTAGGGCTTCTGTCTAAATATCCCTCCAAAGCCTCATGCAGTCATAGGTGGGGCTTTTCAGAGGTGGTCAGATCTGGAGTGTGTGAAACTGGAATCAAGCATGTGTGATTACTAAATTGATATGACATAGTTCTGAGTGCAGATAATGAGAAGACGCATCCTGGGCTGAGTGCTACCTGCCCTAAGTTGTGCAGCCTGGATAAAATAAAAGGGATAGAAAGAGGGGTGCCGTCCTTGTTTGTTGCAATTATTCACTGCTTCTCTGCCTTCTGCCTGTGATGAACTGCCCCTCTGCCATGCTACCATACCTTGGAGCCAACAAACTGCAAGCTACAATAAACTTTTCTTTAACTTTGGGTGTCACATATTTTGTCTCATCAACAAGAAAAGTAAGCAAGCCAAGTAAGTCTTTAAAACAGGTAATAGTTAAAAACAACAAATTCCATTGGGTGAGGTAGCACACACCTATAACCACTCTGAAAGCTGAGACTGGAGGATTGCAAATTTGAGGTTAAGGAGACAATTTATCAAGACACTGTCTCAAGCAAATTGGTCAAGCAATAGGGGTGACTCATCCACACAGCTGACACTGACAAAGGATCTACAAACTGCTGTACAGGGTTTCAGGGTAAATCCTGAGGGGATTTGACTGACCTACCTTGTCAGATACAAAAGTTACATTTCTTCTTATATAGGTCTTGCTTTATCTTGATCTTAACCATCCAGCAGAAAAGTTTAACAACGAGGTATAAAAAGTAAAGCCATTATTAATAAGCTGAGATGTAAAAGGCCCAAGTTGGCAACTTCTGCCATTGCCAGTCCTACAGATAACCCACTACTATTATGAACTACTGGACTATATTGGATTATTTTGCTGAATTCACACACCTACAATAGCTAAATGGCAATGGAATACCCATCTCTAACAAAAACAAAAAAAGGGGATACAAAGGAAGGACCATTTTGTATCTGAATATACAAAATAGGACAGATATACAGCTACTTTCTCTTAATTCAATGAGAAGAAAGATATGTACAAATAGTGTTTGGACAGGATATCATTTCTACATCTTTTACTATGAATAACCACTACGAAGACAACAATATGCAATGTATTAATTATTGTAACTGCCCTACTAATCCATTTTGAAACTGTCTCACTGCTATTTGTTTCTCAATAAAATAATTTAAAAAGTTTCAAAATAAAAACGAACTAGGATATAACTCTATATTGGAGCATTCAGAATGAATGAGGCACTGGATTTGATCTTCAGTATTAGAAAAAAAATGTACATGTATATATGGGAATATTTTAAAAATAATTTTAGACCTTAGAAAACAAGCTTATAAGTTGAATATATCTGACTTTATTGAATATAAGGCTTTATCAGAACTATTTCAACAGAACTTAGTAAAACAAATTAAGCTATTCTTATTTATCTGTTAGCCACCAAGAAAAAAAGAACAGGTATCTTATATTGTTAATATAATCAACTTGAGTTTAGTAAATTTAACTTGTCTTTCAATTAATTTATACCTCATTTTAAGATGCTGAACATACTTGATTCAAGCTACACCAGCAATGACCCAAGTCTGAAAGTAAAAATGAAACCTGAGGACAAAGTTTTTGTTCAACAGACACACTATTAATCTTTGTGATAGAAATATTTCACATTTTGTATATCTACAAGCAATTTTTTAATATATTAACCCTTGATTTATAAGACTAACATACTGAAGGAGAAAAGGAACTGTGTACTAACAAAATACATAAAGAATTTTTATGTAGAATCATTCTTCGCTGGCAATTCAAATTAGCCTGAATTATCTAGACTCTAAATTGGTTAGGCAGATTTTACTGTGTCTAAGTATTACTAGTCAATTACTATTAAAGAACTGGGTTGTTTTTTTTTAAAACAAAAAAACACACTATCCAGAGGATACATACAGCCTGTTCTACTTGGCTGGGGGAGAATGAAGACAAAACAATCTTTTCTCAACCTTTTTGGTACCAGCAACCAGCTTCATGGGAGGTGATTTTGTACGAGGCTGGGTGTGGGTGGAGAAATGCTAGTGAGAGGGTTTCAGGATGATTCTAGCAAGTTATATTTATTGTGCACTTTATTTCGTCACTACATTGTATACTTCATTATTACACTAGATTATTATTAGCAGCACTCAACCTAGATCCCTCTCCTGTACAATTCACAGTAGGGCTCCTGCTCCTACAAGAACTAATGCCATGGGGCTGGTGAGATGTCTCAGTGGTCTAAAGCACCTACTTGGAACAAGCTTAGCAAAGCACAGGGACCGCGGTTCAATCCCCCAGCACCACATGCCAGCCCGCCCCGCCCCCTGGTGGGCTGAGCTGGCCACACAC
>NW_004524583.1:28571743-28573318 GCF_000260255.1 Octodon degus
CACTAAGAAGAATATATGCAGTGTATTATTTGTTGAAACTGTACTTCTGATTTGATTTGAAACTGTCTCATTGCTATCTGTTTATCAATAAAACTGTAGAAAAAAATAAAAAATAAAAAAAAAAAATGAAAAACCAGCAGAGAATTTTGAATAGAGAGACTATAAGGCAAATGTGAAAGCAGGGAAAACTGTTAGGAGACAATTGAATGATCTAGAGCTAACGATAACATCAAGTTGTTAGCAGGCTAGGTAAAAAGAAGCAGTTGAATTTATATATATTATGAAGACAAAGGCAACAGATTAGATGATTGCTATAAGAAAATAAGCAAAGACAAAGGCAATTTTAAAGCTTTTAGGCCAAGCCAAAAACAAAAGTTGTCCAAATAATTGGGGATGAGTATCAGACTGAGGTTTTAGATAGGGGGAAGTTGGAAGTATTCATCATATAGATAATACTTAAGGCTATTAGCTTAGATAAAGTTATCAAGGGAATGGGTATAAAGGCCAAATCCTTAGAGAATGCCACAGAACAATTCAAGAACAGGAAGATAAAGAACTTGCAAAAGAGAGAGAGGAACAAAAAGTAACGCACTGTCCTGGATGCTAAGTGGAAAAAGTGTATCAAAGCAAAGGAATAAATCAACTTTGCCAAATGGTGCTGCTAAGTAAAGTGTAATGACAATGGAAAAGTGGATTTTGGACTTGGCAACATCAACATCACTGGTGACTCTGACAAGAGTAGTAGAGTAGTGGTGATGGGAAGCTGAATGAAATTAATTCAAGAGTTAGAACTCCAACATGGGTAGACAAATTTTACAGAAATTTTCCTGTGAAAAGATACAGTGATGAGATCAAAAATAGAGAACATGAGGTTGGGAGGGTTTGAAGAGAAATTATGACATGATTATGTGCTAACACAAATAATCCAGTAGAAAGGTAAACACTAATATATGAGAGTCGAGTCAGGTGCAATGTTTTCCAACAGTAAGAAGAAACAGAACAATGTGTGAGACTGGTTCACACAATTCATCTACAAAAACATATGGAAGTATGTTTTTAGGGTTTTGTTTTGTTTTCAGCTAGGGTCTTATTTCGCTCAGGCTGATCTCAAACTCACGAGGCTCAAGTGATCATCCCCACCCAGCCTGCCACACAGGAGGACTACAGGTGTACTACAGGTGTATGCCACTGAACGATTTTTTTTTTTTTGGGGGGGGGTTGGGGGCTGGCTCAGGCTGCTTTAGGGCAGGTCTGGCAAGGCTTGAGGATATGGGGCTCAAACCACAGCATCCTGAGCCTGACTGCTTTGTTGAAGCACTCACTTAAACAACTGAGCTAATGGGCAGGCCCCCAGGTGTATGTGACTGAGAAACAAAGTCATTAGCTGCAAAGGTAAAAAAGGTGGTGTTGATGCTCCTACAAAATACAATGACAAAAGTGATCGATGATGTAGAGTGTGCCTAAGGAGAGTCACTTGGAGAGAAAACACTCTCTCAGGCTTTCACAGAGAGCACATTGGCCAAGCAATGGCCGTGACTCATCCACATGGCTGACACTGACAAAGGTTCTACAATC
>NW_004524583.1:28574512-28576564 GCF_000260255.1 Octodon degus
CCACACACACACACACACACACACACACATAAATAAATAAATAATAAAAATTAATTTAAAAAAAAAAGAACTAATGCCATTGGTGATCTGACAAGAGGCAGAGCAGAGCACTGGCTGTTAACCAAGTGATGGGGAGCAGCTGTAAACACAGATGCTTTGCTAGCTTGCCCACCACTCACCTCTGGCTGTGCTGCCTCATTTCTAACAATCCCCCCTCCCATCTCATCTAGCCCAGGGACTTGAAGAAGAGGCTTTGGCATTTAGCAGCAGACACAGGCTGAGAAAGAGATCAAGCCAGAGTCAGAAAGTTTGATGAAGCCAGCAGCAGCACTATGCAAACCTAGAATGGAGGAAAGAATAATCTATGATCAAAGAGAACTGAGTCCACCAGTACAGAAAAGAAGCCAATACTTACAGGAAGCAACACCATGAAAACAATGAAACACTGATTCCTCAAAGGTTCTAGTTTCTAGTTTCCCTTTCCAGGCTCCATACAGACCTAGAGGAATCATGTTTCCTGTCTTTGAATTTTCATGGTATTTCCTTATTATTTTTTTAAATCTTTTTCTATGTATTTATTTATTTGGTACAGGGTCTCATGACACAGCTCAACTCATCGTGATCCGCCTGTTGCAGCCTCCCCAGCACTAGAATTACAAGTGTGCATCACCATGCTCGGTTTCCTGGCTGGCAGGATGTAACCAGGGTTCTGGGGCCAGAGCGGGACCTGCAGTGCTGGGGATTCATTATCTCCCCAGCAGCCTGGACTCCCTTCAAAAGTCAATTTCCCTTCACTTGAGCTCATCTGCATCTCAATCTGCATTTAGAGGAGATCAGCATTAAGAATCAAGAAAATGTCTCTATTCCCTTTAACACAACAATTCTAATTTTTTATCCCAAGAAATTTACTTGTAAGAAAAAGCATATAAAGATGTATATAACATTACATAAAAAATAAAAATACAAAATTTAAAACAAGATAGGACATTAACAATGGTTGTGAGGCTGGGCAGATAGCTCCGCTGTCTAAGCCTCGAGCTTCCTGCCAAGCTCAAGGACCCGAGTTTGACCCCCAGTACTGCACGCCATGCTGGTCATCAAAACATGGCATGGTGGTGCAAGCCTATAATGCCAGCTGTGGGAAGGCTGAGACGGGAGGATCACTACGAGGCAGAACTGCATAGCAAAACTCTGTGACAAATAAATAAATAAATAAATTTAAGAAATAGTTGTTATACTATTGTTATCTTCAATGTAGTTGTTCAGATTGCCAGATATAATGTAAAATTGATCACACAATTAAGCATTGTTCTTTTAATAAACCAACAGAAATTAGCAGCACAGGGCTGGTGAGATGGCTCAGTGGTCTAAAGCACCTACTTAGAACAAGCTAGCAAAGCACAGGGACCGCGGTTCAATCCCCCAGCACCACATGCCAGCCTGCCCCGCCCCCTGGGGGGCTGAGCTGGCCACACACACACACACACACACAAATAAATAAATAAAATTTAAAAAAAAAGAAAGAAATTAGCAGTACAATTATCTCAGCTATACTGTGCATATGTACTTTTCTCATCCATTCCTTTCTTTCTCCTATCCCAGTTGCTCTACAAAATTAAAAAAAAAAAAAAAACCTGAAGACATACAACATGCAACACCAGAATTAATTCTAAGTACATCTATTAAAACGAAACTTTTGTTCAACTGTTTCAAGTTAAATGCATAATTTTACTAGTATGATCAAAACATAATACCTACAACTAAAGATCAACTAAAGGTAACAGATTTACCTTAACAGTATAAACTTTGGTGGCGCAAATTATCATAGGTTCAACTCCTTGGGTTTTTTTGTTTTTGTTTTCTTACGGAATTGGGGAATAAATCCATTGTGTTCTTACTGAGCTTCATCCCCAACCCTCTCAACTTACTTAAATTTTTGAGAAAGTGTCTCATCTATACTACTAAAGCAATTAATACAGTTGTATACATCTATATGACTATATCAATTGATACACCTGAAATTCACATTATACCCATAGGAAAGTTACATAA
>NW_004524583.1:28585589-28592592 GCF_000260255.1 Octodon degus
CCCATCTAATGGTGTTTGTAAATAGGATATCATGTCCACATCTTGTACAGCAATTAACCACTAGGAAGAATGTATGCAATGTGTGAATTATTGAAACTGTCCTACCAATTTGATTTGAAACTGTCTCATTGGTATTTATCAATAAAATTATGGGAAAAAAATACAATGACATAATATCTCAATGAATTTCTTATGCTTTATAAATTGTATTTTTTTTAGTCTCCACATAAATTTAAAAAGCTGAATATAAAACACTGAGAAGTGTTCAAAAGTAGATTCAATGATTCAATGATCTAGATGTGGAGCAAGTGTATACCATCTATTAACCAGAGCAAGAAACCTAGCCTCAGTGTGATCCTACACCTACAGATAGTTCTAAAATCT
The DNA here is from genome assembly GCF_000260255.1 of Octodon degus. Lineage (NCBI taxonomy): Eukaryota > Metazoa > Chordata > Mammalia > Rodentia > Octodontidae > Octodon > Octodon degus. Next base: position 28,585,974 of record NW_004524583.1, read on the forward strand.
TAGAGCAGTTATTCACCATGTACACATATACACAATTATATGAGAGAGATAATGGTCTGTCTTATCCAGATAGTATTTTGTGTATATGTATAAAGTACTTGAAGAAAATCTAATGGATTACACTGTCCATGTTTAAATCCATGTTTAAATGTTTACAGTATGTTACTCTGCAATAAGTTTTTAAACTTGACCCTACACATTAAGGAGAAAAAGATAACACAATGAGGAAAAGAGGCAAAGCATTAAACAATTTCTGAAATATCAAAATACAGTCATCTAAACTCATTCCTTTTGTCAGTCATTATCCCAAAAGTATGTCTCCAATAACATTATCTTAAAAAAAAAAAAAAGGAAAAAGATTCAATGTAACCTAAATAAAAAATAATCTTTTAAATAAAACTGTGAAATCCTAACACGGGAACTCCCATTTATATCTTTTCGCAAATTAACTTTGCAGCCTACAATGAGATCCTAAAGCTGTTGTGCAAGTCTTCCTCTTAAACTGTAAAACATAGTTACTTCTATGGTTCACGTCTTAACACACTCCTAATCTCAGCAATCTCCATTCTGAAGAACTGCTACCACAATCTGCAGTAAAGAATGAAATTTAATTTGTCTATTAGGTGTCCTATTGGAACACTTCAAACTTCTATTTTTTAATCGAATTTCCCTTTTTCCCTTTAAGAACAGACAGTGTATACAGCTTCTCTAAGAAAGGGAAAAAGAACTGCATAGTTGATGGCTCCTGCAGACATTTCCTTATCTGTGGTACCTGGGACTGAACTCAGAACCCTGGTGCTTGCCAGGCAGGCGCTTATTCTCCTGAGCCATCTCCCCTCATTTCCTTATGTTAGCTTCTGCTTACTCACTAAGCTCACAGTAGCCCATTTTCTCAGGAAAAAGTACTACTACTCACTCACAGATACTTACATAGGAGATAACTTAGTTAAAAGTTAATTCTGTAAATGAACCTAATTCCTGATGGTTTACACAAACTGAAAGTTTAATTCCAAGAATATCAGTAATCGTTTTTTTGGCAGGTGTAGGTAAGGATAAAACCCAGAGCCACAGCATATGCATACTGTGTTACAGTTTGTACCTAGCTGTCCCTTCAAAGCCTCATGCAGTCTTGGGAGGCTCCATCCATGCTGGGATTATGGGTGTTGAGTGCCCCAGGGCACATACTCAGCATACAAATGCGAGGAAGGGGGAAAGGCTACTTAGCTGCCTGTGCTGCGGCCCCTCCGCTTTTTTTTTTATGTTCTTTCACATTTTATTATGCACATTAAGTTGTTTCATACATTTATATTATTATGCATTAGCATACATTCTTTATACATCTTTCATATTCCTCTTTTTTTTCTTATCAGTGTGCATTTGCAAACTGCACACATCAATTTGCAAATTGAATACCTCTACATATCAATAATGAAAAATTCATTAGCAGTGTTTAGAAACATAATCGATTTTTAAGTATTGATTTTATATTCCACTGACTTAGTAAACATGTACATTACTTCTATATCTTCTTGCATGTAGATTCTTTCTGAATCTTTGTTGAAAATAAAGTCATCTACACATAGCTCTCTCCCACTGTGTTCAATCTCTATGCACTTCATTTAATTTTCATTTTTTCCATAATTTTATTGGTAAGTAGCAATGAGACAGTTTCAAATCAAATTGGTAGGACAGTTTCAATAATTAACACATTGCACACATTCCTCCCCTCCCTCTCCTCTTTGCCGCTGCCATGAACAGCTGCTCCGTGCCATGTGCCCCTCTGCCTTGCAGCCAGCTGAGGATGGACTGAAACCTCCACTGACTGTGAGCTAAATAAAATAAGACTTCCCTTCCTTAATTTTGGATACTGGTTATTTTGTCCCAGCAACGAGAAGAGTAACTGAGACACTGACCACACAATATTACCACTGAGCCACATGCTTGAGTCCTAACAATTCTATTTAAAAACAGTCTTTCAAACCTATATAAAAATCAGTTTCCAAAGACAAAACAATACAGGTCATCAAAACTGTTCAAAAAAATCACATTAGAACATGAAATCTATACCAACAATGTAAAACAGCTTTACTATGTTCATAAACTTTCTCTCCCTAAAATCTCTAATTTTGATCTTTTTTGAATTTTGGTAAGATTTCTAAGTTATAAAGGGCCATCTAACCCAACTACAATAGAAATTAGACCCAAGTGAGTGAACATCTCTCATAAACCCCTTGCATTTTTTCAGAAAGAAGTTAAATGTAAGTTTCTAGTTTCAAGTCAAAATCTTACCTCCATACAATTTTCCCCTGTGGTCTTCTCTTTACCCTTATTAAATACGCCTAATACTACTATACAGTGTTATTCCAATAACTGATGGCTGTCCTCAATGAAATTTACCAGCAAACAGAAAAACCACTCTAAAATCTGCCATTCATAAAATTTATCAGCCCTTAGGGAGTTTGGCTAAGATATTAAAACTGAACACAACAGGCTGTAAAATTACTCTTGGGTGCATTGCCTTAGTTTGCTCTATAACAAAAACAGACAAAGGATTACTTTTGCCTGCTTTCAGGAAAAACCTAATAATTAAAACTTCATTTCACGAACAAGGAATGTAAAACAGTCGGGTGGTAGATGCTTGTAATCTCAGCATTAAGGAGCCTGAGACAGGAGGACTGGAAAGAGTTTGAAGCCAGTCTGAGCTACATAGTGAGTTCAAGACCCTGTCTCAGGGAAAAAAAAAAAGGGGGGGGGGGTTGAGAGAAAAGAAACAAAGAAAATGCAAGAATGTCAAATACTATCCAAAATGACTTTAAAGCTAAGCAACTGAAAAGGCTTCCCTTACAAGAACATTTAAACACTGCCCCAGAACAGCCAGACAGACACTACAGAAAAGCCAAAATACATTCAAAAAGTTTAGTATATTATCAGAGTGCCACTTTAAATTATTAGGAAATACACAAATGAAAGCTACTTGGGAAAGAAATTAAGTCTATGTCAAGTATATATGACATGGGGTTTTAAAGGTTAAACTGTAATAGACTAGAAGAAAAGATACAAACATACTTTTTCACTTAAAAAAATATTTTGTAAGATTTTTCTGTCATATAAAATTCAGAATCTTAATAGAAAAAGACTGGTAAATCTCGTTGTGAAAACAAAGATTTTACAGCAAAAATTAAGTGACTAAAGTCAAAAGACCTATAACAAAGTAAAAATGCTTTTTAAAAAACTACAAAACTAGTTCCCTTACAAGAATCACTAAAATTTGAGAAAGACGAATGGGAAAATTTTTCTTTTTCTTTCTTTTTTTTTTTTTTTTTTTTTTGGATGAGAAGGGAGAACACTTTCAGACAGGGTTTCACTACGCAGCTCAGACTAGCCTTAAACTCACTCTGTAGCCCAGGCTGGCCTCAAACTCCCAGCAATCCTCCTGCTTTAGCCAAGTGCTGGCACCATCATACTGGCAAAAACTGTATTTTCTAAGACTGTATTTTCTAAAAGTGCAACTTCAGTAGAGTAAAGATCAAGACAGCATGCACCCTGTCTTCACTTAGGGTACTGAGGCAAGAAGGTGTGGTTAGGGTAACTAGGGAGCTAGGAAATTCAGGAAGTGATGATGCACATGTACAGGCCCTGAGCTGGCTACAGAAGAACACCAGTACTGCACATTCGGAACACTTACAGTTCTCTACACTGCATTCTCTGATTAAAATTCCGTAAAGTTCTCTAAAAATTACATGTTTGTGGATGTTACCTCTATTCACTGCAAGTAGCAAGTATTTAAAGGTATGGCCAGAGTATGAAGACCGGTACTCCCATAATGCCAGTTTGACAGTAACTATTATAGATTGCAAGAGAAATCTGCAAAGCTTTAATCAAGGTAAAAAAAAAAAAAAAAAGAAAGAAAGAAAAAAAAAAAGTACATGCCTTTCAACAGAGAAAATTACTTTCCTAATAGTCTGTGCTACAGATACAAGCACAAATATAAAGACATACTCAAGCATGTTCACTGTTAGCAATAAAGCTTTATAAAATCAGAAAGAAACTTACGCCCAGTATTAGGGAAATGACTAAAAAAAGGTTGAAGTAGAGCTTCATGTACAATCTGAGAAGACATTCAAAATATATTTTAAATACAACACACACAAAAGATATTCTTTTGGGGCCGGGGAGATGGCTCAGTGGAATAAGTGCTTCCCTGGCAAGCACAAGAGCCTGAGTTCAATCCCCAGTTCCGTAAAAAAAAAAACAAACAAAAAAAAAACCAAGATATTCTTTTTCACAAAGGCATACACACACATATACATAGAAAATTCCTGAGAGGGACATGATAAACTTATAAACACTGTGGTGACATCTGAGTACTCTTCATGGTAATTTTTTACATCTTATCCTTCTGAATATTTATGTTTTCTTACCAAGAGCTCATTTTCCTCCTACAATATAAAACAAAATTCAGTATGTTTTCCCTTTTCCATGCTGAGGATCAAACTCAGGCTTCATGCACCCTAGGCTGACATTCTACTAGTGAACCACACCTTCAACTAGAATTTGTTTCGCTTTCATGTATTTGGTACAGGGTCTCATTACACAGCATGGACTCATACTAATCCTCCTGTTTTCATCCTCCCCAGAGCTGGGAATGCTCAGTGTGCCTGGAGGCAGGGCTGGCAAGCATGTGGTACCAGGGATCAAACCCCAATCTCTATGCTTGCCGAAGCAGGTGCTTAGTCAGCTGAGCTATCTCACTGGCCCTAGAATATTTTTAAAGTGAAACTAGGTGTAGTTGTGCATCCCTGCAATGCCATGTATTCAGAAGCAACCCCATGAATGAAGCAAGAGGATCATTGAGTTTAGGTTACATACTGAGTTCAAAATCAACCAGAACTACAAAGATCCTATCTCAAAAAAGCCAAATTAATTAATTAATAACACAGGCTGACTTTTAAAAACTAATTTGGGTTGCCCACAGCTAGCAATGTGAGCAAAAAATTTCAATCGAAAATAAAAATCATGGGTAGCCACTCCAGCGCATGGTGGTGAGCTGTGCAGGCGAAGGGCTGGTTGCAGGGGCTGAGGCCTGAGGCGGTGTCTGGTGACCTTCTTGCTATCCTCCCTTCCGCAGGCTCTAGGACATCCTCTTCCGGAGGTGCCAGCAGCCCTGCGCCCAGTTAGTGCCCGTGAGCACCACAAATCCTGGCGTCCCGGCCCAGGCCCCGGAGCCCAGAATCCTCCTTCTGTCTCCCTCAGCTCAGAACAACTCGAAGGCACTGACATCACCTCCAAGGTACACCTCATTGGTGGTGAAGGCGATGCAGTCGAGAAAAACTGAAGAAGAAAGCCCAGAACAGGCCCTCTGTGTCGAATGGAGGCGAGAAAGCTCTGGAGAGGCCCACCCTCGAGGAAGCCCCACCAAGCGCTGAGGCACAGGCAGAGCAGCTGGCCCTGGAACTGGCCTGGTGCATGGAGAAGTTGGAGCTTGGTCTCAAGACACTGAAGCCTCACCCCAAAAAAGAAAGAACAGGCTACTGGAGCAGTCCAAACCATGCACAGTCAAAGAACCCCTTGCCCCGAAGAGACAGCATGAATATTGCACTCCTTTTTTGGGAACTACAGGGCTCAGAAGGAGGCTGAGTGGCTAGAGGCACTGTGAAATCTCAGGGCAGCTGCTCATTCAGCCCAGGTGCAGCCTGTAGGTAAGTCCGCCAGAAAGAAGAGCCAAAGAGTCTGCAGGCCTTGTCCAGGAGGGAGAGCCAAGGTCACCCTTGATACTCCTGATGAAGAGTTTATGTTCAGTTTCTTTTAGCCTCTTCCCCATCTTGGAACAGTTTTCATGCAGTAGGCTGTCTGGGTTTTATTTTGAGAGCAGGGTCTTTCCAGGAATTCTATCAGTGTCACGGGGTTGCCCTGTCTGTGGTTGGTCTGTGGATGTAGATCTATGGCAGTTGGGCAGATATGAAACTGTCCAATGAGCACAAGACCCCATGTGCAGGTTTTTGTGATGCTATCTCCCTTCTGTGAGAGGAGGCAGAGGAGCATTTATAAAGTGTGTGCTGTGTGAAGAATATAGTACTCACAATCTAGGATTTAAATAGCGGATAACGATGAGGTTTTGGGGGAAAGCTAAGTGATCGTACACTGGACTCATATTTGAAGGCTGCCTTGTTCACTGTTGCTGGGCATTGTGGCACACACCTGTAATCCTAGCACTTGGGAGACTGAGGCAGAGGGATCGTTCCAAGTTTGAAACCGGTCTGGGCTACAAAGTGAGTGTTTGAACTGCATAGTGAGACCTTCTTTTAAAAAACAAAACAAAACAAATAAACTCCAAACAACAAAAACAAAAGAGTTGTGTTTTATGTAAAAAAAATAAAAAATAAAAATCGTTTGCTTTAAAATAGGTGAGTTTTCTAGAAGCAGGAGAAATCCTATCATGTGAGGTGTATCAAATAAGTGCTAATTCTCATTTTAAGGTTTTCTGTTTTGTTTTTTGTTTCTTGAGACAGGATCTTGCTACATAGTTAGGGTTAGGGGCTGGTGAGATGGCTCAGTGGTCTAACACACCTACTTAGAACAAGCTTAGCAAAGCGCAGGGACCGCAGTTCAATCCCCCAGC
>NW_004524583.1:28592692-28596060 GCF_000260255.1 Octodon degus
AAATAAAATAAAATAAAATAAATAAATAAAAATAAAAAATAAAAAAAAGAGGAAGGAGCATTGAAAAAATGTAAGAGGGCTGAAACAGTCAATTCAGCTCTAGATGACAGAAACTACATCATTAAATTTTTCTATAATCATATAAATAATTTTATGTATGATGAGTTACAACATGGAGGCAGAGACTTTAACAGCTGAGAGTCCATATTCTATTATTTTTCTTCTGCTCAGATATAAATTCAAGAAACTGATTTACCAACCATTTTTCCTTAAAAAAGCAAAACATACACACTCTTTAATATTTACAACTAATTTCAGATTTCTGGACTTCTAAAGATGTATATGGATCCCAGTTTAGAACTAGGTTCTAGAATAAAAATGAGTCCTATCAGATTTACTGCTGAAGATGAGAGGGCCTACTCTGTGCAAGCAGAACAGGAAAGACATTTCTCATAGGCTGATAAAAGATTTCTTGGTAGGGTTTTTTGAAGGGCTTTTAAAAGGGATGAGCCAGAAAAGGGGGGCTTGTGCTCTGATGAAATGTCCTCTGGGGCATGTAGATCACGCAAGTGAGATGAACTTGTGTTTCCCTAAGATAGTGCGTAGGCTCATTCCAACTGGCAGTATCTCTCCGGCTCTATCCTTTTCATTTTGTGCTAACCAACTCCAAAAGCAGTAACAGAACAGAACAGAGATAAGACTAGAGATGTGGCCCACTAGTTTCTCAGCATGTGAAGGCTGAGGTTCAAACCTTAGCACCTAAAAAAAAAAAATCTAATCAACTAGTGTTAAAATTCTATTCACTTGTTCTTCTATAAATGATATTATTTCAGTCTGGGAGATCTACATCATATATCTATTTAAAATAATTAAAACTATAATACAGAAAAATATAACAATAAGCATCTTCTGTCAAACACATTAATTATATATTCACAGTCTGAGATTCTTTTTTTTTTCTTTTCTTTGTGGTACCAGGGATTGAACTCAGGACCCTGTGCGTCACAGTCTTGAGATTTTACAGAAAAAAGTAAGAATCCTTTCTAAAGGGAATGAGTACAAATGCTATAATGCAAGATTAACGAACTTTTCATTTTATTTTTTTGGCCGAACTTTTTAAATGTCTTTCACATACTAACAGAAATTTAAGTGCTCTGCATGTACCGTATTAGATTTCTAAAAAAAAATTGTTGCTTACACGTTATAAAGGAGAAATTAAACAGTCCGATTAAGACTTTTTATTTTATTTTCGTACTACAGGGGTGTTTCAGTTACAGTTGCTTGTGTAATGATTTCCTTGAGTGTTTAAAACAAATGACACACATGCACACAACACTGGTAATTTTATGATTTTTTGTATCAGTTGAGATAGCTTGAGAGTACTAGAAAATTTAACAAATCAAAACTAAAGACTGAAATCTGAACATACTCAAGTCGTTCTATGTTCACTGGTAGATACCAAACAACATACAAGGGAGGAGCACATTTACCAAAATACACACATACATACCAATTAATTAAGGAGAAGGTAGTTTTTAACTCCAGAATACATTCTCTCTCTCTTTTTTTTTCCAGAACTGGGGATTGAACTCAGACCCTTGCACTTGCCAGGCAAGCACTTTTTCCACTGAGCTATCTCCCTGGCCCCAATACATACTCTCTTAAAAGTGCCTATAAAACACTGTTGTCTGGTCTACTGAATGAATATAATTTTAAACATAATACAGGTGGGCCAGCAAGACAGCTCAACAGACAAAGCACCTGCTTAGGCAAGCTCAGGGACCAGGGCTTGATCTCCCGTACCGCATCCACATGCCTGTAATCTAGACATGTGGGCACACACCTGTAATCCCAGCACTGGGTAGGCTGAAAACAGGAGGATCACTACAAGTCCGAGCTGTGTAGTAACACTCTGTACCAACTTAAACAAACAAACAAAAAAAAAAAAATCAAAAAGAACAGAAATAAAAATAATACAGGCTCCCAGATTAACACATAAGATCTATATTCAATGCACAATGTAGTTAAAATATTACTAAGAATAGCTGTGAAACCTAAAATGGAAGTTACTACTACAGGTTTTTTGTGAAAATAGTGGTCATAAGTGAAAACAAAATCTGCAATCCCATCACACTGAATCTACATACTTCACATTCCAAACATGCCAGTATTTATATCACGCTTCCTTCCTGTTCCTTAAACTTACAATAAATCTTGCACCGTCTTCTTTTCAAATTGATGTTAACAGTTTTTGTTTTTGTTTTTTTAAGAAAATCATTCATCTAGGGGAAGAATTCCAAAGTGCTAATAATTGGAATTGATTATCAATCATATTTCCAGTCCACAATAGAATTATATTCAATATTTTATGAACTACTAAAATTAAACATTAGGCCTTATATAGCTGTTAACAATCAATCACCACCATACAGCAAGATTCTCGGATAATTGTAACAGGTTATAAGATAACAGAAGTAAAAGGGGACTGGAAAAATTAACAACAGAAACTGTCAAAGTAGGCAGACTTGGCCACTGGGAAGAGAGCTCAGTGGCATAAGCACTTGCCTGGAAAGTGCAGGGTCCTGAGTTCAATCCCTGATACAAAAAAAAAAAAAAAAAAAAAAGGCATATTTGAATTAGTGACTAAATAAAAAATGATCAAATAAAAATGATCAAAATTTAAAACCTAACAAATAGGTTAGAATAGGCTCAGTGGCACTGACTGCAATTACTTCAACAGTTAAAACAGGTCTGATGAAGTTAATACACACAGAAATGCTTCATTAGAACAACTAACAAGATGAGGGCACTCTGTAAAAGCTAGTATCCACACTTTTAGTGAAACCCTGCCTAAGTATCTGAAAATGAGTTAAAGAGTCTAAGACAATTCCTATCTTTTTAGTTCGGGAGATTCCATAAATGATGAAATCACTCTCCAAGATCTTGAATATAGAAATAATGAGGGGAAAAAAAAGCAAAAAGATCCTTAGAGAGGACCAACACTGATGTACTTTAAAAAGGGCAACTGCCCTAATGTCATTCCATAGGATGAATATGAACGAAAGAGTTTAAGGAATTATTTAAAAAACCACAGCATTTGATACAGGCTATTGGGAGGACTATGTCTAGTGACCTCAGTAATATGAAAAACCAGCAGAGAGTCCTAGCCCAGGTCCGATGAGTGTGTGGAGGGCTTCCTGCTACCATGCGCCGGCGGGACCAGTCCCAGCCCAGGCGCAGTGTGGGCCGGACCCTCTCCCACCCCCCCGGGCCGCCCCCCACCACTCTGCCGTACCTCCCCACCCCTCCCACCAAGTAGGAATTTCTGGGGACTTCCGGGAACCCCCAGACCCAGTCCTAGCCCAGGT
>NW_004524583.1:28597048-28618844 GCF_000260255.1 Octodon degus
AAAAAAAAAAAAAAGCAAAAGTTAGGGTTAGCCTTGAAATTCACTACACAGTTCTGGTTGGCATCTTAAATTTCCTGTCTCAGCCTCCTGAGTGCTGGTATAACGGTTGTGGGCCATAAAGCTGGCTCCCATCTAAGGCTTAGAGAAGACTGGCCTACAACCTCTTTGAGAAGTAGAAATAACACAGGGTAGCTAAAAGTATAAGTACTGAACCTACAGCAAGAAAATAACATGATAAAAATAAGCCAATACCTATCAGTTATAATGATCAATGTAAATGGCCTCAATTTACCAAACAAAAGAAATAGACTAGCAGAGTGGATTAAGAAAGAAAGTCCAACAATATGCTGCATATAAGAAACATATTTAAGGGGCTGGGGAGATGGCTCAGCAGAATAAGTGCTTGCCTGGCAAGCACAAGGGCCTGAGTTCAATCCCCGGTTCCGCAAAAAAAAAAAAAAGTACAGAAGAAATAGACAGCTTCCTAGATACATCTGAAATGTCAAAGCTGAGTCAAGAAGATATATAAACTCTGAATAACCCAGTAACAAAAAATGAAACTGAAAATGTAATTTAAAAAATCCATAAACAAAGAAAAACCGGGGGAGGGAGGGGCCTGCCCCTTAGCTCAGTTCTTTAAGTGGCTGCTTCAACAAAGCAGTCAAGCTCAGGTTGCTGTGGTTCGAAGATCCCCAGAACTCAAACCAGCCAAACCTGCCCTGAAGGCATTCGGAGCCAAAAAAAAACTGAAAAGCCTAGGTCCCAATAGATTCACAGCAGAATTCTACAAGAAATTTGGAGAAGATATAATATCAACTTTTCTCAAACTCAATGAAATTGAAAGGAAAGCAATTCACCAAAACTCTTTTTTTGAGGCACATATTATTCTGATTCTAAAACCAGAGAAAGATCCAATTAAAGAAGAGAACTACAGGCCAATCATTTTAATGAATACAGATGAGAAAATCCTCAATAAAATACTAGCAATCAGAATGCAACAAATCATCAAGAAGATTATACACCATGACTAAGTGGGATTCATTCCAGGAATGCAGAGATGGTTCAATATACACAAGTCCATAAATATAATACACCACATAAATAGAACTAAGATAAAAAAAAAACCACATGTTCAACACAAAAGATGCAAAAAAGCTTTTCACAAAGTCCAACACTCATTCATGATCAAAACCCTATAGAGAACTGGGATAGATGGTCTATATCTCAACCTGATAAAAGACATCTATGAAAACCAACAGCCAACATCATACTAAATGGACAAACACTGAAGACTTTCACTTTGAACTCAGGAAGAAGACAAGGATGTCCACTGTCTCCACTCCTAATCAATATAGTTCTGGAAACATTAGCCACAGCAATTAGACAAGAAGGAACAATGATCAGAAAAGAAGTGAAATTATCATTATTTGCAGATAACATGATAGTCTACATAGAAAACCCCCAAAACTCCATCAAGAATGTTTTAGATTTAATCACCAAATTTAGCAATGTAGCAGGATACAAAGTCAACACCCAAAACTCAGCAGCATTTCTGTACACAAACAATGAACACAATGGAAGAAAAATTAAGGAAACCACGTTTTCACAATAACATTTAAAAAATACAATACTTAGGAATCAATTTCACAAACAACATAAAAGATTTATACAGTGATATTTACAGTACTCTGAGAAAAGATTGAAGAGAATTTGAGAAAATATTCCATACTCCTGGATAGGAAGACCAAAACTGTGAAAATGGCCATATTCCCAGAATTGTTATACAGATGCAATGCAATCCCAAGTAAAATACCATTGGTATACCTCCCAGAGCTAGAGAAAACTTTCCTCAAATTCATTTGGAACCAGAAGAGACCCAGAATATTAAATGCAATCCTGGGAGACAAAGGAAAGACAGGAGGTATCACAATCCCTGACCAGAAATTACACTATAGAGCTACTGTGATAAAATCAGCAAGGTACTGGCATAGAGACAGACTTGAGGGTCAACGGAACAGATTAGAAGATGCACACACAACTGCAAACACACTCAGCCACCTTATCTTTAATAAAGGGGCCAAACAGGTTGGCACAAAGTTGGCCTTTTTAATAAATGGTTCTGGAAAAAGTGGTTTTCACATGCTGAGGGCAAAAATTAGATCCATGCCTATCACCATGCACAAAGCTACAGTCAAAACAAGTCAAAGATTTAAATATTAAAACAGAAACACTAAATCTTGTGGAGGAAAATGTAGGTAAGAAATCTTAAAGACATAGGGGTAGGTAGAGAGTTCATGAACATAAACCAAACTGTATGGGGAATACAATACTTCAAAGAATCAACAACTGGGATCTCATCTTTTTGAAACGTTTCTGCATTTCAAAGCAAATCTCCAAAGAGTAAAAAGAAACCCCAGCAACTGGGAAAAAATTATAGCTAACTGTCCCTCCAACTCAGGCCTGCTATGTAGAAAATATAAAGAATTTTAAAATTCCAGCCTCCCAAATTCAAAGACCCAATCTACAAATGGGCATCTGAGATGAATAAATATTTCTCACAGGAAAAAATATAAAGGTCAAATAACTATATGAGAAAGTGTTCAAAATCATTGGTCATTCAAGAAACAAATTCAAGCAACCCTGAGATTCCATCTCACCCCAGAAAAGAATAGCTCCTCCCTTTCCACAGTATCTATTATACATTTTGGTCCTTATTTACACGTCTGTTTCTCATCCCAGAGAAACACTGCAATATTTAAACATGTGTGTCTGATTCATTTCACTTGGGACTATGGTCTCAAGGTACATTTGTTCTGATCCCTGGAGTGCTGTGCCAGCCCCACCCCTAATCCCAGCTCTTGGGAGGCTGAACAACAGAGGTGGGTCACTAGGAGTCCAATCTAGGTGGCGAGACCCTATAGACTGGTACTAAAATACAAAAAAAAGAAAGAAAGAAAAAAAGAGTTTTCAAAAATGACATCCCCCACAGCTAGGGAGATAGCTCGCAGCAAAAGTGCCTGCCTGGCAAGCGCAAGGTCCCAAGTTTGATCCCCAGTACTCCAGGCATGCTGCACCAGCCACAGAAGTGGGCATGGGGGCGCAAGCCTGTAATCCTAGCACTAGGTAAGCTGAGATAGGAGGATCACTACAAGTCTCAACTGCGTAGCAAGACCCTGCTTGTATCAAAAATTAATAATAACTTTTAAAAAATGACATTCCCTCCAATCACCACCACCACTTCTCATTATCCAGTTCTCTCTTCCTACTTTGGCAAATGAAATAAAAACTCATTGCATTAAATTACATTTTATGTATAATATACTTCAAAGGCTGTTCATACTTACATAAACATTTGGATTAATATTTACCTTCTGTTAGATTAATCTATATGAAAAAACGAGCTGGGGTATAATATAGCCTAATTTCCCACTACAATGTTTTCATTTAATACTTTCTCACTTAGCAGCAGAATTTTCAAACATAAACTCAAGTGAGTAAATTTCTGCTTCTTCAGTCTGACACACTAAGGAGTAAGAGCTGAGCTATACTCCTTCTTGGTACCTTCCTGAAAGAATTAAAAGCATCACACCATGGTGATATGTGCACCCCACATTCACGGCGGGACAGTTTATAACAGCTAAATCTTAGAAACCGCCCAAATGCCATCAACCAATGAGTAGAGAAGATGAAGGAGTTTTTATACAATGGAGTACCACTCAGTCATAAAGAAGGATAAACCTGAGACATTTCGAGGAAAACAAATATACCTTGAGACCATAGTCCCAAGTGAAATGAATCAGACACGCATGTTTAAATAATGCAGTGTTTCTCTGGGATGAGAAACAGACAAGGACCAAAATGTATAATAGATACTGTGGAAAAGGAAGAGGGGCTGGGAGATAGCTCAGTAGAATAAGCACTTGCCTGGCAAGTGCAAGGGCCTGAGTTCAATCCCCAGTTCCGCCAAAAAAAGAAAGAAAAAAAGGAAAGAACAGAGTAAAATAAATAAATAAATAAATAAGGGGCCGGGGAGATGGCTCAGTGGAATAAGCACTTCCCTGGCAAGCACAAGGGCCTGAGTTCAGTCCGTGCTTCCACCCAAAAAGAAAGAAAGAAAGAAAGAAAGAAAGAAAGAAAGAAAGAAAGAAAGAAAGAAAGAAAGAAAGAAATTAATTTAAAAGGAGAAAGGAAACACGGAAGGGGAGGAAGGAGGGAAGAGGGAAAGGAAGGAAGGAAAAAGAAGGAAAAAATGAAAATAAAGCTTTTATAAATAAGGAGAAGGGGGCTGAAGGGAGGGTAAAGGAGTGAGGGGAAAAAAAGAATCAGGATATACACAAGTACCAATTTCCAATGATGAATGTGGTCATTATGTATATCTAAAATGTACCAAAAAATAACAAAATGAAAAAAAAATGTAGTTCTTTAATACAAATTACTACACTCTGCCATAAAGGACAAATGTGAGACATTTCTAAGTAAATAGAATTTACCTTGAGATCACATTCTTAACTGAACACACATATTTAAATATTACTTTGTGTGTGTGTGAGAGAAAATGAAAGGGTGAAAAAGGACCAAAATTTATAATAGATATTGTAAAACTAGAAGAGAATATTCAAATGAGAAGGGGAACAAGGGGGGGGGAGAAGAAAGAAAAAAGAAAAAACAGGCCAGGGAGATGGCTCAGTGGAATAAACGCCTCCCTGGCAAGCGCAAGGGCCTGAGTTCAATCCCCAGTTTCACCAAAAACAACAACAATAAAAAAAGAAAAAACAGGAAAAAATGAGACAAATTGTTTTAAGTAAGGAGGAGGAGTTGAAAGGAGGGGAGGAAAATGGAGAGAAGAATCAAAACATGACATGTACAGACACAAATTCTCTATGACGAAAGTGCTTATTATGTATATCTAAAATGTACTAATAAAATTAATTTTTAAAAAAAGAAAAACATTTTGACAACCTAAGCTATTAACCCTAAACAAACTAAAAGAACAGAGGTTGAGTGAGATCAACTAACAGGAAAAATTGTCACATTTTTTAAGGACATTAAATTATGAACATAAATTAGTATGACACTACAGTCAAAGTTGTTTAATAGAACTGACTAATATCCAACAAAACTGAAGGAGGCCAGATGTGAGCAAAGGAGCAGATCACTGACCTAGAGCACGCAGAATATACTGAGTATTACTCAGGAGGACTAAAAATAGCAGAGTAAAAACCAGCAGCAAAATTTAGTTGCTCCAGAATCTATAATGGAGACAGAGAAAACAACAACTTGATAAAGAAAAAAGTAGATCTCCAAGAATTAGGAGGGAGTGGACAAGAAAATCTTGAACTATAAAGACGTTTGAGAAATGGAGCACCATGCAGAAAAAGAATGATGCACTCTAAGAAGCTGTCCCTTGCTCCCAGGATGAGGCATCTGCTGCTGCTAACACAAGCTAAGCCTGCAGAGGGTATGCAGTTACAGGGAGGAAAAAACGGAGCAGCGTGGCAATGCTAGCCCCAAGAAAGGCCCACAGTGATGGTAAACACAAAAATAACGTGGATTTTACTCTGAAAGTGACCTCATCCCCGCGGCAAGGTAGAACTGGAGAAGAAATTCAGTGCAGTACCTGCCATGCTTGAAAGCATTCCATCGGAAAGGGCTTACTGTTTAAGACAGAGCTACAGGCCAGGTGTGGCGGCACAAACCTCTAATCCCAGTACGCAGGAGGCTAAGCCAGGACCATCACAGAAGAGCTACACTTCAGGGTTTCTAGGGCCACTTTACCACAGTGACCAGCTGGGAGATAGCCACAAGAGACAACTGTGGAAAGGACACAAACTAAATGTTTAAGCTCAGGCTGGGAAGGTCATGGGCATCCCCTGGTGAGAAGCCAGGCCACAAG
This sequence comes from Octodon degus, assembly GCF_000260255.1. Taxonomy (NCBI): domain Eukaryota; kingdom Metazoa; phylum Chordata; class Mammalia; order Rodentia; family Octodontidae; genus Octodon; species Octodon degus. The sequence continues at coordinate 28,602,942 of NW_004524583.1, forward strand.
TGCATGGTTTTTGGAAGCAGCCAAGTCTGAAAGCGCTGATTTAGGTCAGCAGACCTGCCTGTTCCAAATTCCCACATCCCTGCCTACATCCAGAATGCAATCTGCGGTCTGTTTGTTTCCCAGGCCACCGTTAGCAGGCATACACCTGCCCAGACAGCTGCCACAACCTGAAGTGCACAGAGAGGGGCCTCTGGAGCAGAGGACACCTCAGCAACCCACAGGCTGCAAAACTACGTAGAGAAAGACATGACTTGGGGTTCACAGAGGTACAAAGGAAACCACGAGCCACTTAAATGAATGAAGGCTTAGGGCAGACACCACATCCGGCAGGAAAGGGGAGTCAAGATTAAGCATTCATATACAAAACCCTGAGTGAAAACAAAAGAAGTTTTAGGAGTGACTCACTGTTCCCACCCTGTACCTGCTAGGTTCCAATACTGCAGAAACCCTGGAAAGAAATCACACCTTCAAAAGCATGAAGGAAGGTTGGGCATGAAGGTGCGCACCCATAACCCCGGCACTTGGGAGATGGAGGTAGGAGGGTCATTGCAAATCTGAGTCCAGTCTGGGCTACACTGAGACCCTGTCTCAAAATAAAATAACATGCAAAGAATGCTTTCTACATCATCTTTTCTTCTTCCTCCTCTACCTCCTCTACTTCCTCCTCCCCCTCTTCATCCTTCCTCTTCTGATTCTCCTCCTCTTCCTCCTTCATTTTGGGGTGGGGCTTTTTCTCTCCATCTCTCTTTTTTTCTTTTCTTATTTTCCTTTTTCTTCTTTGGGCTTTTCTGTTACACTTAGCAAATTGTATTAATTTTCTTTTATATCTTAGTGGTATATTTTACTTCCCTTTTCTCCCCTTCTTGCAACTTATTTTTCAAATTTTACCTTTTTAAAATTTCCTTTCCCCTCTCTTTTCATCCTTACTATTATTACTATTGAGGTTTATTAATCTTTAGCTATTTAGTTGACTCTATGTTGTTACTGTTGTTGATCTCTTTTCTGTTAATGGTGATAAGAATTGTTCTATTTAGTAGACAACGTGTGTCAATATTTGCTCTTTGTGTATTATAATTACAGATCTCTTTTCTACTGTTAAAGTGGATATAGTTAGTAAGTGCCTTTTGTTTTTTTTTGTTTTTTTTTTTTTTTCTCCCCGGAACCAGGGATTGAACTCAGGCCCTTGCACTTGCCAGGGAAGCGCTTATTCCACTGAGCCATCTCCCCAGCCCCCTGTTGGTTCTTATGGCATGCCAATATTCAATTCATTTACGACTCAACTATGATTACTGATTTCATTGTTACTGCCAGGGTAGTATAAGATGTTGCTATTAGTTTTTACTGTATACCAATATCTGGTTTATCTTTGTATCATCAATAATATGACACAATATTTTTATTTCTACAGAAATGGCAGTCTGGCACTGTAGCTGCGAGGCCAGTTACAATGCAGCACCCCCACACACACACACACTTAATAGAGGGCAGACCTTGGGATAAAGTCCTTTAGCTAGGCCATACCCACAGCAAATTACAAGAAAACAAACACCATCACACTAGTACAGTGTCTTTCCATTTAAGTCAATCCCCAAAGCTTACCACAAAACAAAAACAAAAACAAGCAAACAAACCAAAAAAACCCAACAGAAACATGAGAAAAGACAGCAACAAAAGGTCTCCAAACACCCCCAAATGCCCCCTCCCAAAGCTGAAAGATGGGGCACAGGTAGAGGAAATCAACCAAATCAAAAGCCAAACAAGTAATTTAAACAGTGATAAGCAGAGACCATGCCCCTCAAAAATCAATAAGATACTCAGTAAGCCAAAAGATGATATAAATTAACTAAACAGAGAATGGATTTAAAAAAGAAAATGATCAGTGTGATCTTACAAAAGACACTAATAAAGTGCTACCTGAGCTAAACAAAATTAAACAAAATATGAAATAACCAGTTTAGTAAAGAATGATAGTCCATGAAAAGGAGATAGAAATCCAAGAGATTTCAATTTTATTGAAAGTATAAGCAGCAGAAGTTACCAATGTGAGGACAAAGTAGTAAAATCAAAAGACAGGCCTGAATAAAGTAATCATGTACTCAAATACCTTAAAAATAACAAGAGAACATTAAAAATGGATCCAACAATACTAGCTAATTGTTACTAGCCAACACAAAGCTAAAAAAAAGGCTAGGATTAATGGGAACTAGTGAAAAGTCAGACAACAGCATAAATGAGATAAAAATTGTTTATAGACATACATTAATAGCAGAAAAGTTTTCAAGCATGAGAAAAGAATTTAACACAGATTTTAAAAAAGGCAGCACATGGGGACTGGTGAGATGGCTCAGTGGTCTAAAGCACCTACTTAAAACAAGCTTAGCAAAGCACAGGGTTCAATCCCCCAACATCACATGCCATCCCCCCCCCCCTGCAGTTCAATCCCCCAGCGCCACATGCCAGCCAGCCCCGCCCCCTGGTGGGCTGAGCTGGCCACACACACACACACACACACACACACAAATAAAATTTAAAAAAAAAAGCACACAGAATTCCAAATAACAATTAGGAAAAAAAAAAACTACTCCAAGATGATTATAGTCAAAATCCTACTAAAAACACAAAACAAAACCAAAAAACCCACAAAGTCTAACACAACATATAATCTTAATAGCTGTTAGAAAAACGCAAAACATGAAACTAAAACAATTAGAACTATAGCAGGCTTATCAACTCTTTAAATTTTAATGGGAAAAAGATAAAACTTAATGAGTATGGGCTCTAATTCAAAGTTTCATCATGCCTTTAACAACTTCCAATCTGACTAATTTATCCTGAAAAGTAATTTCAAGAGCACCAGAGACATTACTATCAAGTCAGAACTTCAAAAATATATGTATCCTAGGAAGAAACAATGTAGCCAATGATACCATAAAGTCTAATAAAATGAATACACCAAGTACAGGTAAGTGGAAATGGGAGAAAAAAATCAGTAACAGAAAAATAATTCAGTGACTGAAATAAGTCAGTAATTTTCCTAAGATCTCTTAATGTGAATGATCCCCACTCTGCAATGAAAAGACACAAACTGGCAAATTGGATCAAAAACAAAATCTAAAATTATAGTGTATAAAAGAAAGATATTTACTCAAAAAGAAATTCAGAATTAAAAAAAAAAAAACAAAAACTGAAGGGCCAGCGAGATAGCTCATAGTCTAAAGCACCTGCTTAGGCAAGCTTAAGCAACTGCACGCACCACATGCTATGCCAGCCCCACCCCCAAGGTAGGCTGTGTCAGACACACACACACACACACACACACACACACAAAAGAATGAAAATTGAAGGGAAGAAAACAATATTCATGAAACAATAGCTCCCACTCATAAAGCAAACATAGCTTTCCTATTTACAGACAAAGTGGACTCCAAGATAAAACTAATCAGAAGAGGCAAAGAAGGTCAGTAAATATTGATTAAAGGAACAATTCAACAGGAAGAGATAACAGTTGTGAATATGCACCAAATACTCATCCACCCAACTTAATAAAATAAACACTACTGGACATACAGATCTTATCACTATCCCACTCACAAATACACTGACCAACTAAACCAAAAACAACAACAGTGAAATATCAGAGTTGGACCACACCTTTAAACAAACTCACCTAATAGCTATCTACAGAGTGTCCTACCTAACAACAGATTACACATTCTTCTAAGTACCACATGGAACTCTCTCCATAACAGACCAATTTCTACATAAAGCACGCTCAAATGAACACAACAAATCTGAAATTACTCCATACTTATTATCAAATCATAGTGCAATGAAACTAGAAACCAATGGCAAAAAAACCCTCAGAAAGTATGCAAACACAAAGAGATTAAATAATACTCAAATAATCAACAAGTCACAGAAGAAAGGAAGAAATTAAACAGTTCCTAGAAATAAACAATAATGCCACTACAACATACTAGAATGTATGGGACACAAAGTAGTCACAAGAGATAAACTTACAGTTCTGAATGCCCACATCAGAAAGAGTAAACCCAAGGGCTGGGGAGATAGCTCAGTAAAATAAGCACTTCCCCAGCAAGCACAGGGTCCTGAGTTCAATCCCTGGGACCGTAAAAAAAAAAAAGGAAAAAGAAAGAGTAAGGCTAAATAATCTAATGACACACATCAACACCCTAGAACAAACAAGAACAATCCAAATTCAATGCTAGTACAAAGAAGGAAATTATAAAGATTGAAGCAGAAATTAATGAAACTGAGAATAAACACTAGTATTGTGTTTATGCTACAAACCAATGGATCAAAAGGCTGATTCTCCAATAGAATAAACAAAATGGACAAACTCTCAGTCAATCTTACCGGCACAGAAAAGACTCGTTTCAATGCAGTTAGAAATTTTTTTAAAAAGGCAAAAATCACAATAGTTAACTCACCAATCCACAAGAGTCACTACTTTTAAACCGATACTCTAACAAATTGCAGAATTCCACTCCTAGGTACATAAAAATTACCAGAACTAAACTAAGAAGACACAAAATCCCTTAATAATCCAATAACAATGAAATTGAGAGAGTAATAAAAAACCTACCAACTAAGAAAACCCCAGAACTAAAGAATTCACTGCTGAACTTGACTCTTTTATAAAACTGAAACAGTAGGAGCACTCCCAAACTCACTCCTGAATGCTGGCATTATCCTGATTCCAAAAGCAGACAAAGTCTCTACAGGCTAATCTCTTTCATAAATACAAACGCAAAGCTCCTCAACAACAGAATGTCAAACAGAATGCAACAAATGACTAAAAAGATCATGCATCATGCTTCATAACAGGGATGCAAGGATGGTTCAAAATCCACTTATCGTAAACATGGTTCATCATGTAAACAAATGGACAAAAATCACATGATCATCTCAGCAGATGCAGAAAAACTGACAAAATCCAACATTCATCCACAATAAAAACCCTGCAGACAACAGTGTATAGCAGAACCTTGTTTCAATCTGATAAAAACCATTTATGACAACCCCACTGCCAACATATTAATGTAAGAAAATGTAAAATATTTCTGCAAGACAAAAATATACACTTGTATTCATTACAATTCTCAAATCGCTAGCCAGATAGAGAAACAAAAGGAGTTCATACTGCAAAGTAAAAAGTTCAGCTATGCTTATTCAAAGACATGATTCTTTACACAGAACAAGAAAATCCCACGAAAAGACTCTTAGAACTACTAAATTCAGCAAGGTAGCAGGAAACAAAATCACATGAAAATCAACAGCATTCCTGTATACTAACAATTAATCCACTGAGAAAAAAATTAGGAAAACTATCATTCACAATAGCATAAAGACAAATTAAATACTGTGGAATTAAGCTCACAATGAAAGTGCAAGACCTATGTCACAATAACTACACTACTCTGGAAAAGGAAACAAAAGAAGACATCAGGAAAATAGAAAGCTATCCCCTGTTCAAGCACAGGCAGAATGAATATTGTCAAAATGGCCATAATGCCAGAACTGATCAACAGATTTAATGCAATCCCAATCAAAATCCAATAGCATTCTTCACAGAACTAAGAAAAAAAAAAAAAAAAAAAAACAATTCCTAAGATTTATGTGGAACCAGAAAAGAATGTAAAAGCAATCCTGGGCAACAAGAGCAAATGAAGAGTTATCATAATCCCAGCTTTCGGGGCCGAGGAGATGGCTCCGTAGAATAAGCACTTGCCTGCCAAGTGCAAGGACCTGAGTTCAATCCCCAGTTCCGCAAAAAAAAAAACAAAAAACAGCTTTCAATTTCTATTACAAAGATACAGAGGTAAAAACAGCTTGGTGCTGGCACAAAAACAGATATGAGAATCAATGCAACAACACAGGATGCAGAAACAAACCCAGGCACAGCCACCTGATCTTCAGGACCAAAAAAACCATTAGAGGAAAGAGCCTCTTTAACGAATGGGAGGGGCCGGGGAGATGGCTCAGTAGAATAAGTGTTTCCTTGGCAAGCTCAAGGGTTGAACTCAATCCCTGGTTCCAGCAAAGGAAAAAACAAACAAACAGAAAACAAATGGGGCTGGGAACACAGGCTACACAAACAGAGAAGACTGATTCTACACCCCTATCTTTCACCATCCCCTACACTAAAATCAAAACAGATTAAGGATTAAATATTAAAACAAAAATAAGCTGATGGTTGGTAAAACTCTTGAAGACACAGACACTGACAAGAACTTTCTGAATAGAACCTCAACTACACAGAAATAACATCAAGAATCAACAAATGAGATCATACCAAGGTAAAAGACCTTCACAGCAAAGGAAACAGAATAGCCAACCTACAGACTGCAAAACCACATTGCCAGTTATTCCTCAGGACTAATACCTTGAACATAAAAAAAACAAAAAAATTAGACCCAGCAATAAAAGATCCAATCAAAAATGGGCAACTGTAATGAGTAGACACTTCTAAGAAAACTGACAAATCACCAATAAATACTTAAAAACACTGTTCAACTTTTCTGGACATAAGAGAAAGGCAAAATAGAATACAATGAGATTAAATCCTACTCCACAAAGAATGGTTATCATTAAGAACTCAAAACAACAAATGTGAGGCTGTGGGGGTAAAAAGAAATCCTTCCACATTATCGATGGGAATGTAAACTAGTACAACCACTATGGAAATCAGTGTTAACATGACTAAAAAAACTAAAAAATAGAAATTCCATTTAACCCAGATACACCACCTTCTGTCTTCCCAAAAGAATCAACAATGTCACATAACAGTGATGTGTGGACACTCATGTTTACAGCAGCATGCTCATAATAGGTAAATCTTGGAACCAACCTATATGTCCATCAGCAGATGAATGGATAAAAATGTGCTACTTATTTGCAACAGAATACTATTTTGCTACAAAGAAGGGCAGAGCGGAGTCATTTGTAGGAAAATGGATGCACCCTGAGGACATAAAGTTAAGTGAAATGAGACACACAAGCTTAAATATTGCATAGTTTTCCTTTTATGAGAAACCCAAAGTATAAGTAAAAGTGGCAAAATAAAGATACTGTAATAGAAAACAGGGAGATAGACCTTCTGCAAATGGGAAGTAGACTAAAAAATAAGAGGGACAGGAGAAGAGATGAGTAAAGTACAAAGAATTAAAATATATTACAGAGGCTGGGGAGATGGCTCAGTGGAATAAGTGCTTCCCTGGCAAGCGCAAGGGCCTGGGTTCAATCCCCGGTTCCACCAAAAAAATAAAAATAAAATAAAATATATTATGGACATGTCTCAATTCCCCATTAAGAATGTATTTCTTATGTACTGTGAACATGTATTAATAAAAAAAACAAGATTAAAATAAGTAAATCTGCTTTACTTAGCAGTGGCATTGCACACCATGAAGATTACTTTCAGATATGGCCTAAACTCAAAAGGAAGAAAAAACTTTTGTTGGGGTCAGAAGTCCAATCAAAAGCAAAACAGTAGCCCATACATACTGCTTAATGCAGAAAATAAACAACAGAAGTGTTGGGTACTGGCTGCTATGAAGGCAAGTCCAAAGTTCACCCTTCAAAAGGATAACAATGACAAGAAAATAGCGTTCAGCTTCACATCAAGGAGCAGGAAATAAGGATACTATTTGTGCAACTTTTAAAAGGAGCATCTAAAAAAAGGTAGAGAAAGAGAAAGGGAAAGATTAAGCATGACAACAAATTTGTCTACAACCTACTATCTAGCTTCATAGAACTTAGAGCCTGGATAGAAGTGGGGGAAAAAAATCTAGTCTCACAGCAGATTAAAAATAAATTATCTATTATTAGAAAGAATTGAGCCAGGGGCTGGCGAGATGGCTCAGTGGTCTAAAGCACCTACTTAGAACAAGCTTAGCAAAGCACAGGGACCGCGGTTCAATCCCCCAGCACCACATGCCAGCCAGCCCGCCCCCTGGTGGGCTGAGCTGGACACACACACACACACACACACACACACACAAATAAATAAAAATTAAAAAAAAAAAAAAAAAAAAAAAAAAAAAGAGAATCGAGCCAGTGCTCACATTTTCTCCATCTGCTTTAAAGATGGGGATGGGGGAAAACAGTTATTCTCTTACTGATGTATATCCTGTCTCCTTTTGTGTACTAGCCCTAACTCTTCATTGTTTATTTTCTTGCAAATTTTAGAATTTTGGGCAGGCAGGGGTGGGATGATAGGTACAAATGATAACTGATCCTGTAGCACTTCCAGTATTCATTTTGTTGATGACACCCTATGATGTTCAATACATTTTTCTTTCCTATTTCAAGATTTTTTTCCTATTTTGAGGTTTTAAGGTTGTAGTCAATGTAGCATATTCCACTAGGAAGCACCTAAATCTCTTCATATTTAATCCTGGTGATCTTTGTCTAAACATTACTAATTAACAGATACAAAAGCCTGTCACTCTTTTATTTTATAAAATTCATCTACAGAAACTTTTTTCATGACTTACCTGGTATCCTAAAATACAAACATGGGAAAAGTAGGATAAATGTTTCTCTTTAGTTACCAAAATAATGAGCTGGTTCTTACATTTTTAAATCCAAAACATAAGAACTGTAACAGAAAAAAACACTTAATAAAAACATGAATCCACTTCCAGGCAGTATTAATTTCATGAGTTTGAAAGATTTTGATTTGAACATGTTGAAGACAGTGAAGGGGAGTTTTTTAAAGTAGCAAAGGATTGATATTCAGACAGATAGTGAGGTTAAGCTTAACAGCCTACATTGTATGGTAATAACAATAAGCTTCTCTTCTGGAGGGTTAACAACCTAAGTTTGCAGACCAAAATTAGAGAAATAGGAGGGCCGCAAGGAAAGCCAACATTTTGGCCTTAGCCTTCCAAGGTCAATTAAGACTCAGGACATATGAGAACTTGTAGTAACGTCACGTAACTCAGTAGTGTCCCAAATTTTCTGATCAAGGAGATTATGGGGCCAAAGAGGAAAGTGATCGATGATGTACAGTGTGCCTAAGGAGAGTCACATGGAGAGAAAACATTCTCTCAGGCTTTCAGAGAGCACATTGGCCAAGCAATGGCCGTGACTCATCCACATGGCTGACACTGACAAAGGTTCTACAATCTGAGGTACAGGATCTCAGGATGAATCCTGAGGGGATTTCACTGACCTTATCAGACCCAAAAGCTACAACTCTTGTTGCATAGGTCTGCTTTACCTTGGTCTTAACCATCCAGCAGAAAAGTATAAAAACGAAATATAAGAAGTAAAGCCATGCTGTTTTGTTGAGCTGTAGGGGACTCAGGTCAACAATTTCTGACCCTGCTAGTCAAGCTGAAGACCCAATACTATTATGGGATACTGGACTCTTTTAGAATATTTTGCTGAGTTTACACACCTATAATATTCAAGTAACGGAACTTAGCAAAAAAAGAGTATACAGATGAATGTCCATTTTGTATCTGTGTATTCAAAGTGGTTAGGATAGGTATATAGTTACATTCTCTTAATGAATAGAGGAATTTGTTCTAATAGTGTTTGTAAATAGGATCTCAAGTCTGCATCTTATACAGCAATTAACCACTAGGAAGAATGTATGCAATGTATTATTGAAACTGTCCTACCAATTTGGTTTGAAACAGTCTCATTGCTATTTGTTTCTCAATGAAATTATGGAAAAAAATTTTAAAAATAAAATCACAGATTAGCGGTGGTGAACCTATGGCATGTGTCAGTCTGTTTTTAAGACAAAAAGTGTGAATGTAGAGTTGTTTTCCTAAACTAAAACCTCAGTATTCAGGTTTAATTGCAGTATTGGCATTTTGTGATAAATAAGTGGGTTTTGTCATAACTGAGTCTAAAAGGTTTGCCAGTATGATGTATGGAAAGAAAATTAAGAGGCCAGTACCCTAAGGAAAGACCGGGGTCCAAGTCAGGCATGGGATACACATCTGTAATCCCAGCCCTTGAGAGGTTAACAAGGAGGATTCCAAGTTCACAAGAAGCCTGAGAGAGAGAGAGAGAGAGAGAGAGAGAGAGAGAGAGAGAGAGAATATGAATGAGAAAATGAGAAATAAAGTAGGCAGCGCTAGATTTTCTGTTTGTTCTTTTGAGACATGGTCTCACCTCAGCCTCCTGAATGCTAGGATTACAACAGGTGTGCACAAATAGTAAATGTTTTGATACAAACATTTGAGGTACACTTAAAAATTAATCAGCTTGGAGGCCTGCCCCTTAGCTCAGTTCTTTAAGTGGCTGCTTCAACAAAGCAGGCAGGCTCAAGTTGCTGTGGTTCAATCCCCACAACTCAAGCCAGCCAAACCTGCTCCGAAGGCATTCGGCGACAAAAAAAAAATCCTTCTGACGGGGCCGGGGAGATGGCTCAGTGGAATAAGTGCTTCCCTGGCAAACGCATGGGCCTGGGTTCAATACCCAGTTCCTGGAAAAAAATAAATAAATAAATAATCAGCTCTCTGGGCTTTGAGATGAGTCGAGGGGTGGCGTTAAGAATTGAATCCAGGGGCCGGGGAGATAGCTCAGTAGAATAAGCGCTTGCTTGGCAAGCGCAAGGGCCTGAGTTCAATCCCCAGTTCCACCAAAAAAAAAAACAAAACTGAATCTAAATTGGATCCTGTTTCGTCAAGATGGTGCTGCTGGAGAGCAAGCAGTTCGTGACCGAGCTGACCAGTCTCTTCCCGAAGTGCCAGACGTCAGGCAGCGTGTTCATCACCCTGAAGAAGTATGATGGTCGAACCAGATCCATCCCAAAGAAGGGCTCTGTGGAGGGCTTTGAGCCTGCAGATAACAAATGTCTGCTGAGAGCTACGGATGGGAAAAGGAAGATCAGCACTGTGGTGAGCTCTACAGAAGTGAGTAAGTTTCAGATGGCCTATTCAAGCCTGCTGAGGGCTAACATGGACGGGCTGAAGAAGAGAGACAAGAAGAACAAGAGTAAGAAGGCCAGAACACCACAGTGAAGGGCTCAGGATTCCCTGCTCTTACAGGTTAACCAACAGATAGCTGTTTTTCCTTTTGGCCACAAAGCTAGATTTTTGGCTTCCCTGTGGCAACAATTTTCATGTAAGATGAGGGTCATTTTGGAGAGAAAAAGGTTATAGTGTACACGGTAGTTGTGGTAAGAAACTAGTTCAGATCTGTGCTGCGTGGTTGTGTTCTTAGTTTTCAAAGGCCTCTGTAACCAGGTCCCTGAAGAGCAAAGTATCCTTAAATATTTGTTTCCCAGAGGGAAAAAAAAAAAAAAAAAAAAGAATAGAATCCAAGGCCTTCACATTAAGCTATATTTCCAGATTTTTTTTTTTTTTTTTTAAATTTTAGGAAGGGTCTTTCTAAGTCACTAACTTGCTCAGTCTGAACCCTGATCCTCCTGCCCCACAGATCTGGGACTACAGCCATGCACCACCACACCCAGCTTTCAACCAGCTTTTTGAGCTGTTTCAATGCTCTTAAATCAAAGGAGGAAGTATGAGAGTCACTAACACAGCCTGCTATCACTCCCTCTATCAAGGGATTTACAAAGGCTCCCTGCCACTATCTTTTGCTCTGTGTCCAGAAGAGGAAAGACACTGAAAACTCCATGCCTCCAAAGATACTGCATCGATCAAAGGAAGGAACTGCAGGAGAAGGACTTAACTCATTCACTCAACAAATCCTTTTCTTTCTTTCTTTTTTCTTTGAGACAGGGTCTCACTTTGCAGTTCACGCTGGCCTTGACCTCACTATGTAGTACAAACTGGTCTCAAATGCACAGCAATCTTTCTCCCTCATCCTCCTGAGTGTCAACACTTCAGCCATGTGCCACCACACCTGGTATAACAAATCCTTATTGAGCATCTGCTACATGCCAGATGATATGGAAAACTCTTGGGGTCCATTAATAAACGAAACACCCTGTCTCACAGAGGTTATCCTACAGTGTGAGTTTAGAGGCAGAGGAGAGACAATAAACCCAATCAATGAGGAAATTATAAGGTATGACAAAGGCAACAGGTCCCATGAGAAAACAGCAGGGTGGAGGGATTGAAGTAGGGAAGTATAGTTTTAAATTAAACAGGCTTTTTTTAAAAAGTGGCATTCAAAGAGCAAAGCTGAAAGGAGTCAAGAAAGTACACCGGGCAAATACCTGAGAAAAGCATTCCAAGGAGAAGCAAGAGCCAATGAAAGACCCTCCAACAGCCAGGGTGAGCTACAGGCACACAAGCCGGGAGAAGGGCAGCAGCTTTCTCAGAGCAAAGACAGGACAACGGGGCACCCAAGCTCTGCAACACCGGACAGGCCACAGGGACCTCGGTTTTACTCTGCATGTGGGAAGTCACTGCAGGATTTGGTAAGTGATACGATGTGGCTGCTATGCTGAGAAGACCCCAGGAGGCTAGAAAAGAAGCAGAAAAACCAGTTAAGGAGCTAATTGCAGAATTATCTAGGCAAGAGATAAGACTGGCTTGGCCCAGGCTGAAAGACAGAAAAGATGGGAAGAAATGACTGGATTCTGATACATTAAGAGAAGTCACAGAACACCAGGTGGAAAGTCAAAGATAATGCCAACACCTTTGTCTCTGTATCTGATTAGAGAGGTCAAGCTGCACATAAAGTAGGTTAAGAAGTACTGTGGAAGTTTAGTCTGAGCTGACCTCTACCTCCAAACAGAGAGGACTACCCGGCTGTGTGGAGTACCACAGGGACCTCAGCTGGAGATAGAAACATGGTAGCCCTCAGCATAGAGTGACTCTGAATAACAGCAGGAACACAAAAAGAAAAGTAACCCAGGACTGAACACAGAAACTTTAAGAGTAAAAGAGAATCTATAAAGATGGAATGACCAAACCAGGCATGGTGAGCTACACCTATTATTAATCCAAGCACTCAGGAGGCTAGGGTAGGGCCACCCCAAGATCAAGGACAGCCTGGATCACTTAACAAGACCCAATCTCAGAACAAAGTAACAAAACAAAACAAATGAGCAGTGAGTAACATCCCAAAAAGTAATGTGTGTTGGACTAAGAAGAAAGTAAGCAATTCACTTGTTACATTTGGAGTACAAAACTTTTTGCTAAAACCAGATTTAAGGGGCCGGGGAGATGGCTCAGTAGAACAATCGCTTGCCTGGCAAGCACACTGGCCTGAGTTCAATCCCTGGTTCCACCAAAAAACAAAAAAACAAAAAAACAAAAAAACAAGCAGATTTAAGTTACGGTTCAACATTCTTAGCCTGTAGTAGTTAAGATGTTACACACATTACTCAATATAGTTTTACTAAAATAAAAAGAGTTGATCATTTCTTATATATTTCCTACAAATACGTTTTCCATTAAACTTGCTACTAAAACGTAGTATTTGCTTTGGCTTTTTAAGACAGGGTCTTGCTTAGTAGTCCAGGCTGGCCTCAAGCTTACCGCCCTCCTACCTTGTCCTCCCGAGGGGGGAGAGGAGCGTGCCACCATACCTGGCTAATTAGTACAGAAAGTATTTCTGGCCTGTTTTCTTTCTACATAAAGGCAAACTGAAGCCTAAATACCTGACACTGCCACCTATTTTACAGATCAAAAATACATTTAAGCACTGATTGAACCACCTTACATTTTTCTAGACTTCAAAGGCAGAGGTTAAATACATCAAACCTTTTCTTTTTCCGGAACTGGGGATTGAACTTAAGCCCTTGCGCTTGCCAGGGAAGTGCTTATTCCACTGAGCCATCTCCCCGGGCCTTTTTTTTTTTTTTTTTTTTTTTAGACATGGTCTCACTGTGCAGTCCAGGCTGGTCTTGTACTTAATAAATAGGCTCACCTGGCCTCGAACCCATGCAATCCTCTTGCCTCAGTCTCCCAAGAGCTGGGATTGATCACAGCACTTAGCAATCTTACTTTTACTGTTTGATTTTTCTATTTAAGAAAAAATAACTTAAATATTCATTTAAAATCAATGTCTGTGTTTCCAGCAATTTACACATTAATTACATTTTTCTGATCATCAGAACATCCCAAGTCATGTTCACAAAATCTGCAAGAACAATGAAATGCACCTCTGTTACTAAGTGACAGTAACACTTCAGTAACACTTCTAGACAGTTACTTCTAGCCGCTGAGTGTACTTTCAATTAAGTTCCTTCAGATAATAAGCAGTAGAACAAGAAGTTCTTAAGATGTTATTCTCAAGAATTTTTGCAAAGCCAGGTGTGGTGGCGAACGCCTGTAATCCCAGCACTTGGGAGGCTGAGGCAGGACGATCACTGCAAGTTCCAGACTACCCTGGGCGACACTGTGAGCTCAAGGACAGCATAAACAGCACGGCGAGACCCTGTCTCCAAAAGACAAAAAATAAAAAATCTTATAAACACAGCTTTTCTTCCATTTTCTGTGACACAGACATGTTAGGTCAGATTCCCAAGAAAATTAAAACGGTCCTTGAAAATTAACGACTTAAAAGTTCCAAAAAATAATGAAAATATTTTGGACTAAAACTTTTGTTATTAAAAAAACATAGCACAGGGGCTGGTGAGATGGCTCAGTGGTCTAAAGCACCTACTTAGAACAGGCTTAGCAAATCACAGGGACCGCGGTTCAATCCCCCAGCACCACATGCCAGCCAGCCCGCCCCCTGGTGGGCTGAGCTGGCCACACACACACACACACACATAAATAAATAAAAAAAAATAAAAAAAAAAAAAAAAAAAAAAAAAAAAAAAAAAAAAAAAAACATAGCACACAAAATCACACCCTCTAGGGATGCGTGTGTATGCAGCCAACAGTCACAATCTTAACACAAGTCCTTCAGAACTGAAGGCTCAGAAAAAGCCTGAACTTCTCATGCACTTCGGAATAACCATATTAATATTCAATCACTAATTCTTAAAATGCTGTCCTTAACAAAAGCAGGTTACAGCCTATAACTAGCAAATGGCTTGCAGTGAGTTTTTTAGGGAAGAAAAACATCAAGTAAAAGAGACTACTGTTCATAAATGACACACTAATATCTCAGTGCAAGCAAAATTATAACATAATGGTTATAATACTGACCATGAATTAACAAGAAAGGCCTAAATACTACATATCTTTCATAAAATGGAAGTATTTAATCCATTTAAGAAAAAGCTTCAGCCAGGTATGGTGGCCTTTGCCTATCATTCCAGCACGGGAAGCTGAGACGGGAGGTTCAGATTGAAGTCCAACCGGGGATACATACGAAAAAAAAGAAAACTGTTCAAGAAGTCTTGCATTTCCAGCTTGCATCGCAATAAATTAAGCAGACCACCTTATTCTCTAAATGCGCCTGATAACTGTGACACTTATGTCTGCTAAGAGGGCTGCAAAACTAGAAGACATATTTCTAACTCAATACTTGGGTGGGAGGGGAACGAACTTTTCCTTAAAACTCACAAAGTAGGCACAACTATTTCATGTCACATCCTTGAACAAAAGAAAAGAAAAAATTTTAAAGAATATCTCAAGCAAGAGTAGCCAGTGTTGTTCTTAAGAAGCTTATCTCAAGTCTCATCAGCATGAGCTTTGAGCCAAATTGGCGACACTGCTGTCATCTGCCTGCAAGGCGAGGCAGGGAGAACAAGTACAACGGAGTCTCACCGAACCTCAAGGTAACTGTCACACAAGCCAGTGTTGAGCTCCCAATTAAGGAGCTAATCTTTAGCCGGCCAAGGGCGTTTGAATTTCCAAAAGAATCTCCCAAATATCCTACAACTCTGAACAGCTAACTTCGATGCAGCTTTCTAAGCAACGCTTATCCACAGCGCTGCCCGGGACCGGAGTCTGGCAGGAGGGGCCCGGCGGCGCTGGCGGGCCGACCCCCGCAGCCCCTCGCACGCAGGACCCGTCCATGTCGGCCGGGCTTCGGCCCCCGCCCCGC
>NW_004524583.1:28619679-28628402 GCF_000260255.1 Octodon degus
GGGCCGCGGCTGCTCCCGGGTCCCGGTGCGGGCAGGCGCGGGGCCCGCTCGGAACGGCCCGCCGGCCGCTGAAGCGCTGGGCCGCCGGCGCAGAGCACTCGGTGTTCTGCACCGGAGTCTGCAGCTCCGGGGAAACAGCCGGGTGATTTCCTCACTTTACTAGTAGCAAAGCAGGTTTTAGGCTGCAATAAAAATCTGTCATTTTCATGACGGGTAAAACTGCGGTATCGTTTTGAAAAAGTAATATTATGGAGTTTAGAAACGTTTTCCTTGAATGTAATCGAAGATCGTTTGTAGGTGTATTGCAGTTTAAAATAAAAACAAATGCACCAGCTACTTCAGCTTTTCTGGGTGATTGACCTTTGACTTGGAGGTGGTTGGATGCTTCATTCTTTATAAGCTTTCTACTTATTCACGCCAAAACAAAGAGATTTACTAGAAATATTATTCATGACAAACCTCATTAGGAATTACGACCAACCTTCTAAGTTTTGAAGTGTTGTATAATGTAATTAACGATTTTTTTTACTGCAAACTATTTTTACTTTTACAGTTACCTTAGCACAGTTGTACAGTACAGTACAAAGGTAGGCATGTGAACTACTTCATGATTTGTTCCCACCCATGAGTGTTCACAATGTGAGGTCCCTTCCTATCTGAAAGTTCACAACTCGGATGTTGGCAAGTCAGAGACTTACTGCAGGCTTCCCTGCAGCGGGGTGCAGCTGGCTGTCACTATTTCTTTTTTTTTTCCCCCATAATTGTATTGAGAAACAAATAGCAATGAGACAGTTTCAAACCAAATTGGTAGGACAGTTTCAATAATTAACACATTGCATACATTCTTCCTAGTGGTTAATTGCTGTACAAGATGCGGATTTGATATCCTATTTACAAACATCATTAGAACAAATCCCTCTATTCATTAAGAGAATGCAACTATATATCCTAACCACTCTGAATACACAGATACAAAGTGGACATTCATCTGTATCCACTTTTTTGTTAAGTTCCATCATTTAAATATTATAGGTGTGTAAACTCAGCAAAATATTCTAAAAGAGTCCAGTAGTCCATAATAGTATTGGGTCTTCCGCTTCACTGGCAATGTCAGAAATTGTTGACCTGAGTCCCCTACAGCTCAACATAACACCATGGCTGTTGTCACTATTTCTTTCCTCTGAGTACACAGCATGGGCTGTCATACCCTCCCAGGGAACCCAGCCTAACACCCACGAGTAATATACACACATGCTTCCTGGCTGCCCTCAGATCCTATAGATAAGTCAGTCAGACATCAATTGCAAACAATCTTCAAGCTTTATTACACAGGCTGTGACCCTCTCCCCAAAGTTACTTCATAGGTAACAGCAACAACAGGACCCAAGCTGAAGTCTCATGGCCCTTAGAAGCTCTGGGCAGAAGGACCATGGGTCTTGTTGAGGCAAGTCCGGCAGCGAGGATGGATGGGCAGGCGGATCTGCTGGCCGGAGCTCACCAATGGCCGTTGGTCTCACTCCATAGCTCCCTGGGCAGCCACTCTTCTAGGGCAGCACATGTCTCCTCAGGGGACTTGGTCATTCTCTTGGTCCACCTCAGTCGATTAGCAATTCTGTGCACACGTGTGTCCATTGCGACGCCTGCCTGGGGGCCACAGCCTTAGCTAAGGGTGCCACCTTGGGCCTGACACCTGGCGGTGCCACCAACTCTGACAGGCTGGGTTGTCCCCATTGTAGTGCTGCAGCAGAATGGCACCCATCTGCTCGATGAACTTTGCATTGGTCCTCCAGAATCCCACAGGGTAGATGAGCTTGCCCAGCATGTTGTCATCTGTGTGCAGGATGCTGTCTCCTGTCAGGCCCGAGGCCCGAAGTCACTGCGTGGCGCCTGCTGTCACCTGGTCTTTGATCTGCCTGGAAAGTTTCAGGGCTAGCAGCACCTTCATGCCTTTGGAGGGACACTGAAGTCACAGTAGTGCTCAGCCCCCATTTGGTTAGCAGGTACATCATTCCTGCTCCTCACGTTGCCAATATTGGCTAGCTCCTGCTTCCGGTGCTGTGGCTCCCAAACTGTCACCTCAAGGGGGTCAGCCCCCTCACTTTTCTCACCATCTGAGGCTTCATAGGCCACATGCAGTTTCTGTACCTTCTGTCGCTTCACAGGCCTGTGCTTTTTCCTTCCTTCTGCAGCCACCTCTCAGTTCGGGGGCTGCGGGGGCTCTTCCCCATTTCCCAGCCGCCCAAACCCAGTCGCTCAGCTCTGCCTGCAGGTCACCATCCTCACCGCCACTTTCATGTCTAGTGCTGCTTGACTACACCTTCCAGCTGTACCATGGCTGGTCACATGCGCAATCAATTTACAATAATTAATACGTGTAATTAGGGGTAGGGGAGATGGCTCAGTGGAATAAGCGCTTCCCTGGCAAGTGCAAGGGCCTGAGTTCAATCCCTGGTTCGGCCAAAAAAAAAAACACCATGTAATTAGCCTAATATATAATTAACTTTGCTGCTACTTACTACCTTTCAGTGTCACTGAAACCTACAACTTGCAAAAAAAAAAAAAGGATCTGGGCTATCTCTTCTAACTAAAAAAATTAAACTTTATTGAAACTGAAAAGTGTAATTCTGTTATTTAAAGACTCAGTCTCTCAACAAAAAGTACAATACCATCTCTGACTCTTACTATGAAGCAGTTCCCTTTTTGCTAACTTTTAGAAAAGATTTAAAGACACAGTATTGTAGACAACTCTGCAGCAAATGGAGAGAAAACTATTCCCATTTGTGTCTTATCTAGGGTAGAAGTCCCAGAAGCAGGGAGTTATGTAGAAATTTAAGTAACTTGTAACAGATTATATTGCAGAGATGTGTGTCTATTGAGACCAAAAAGATAGGAAAATTACAGATCCACCTTTGCCCAAATGACAGTGAGGAAATACTGCTCTGCTAAAGCATCTGGCAATAGGCAAGTAGTCTTTTCAAGCATGTGTGATTCAAGCGCTTTGGTGATCGATTAATGACAGCCCCAAGTTACCTGCCAAGCTTGGGATAAACAGGTGAGGTCCGCTCTCATGGCAAGGGGATTCATAATAATAGACAAGAGATGAAAGTTGAGGTCAGGTGGAGGCCTCTTTTTCAGATGGGTAAAGAGAACTGGACAATCACAGTCGGGGCATTTATTTATACTTTTGCAAAGTTAGTGTCACAAGACCCAGGGTTGCCTGGTGACTAATAACCGGAATTGTCTCAGGCAAGATGTTCTTAGGACTGAAGTATTTCCAGCTTCAGCTGCAGTGTCTGTGTCCCCACGTCTTGAATTTGAGGACTTCATGGCTCTCAGGACAGTGGAATGGGACAGAAGCAACACTGCCAAGCAGGTCTACCTGTGCGCTTCCATCTCCAGCCCTCTTACAAGCCTTGTTTTTCCACTTCCACCACTTTCACTAGTAAAATTGCAAAATATGAAAGATTGCTTGGTAGCTGCTTGGCCTTCATTTGACAAGTTTTATTTGTTAGAATAGATGAGTTTCAGCTGATTCAATAAGGCCTTCAATAAGGCCTCATGACATTTCATGTACATACGAGCTTTTTTGTATCACACCAGGGGAAAAGCCCACCTTGCTGACTCCTCCACCACATACACAGCCCTCACTCTTAGCAGTGCTGGGTAAACATGGCCTAAGGGATATTCTGTGGCCCACATAACTAAAGCCTTCACCTGGCAAGGGCAAATCACCTACAAATCAAAAGCAAGTCACATTTTTCAGTATACACAACATCATCATGTTAGGTGTTGGAGTATAAAATGTACATCAAAAATGTTTTGTTCTCCATAATGGTGCTGCCTGTTTAAAGCCCCCTTCGCTTTGCTGACTCATCTCCAGGTCCTAAGTGATAATTCTTAGAGCCCAGCCAATCCTTCAGTGATTTTCCTCCCTCCAGTGCCACTGAGCTATAATTAAACCTCCAGATTTTGATTCATTTACGTCTGGTCATAGCTCCAATTTGCCAGTTTCTTTTGACCTGAATCACCAATTTTTAAAAGCTTTTATATATTGTTTGAGATAGTTTGTGTCTATGAGAGAAATAGAATCCTATTTCTAATCCTATTTCTAATAGAATCCTAAGTTCTAATATAAATCATAGTGTGAAACTGGCACAGTGGCACACACTTGTCATCCCAGCCGTCAGGAGGCTGAGACAGGAGAATGACTGCATGTTTGAGGCCAGCCTGTGCTACAAAGTAAGGTCAAGGCCAGCCTGAGTTGCATAGCAAGACCCTGTCTCAAAAAGACAAACAAAAGACAGGAGATGGTCCTTCCTACTCAGACTGCTCCACCTACCTCTCCACTGCAAAGCCAAGTTGGTTGGTAGGTTACTTGGCTAAAAGCCACTTGGCTGTGAATTCTCTCATCCATTTATTCCTCCTGCTATGGTAATCTGCTTGTGAATTCACAATCAGATTCCAAAAAAAAAAAGTTCTCACCAAAGTCACAATGACATTCCTGCTAAGGCCAACGTAGCATCTCAGAGTAGATCTGGTAGAACCTCTGCCAAACATGCCACCATTATTTATTTCTTGAAAACCTTCTGTTTTGTTTTTGTTTTGTTTTTCACTTTAGTAACTTCACCCAGATGGCTCATGTGAAATGCCAGGCAAAATGACTTCTGACCTCTCAACTCATTTCCTAGCCAAAAAATAAAAAAGAATAAGGCAAAAGGCTAAAGCCCAAAGCATTCATCAGAAAGAGCAGACATTATAGGGTGATTGGAATGACTTCTAAGGATCTGGTTCACGTGACTGGTAAGAGAAATGCCTTGCAGCATATATTCTCTAAAGCAGCTACTACCAATATATAGGCAGAATGAAGAGGTACAGAAGACCCACAGACAGAATGAAAAGGTACCGAAACCCCAGTGGACAGAATAAAAGCATAACGAAGCCCGGGAAAAGTAAGAATGACACTTCTCATTATGGTACTTAATAATCTAATAATAGATTACAAAATAACCTGCATACAAAAAATATTTTTCTGAGTTCTTAGTTTCCAAAGGAAGAAGGCATACACCAGGCGACAAATAGGGTCCTATCTGAACAGAAAGTTAAGGCTTCCATCAAGCCCTTTTGTGTTTCTCAAGCCACGAAGACAAAACAGACCAGATGTGTTCTGCCTGGTGTTGTGGCTCTCTGCTAGCAAAGCAATCTGACTTTTACTTATTTCTTTCAGTAACTAGGGTAACAAACTCCTGTCAGTCTGCCTGAGGCCTTCCCAATTTATCACTAAAAATTACATGTTAGGAAATGACAGCCACAGGAAAACCAGCCACTCAATTAATTTCCCTGGGACTTTGAAGATGTTCAGTAAATTTGCTTTAGAGTACATCCTATTTGTAGGAGACAGAATCCGTACCTGCCTCCCAACATATAGCCTTGATGATGTTCAAATTTATTCTGTATCCAGAAAGAAAAGCTTGAAGATGGTAGGCTTGCCGTTTCCTCAGCTTGTCTCTACTTACACCATTCTCAGGGGCTTCCGTACCTTGGAGGAAGGAGTAATGCTTCTTTGGCAACATGAAAGGAAAATGATCAATATCACACACACTTGAGCTCATTGTGCTCTTTATTTCATATTTCCCAATATTTTCTAGGCTATTTCCAGTATTTCCTATTGATTTTTAGTTCTTATCAATCTAATTTCTCTAGGGTGATGGAAAAGTGAAGTTAGTCTGGAAGAGATCAGAAAAATCATCTAATCCAAAATGAAATGATTCACATTTATTTGAAATTGCTCAGTTATTTAAACATAATTACATTTGTATTAGTTTCTGATTTGTCATGTTCACCAGGCTTTCATTTCCTCGGCGGACCAAGATTACACTGGTCCTTCTTATTGGCGGCATCATTTTTGTCCCATTGCTGATGTAGATGCGTAAAAGGATATTCATCTTTTCTGTCACAGTGATTTGTTCTGACGCGTACTCCAGGCTGGGCAGGTAGACGGAGGAGCATAGGTTCAAAGCCTTGCACACCGCCTTGGCATGGAATCCACCAAAATTGCCATTGTTGTAGTTGGGCAATCTATTCAGAAGGTCTGCCCTTCTTCACCCACTCCGTTGCCGGCTGGGCTGCCGCCACCACCACAGCTGCCTTCTCAGCTGCAGCCACACAGCAACCTAGAAGGGGGTTTTGGAATCACAACTGAATGTTATAAAAAGCTTTCCAAAGGGCTGGGAGATGGCTCAGTAGAATTAAGTGCTTGCCTGGCAAGCGCAAGGGCCTGAGTTCAATCCCTGGTTCCACCAAAAAATAAATAAATAAAAAGTTTTCCATTTGAATGATCCCTAAACTTCTAGTTTCTTTTTATTAATGTCTTATTTTTGTCTGACTAATCATGGGAGTCTTTTGCGTAGCAAACAATTATCAAATTGCATCATAGCAAAAATGAAATTCAGGGTACTTTCAAGATATTTATGAAGAAGTCAGGGGAACAAGGAGGTGTATCATGGACACATGTGACCCAGAGAGTGTGCTTCAGAGTCTCTGTTTGAACAGCAGGGCTACTAAGAATGAAAGGCTAGCACCAAGCAGCAGGATCCCAGGAAGTCAACGGCACACAAAACCTTATTTCAAAAAGCTTTGTGAGCTTGAATTTTATGGAAGAGGGCAGATTATAAAGTAACATTCAGGGGCAGGGAAGATGATGGCTCAGTAAAATTAAAGTTTCCTTCGCAAGTGCAAGGACCTGAGTTCAATCCCCAGTTCCACCAAAAAAAAAAAAAAAAAAAGTAACATTCAAGGGCACTGGTGATGTATGTTATGAGGCCTCAGGTTTGAGTCCCAGTACTAACAAGATAAAATAAAATCTGATAGGAAGTTAAAAGTTTTAAAAGTAATTATAGGGCCAGGGAGATAGCTCAATAGAATAAGTGCTTGCCTGGCAAGCGCAAGGGCCTGAGTTCAATACCCACTTCTGCCAAAAACAAAACAAAACAAATAACTGTGCTTAAAAGTAATTATATCTGCTTGATCTCAGAAAGAAGGAAATAGTATATCTGATGTTAGTAGCATTTCTGAAGGCATAATTCAGAAATCACTCATGAGCCACACAAGGCCTCTCGGTTTGAATAATTTTTAGGGAAAAATAAGGAGAGAACAGAATTCAGAAATGAAAGCAGATCCTGGAATCACCATGTTTAGTACATGTGGATGTTCTGAATGGTGCCACTTTGGGCATCCGCCTCAAAGGGATTACTGTTTCCTGAACATACAGTGTCAATGGTTCTGACTTCTGTTTCCTCATGGAATACCATTTCAAGACCAGTCCCTACCCTTCCTCACATATTTCTGATAGTTATAGTTCATCCATCCTTTGAATTAGTAGTAGTGGATCAACTTGAATATTAAAATTTTTACATCATGCATGGCTAGCACAAAATAATTTTAAATGCATAAGAGATATAAATGCAAACAATAAAATAATGCCTTTATTAAAAAAAAAAGTAAGATCATTGGGCATGGTGGTGAATACCTGTAATCTCAGAATTCAGGAAGGTGAAGCAAGAGGGTAACTGTAAGTTCAAGGCCATCTTGGGCTATAGAAGTGAGTGTAAGGCCATGAGACCCTGTCTTGAGAAAGAAAGAAAGAAAGAAAAAAAAAGAAAGAAAGAAAGAAAAGAAAGAAAGAGAAGGAAAGAAAGAGAAGGAAAGAAGGAATGAAAGAAGAAAGGAAGAAGAAAAGGAAAGGAAGAGAGAGAGAGAAAGAAGAAAGAAAATAGAATATCTTCACAATTGAAGTTGACAAATTTGTCAAAATACGAGTATAACAGAATGCTTAAAATCATACTTCATAGAACTAAAAACTTAATCTATCAAAAGCCATTATAAAGAGAATAAAGTGCTGGACTGGAGATGTAGCTCAAGTTTAGAGCACTTCCCTCACAAGGAAAAGGCTCTGTCATCAATCTCCAGTATCAGAAAAGACCCAAGAAGGAGAAGGAAGGAAGGAGCAGAAGACAGGAAGAGAGAAAGACAAGTTAACAAGTGCCTAGGATAATATATTTGCAACACATATATGCAACAGAGTGCTCATACCTAGACTATACAAAGTACTAAAACTCAAAAAGAGATGTCTACTTTTTTTTTTTTTTTTTTACAGAACCAGGGATTGAACTCAGGCCCTTGAGCTTGCCAGGGAAGCGCTTATTCCACTGAGCCCTCTCCCTGGCCCCTGAGATACCTACTTTTAATGAGCAAAATACTTAAATGGACATTTTTCAGGAGGATTGTTTTTGGGGTGGGGGCTGGCTCAGTATGCCTTAAGGGCAGGTCTGGAAAGGCATGAGAATCTGGGGATTGAACCCCAGTACTCTGAGCCTGACTGCCATTGCTTAAGCAGGCACTTAAACAAATGAGCTAATGGGGAGCTCCTGGACATTTTTCAAATGCTAATACACATATAGAAATATATCAGAGATGGGTGTTCCATTGCCATTTAAATATTGTAGGTACGTGAATTCAGCAAAATAATCCAATATAGTCCCAGTAGTCCATAATAGTAGTGGGTTATCCAGAGGACTGGCAATGTCAGAAGTTGTTGACTGGAGCCATTTACAGCCCAGCATATTAATGTTGCTTTACTTTTTATACCTCATGCTTATACTTTTCTGCTGGATGGTTAAGACCAAGATAAAGCAAGACCTATATAACAAGAAATGTAACTTTTGTAT
>NW_004524583.1:28628637-28641699 GCF_000260255.1 Octodon degus
GCATGTGGTGCTGGGGGATTGAACCGCGGTCCCTGTGCTTTGCTAAGCTTGTTCTAAGTAGGTGCTTTAGCCCACTGAGCCATCTCACCAGCCCCCTCAAATTCTTAATAAATGTAATAGTGTAATAGTGTAAACCAGTGGTGGTGATTCTGTTGCACACTGGCCACAGCAGGGTGTTACCACGGAGTGTTCTAAAATGTTCCTCACTGTTCTCAATAAAGATACCAATATTTCAATATAAAAAAATAAAAATTCAAAAAATGTTCAAACTAAGAATCCAATAATTATAAAAGCTGCTTGATGTTATTAAGTCACTATAGATATCTAGGACAAAATTACATCCTACTGTATACTTACTAGAATGGCTAAAGTTAAAAAATCTGATAATGCCAAGTTCTGACAAGGTTACAGAGTAACTAGAACTCATTATTAATGAGGATGCATAATGGTAAAGCCACTTTGGAAAATAGCATACTGGTTTCTTATACGATTAAGTGTAGATTTAGCATGTATGTATTAAATTGCTAGGGCTCCGAAACAAAATACCACAGACTAGAGAGCTTCTCATTGTTTTCCTTTTTTTTTTTTTTTTTTTTGTATTATAGACAAGGGTCTACAGGGTGTTCAGAGTCTCACTACTAGATTGAACTCGTAGTAATCCGGCTCTTTACAGCCTCCCAAGAGCTGGATTACAGGTACAGACCACTACACCCAGTCTCAACTGTGGTCTCAGCACGCCTTCCCCCCACCCCAGGGGCAGGGCCAGCACAGCAGGCCTGGGGATTGAACCCCCAGCCCCTATGCTTGCTTGTCGTTCTGTTTTCCTAATTTGGGAGTTCATTACTATAAGTCTTCCTCTGAGGGTTGCTCTCACTGCATCCCACAAAGTCTGGTAAATTGTGTTTGAATTTTCATTGGATTATAGTTATTGTTTAATTGTTTTATTTCATCCATGAGTCATTGGTTGCTCAGGAGGATGTTATTTAATTTCCATGTGTTTATAGAGTTTTTTTCAGCTTGTCATTGATTGCCAATTTTATTGCACTGTGGTTAGATGATATGCACAGGATAATTTCAAGTCCTTCGTTTTAAGCATATTCTATGGGTTACTATGTTGCCTATTTTACAGACCATCCCATGTGAAGTTGAAAAGAATGTGTATTCAAATGTTGTTGGGTGGAACATGGTGCAAACATTTATTAAGTCCACTTGTTCAAAGGTTTGGCTCAGATCTGCTATATCTCTGCTAATTTCTTGGCTGGTAAGATCCTTCATTACATTTGTATTATTGCCTATTTTATTTTTCATATTCATTAAAATTTGTCATACAGTTGGGTGCTCCCATATTTGGTGCATATGCATTTATGATCAGGGATTGAACCCAAGTCCTTACACTTATCAGGCAGGTGGCTTAGGCCACTGAGCTAACTCCCTAGCCTAGTTTTACCCTAATAATTATGTAGTGACCTTATTTTTCTCCTTTGATCATTCTTGGCTTAAAGTTGACACTGGTGGTAAAAAGCATGGATGATGGCCACTTTACCTGGGAGCCAGATGGCTGCAAGCAGATCCAGAATGTATGGGGCATTTTTAATTTTTGTGCCATGGAAGTTAGTAGCCCCCACTCTTGGTAGATAGCCTCATGTACACGGACAGCTGCAGAGACATACCTGCTGTCCAAGCTCTTCTTGACTTGATGGTTTATGTTGAGAAATCTGCTGTGATTTCATGGGCTTTCCTTTATATGTGATCTATTTCTTTTCTCTAACAGCTTTTAATATGATATTCTTCTGCTGAATTTTTGATTTCTTGATTATTCTGTGTCTGGGTGTAGGTTGATTTCAGTTGATGCTAATTGGAGTTCTGTATGCCTCACTTACTGTGTGTCAGATTCTTTTCCCATGCTTGGGTTGTTTTCTGCTATCACTTCTGCAAGTAGTCTTTTTATGTCATTTGTGTTAACTTTCTTTCTCATTCACACCTATGTTGTCTGATGCTGTTCATCTTTGCATCATCTTGAGTTATTATTTCCTGTTCCTTGTGATTTTTAAAAGATCTTTCCATTCCTAGTGACAAGCTATAGCAACAGTGTCTTCAGGGTCTGAAAGTCTATCCTCAGTTTCATTCAAACAGTTTTGCCAGGTAGATATTTATTTATGTATTTATTTATGTCTCACTACATAGCTCAGACTCATAGAGATCATCCTGTTTCAGCCTCCCCAGCTCTGGGATTACAGGCCTGTGCACCACACCAGTTTTTGGTGGCCAACACAGTGCGCCTGGGCTTCTAGGGCTGGTACAGCATGCAGTATCAGGCATTGAACCCAAGTCCTTACACTTATCAGGCAGGTGCGTAGACCACCGAGCTACCTCCCCAGCCCAGTTTTACCAGCTTTTAATGGAATTTTTAATTTCATGGATATCTCCTTAAATCTGTTTCATGCATTCTAAGTCTTTCCTATATTGTTCATTCAAGGTTTCCTTCATTTTTCTATGCTCCTCCATTTTTTTAACCTATGTCTTCTTTAGATATGATTAGTATCTCTTTCATTATGGTCATCATTTCTTTTTTTACCTGAGAGGTTATTTCTGATCTGATTTCTTCTATACCTTCTGGGACATTTTAGGTATGTGACTTCCAATTTCTTCTATGTTGATATGTCCTGAACTTGTTCTGGGTGAGCTAGAGGCCTGAGATTCTATTTTGCTCCTTCATGTCTCATTTTCTATTTTAGAAAGAACTCCTTATTTTGGTTTCTGTGGTGATACTTGTGAAATTTTGATACTAGATAGCTATATCACTACTATCAAGGCCACTCTTGGAAAAGTCTGTTTTTCATGAGTATCTTCTGTGTGCTAGAGATTCTGGGTTAGTGTTTGTCCCAAGATCCTGCCTTCCCAATTAATTGAGAATGGCATGTTGGTTTCCATTTGGCACTGTCCTCCCTCTTTAGGTGTAGGGCTCTGATGAGGTTATGACTCCAGTGCTTCCCAATATTGTTACCCAAGGGAGAATAAGTAATTAAAACAGATATGACATCATAGCTACAGTAGTACAATTAACAATAATGATAATATCAAGCAAAATTTAGAAATTGAAAAACTTTAGAAACTATTGATTTTGTGCTTTAGATCATAGAAGCAATATATAGTTATATTTTTTCTTTCTAAATTAATTTTATTGAGAAAGAAATAGCAATGAGACAGTTTCAAAACAGGTTAGTAGAGGGAAATGGCTCAGTAGGATAAGCGCTTGACTGGCAAACACAAGGATCTGAGTTCAATCCCCGGTTCTGCCAAAAAAAACCCCACAAAAAACAGGTTAGTAGAACAGTTACAAAAATTAATACACTGCGTATTGTTGTCTTCGTAGTAGTTATTCAGATTACGAGATGCAGACATGATATCTTGTCTAAACACTATTAATACAAATCTTTCTTCTCAATGAACTAAGAGAAAGTAGCTGTATATCTATCCTATTTTCTATATACAGATATGTATATATATTTTTTCCAGTACAAAATGGTCCTTCATTTATATTTCCCCTTTTAGTTTATTTTTGTCAGAGATGGGTATTCCATTGCCATTCAAATATTGTAGGTGCGTGAATTCAGCAAAATAATCCAATATAGTCCAGTAGTCCATAATAGTAGTGGGTTATCCATAGGACTGGCAATGTCAGAAGTTGTTGACTTGAGCCTTTTACAGCTCAGCTTTTTATATCTCATTTTTATACTTTTCTGCTGGATCATTAAGACCAAGATAAAGCAAGACTTATATAACAAAAAATGTAACTTTTGTATCTGACAAGGTCAGTCAAATCCCCTCAGGATTTACCCTGAAACTATGTACAGCAGCTTGCAGATCCTTTGTGAGGGTCAGCCATCTGGATGAGTCACGGCCATTGCTTGAACAATTTGCTCTCTGCGAAAGCCTGAGAGAATTTTTTCTCTCTAGGTGACTCTCCTTAGGCACACTCTACATCATCAATCACTTTCCTCTGTAGCCCTGTAATCTCCTTGATCAGAAAATTTGGGATACCACTGAGTTACAGCATGTTATAGTACAGGTTCTCTTATGTCTTGTGTCCTCACTGACCCTGACAAATCATAAATAGGGAGTTTTTAATTGTAGTGTTTCCATTTGTTAGAGTAGATTTACCCAGTGTTCCTCTGGCCAGGCCAGTTGCAAGGTTCTAGGTGCTTCCCATTGTGTAGGGAATTGGGCCAGACACCTGGATTTCTCTGGCCAAGTTAGTTGTCCAGGATCCCAAGTGCTTCATCACTTGTTGCCCATCCCACAGTACGGGGGGTGAGGGGAGGATGGGCTGTTGGAATCAATGCTATGCATAACTGCCAAACAAATAAATAGATTGTAGTACATCTGTATAATAGAAGTACTACTCAGTAATAAAAAATAATTAACTTCTGTTACAAGTGAAAACATGATTGATGATGAACACAAAACAAAAGGAGGGGCTCTTAATGGCATTATGCTAGCATAGACTCAACAAAAATAGAGGAGCCAGGCACAGTGGTGCACACCTGTAATTTTAGCACTTGGGAAGCTAAGGCAGGAGATTGCCTTGAATTCAAGGTCAACTTGCACTGGATAGTATGACCAGTGTCTCAAAAAAGAAACAAAACAAAAAGAAAATGGAGTAGGAAACTGAGGCTCTGCATCTCCATGAAAGACAAATGAATTGGTAAAATACTTCAGCATCAACATTCTCAGAATACAGGAAGATGGGGATAGATGCTTAAATAGGAAAGAGGCCACAGAGAGGAGTGCTTGGTGGTATTTTTTCTCATTCTGTGCTCCTTCCCACCTCAGGAATGTTTGTGAAGACAGTAGTCCCAATTGGAAAGCAAAAAGTGAAACTATCTCTATTCACAGATAATATGAGCTTATTATCTTAGAGTCCACAAAAACCTTAGAAATAATAAATGAACTGAGCAAATATGTTGGACACAGTATTAACATACAAACATCACCTCTATTTCTAAAAACTAAAAAGGAGAAATTATCAAAGACCACAGATTATAAATTGAGTCTAGGAGATGTTTAAATATATTCTTATTCCGCCCTCTGAGCCCGACTAGTATGTGGAAACTTCCTGGTAACCTGCCATGTCTCCCTATCACCCTCACCAACATAAAGACCCTTGTTAGTTTAAGACTATCACAATTGTCTGGGGCATCTGATAATCCACTAACCATTTTCCTCAATCAGAAATGTCTAGGTTCTGAGTGTCTCCTGGCCTTGTTTCCTGTGAAAAACTGATCAACCCAGTTCTCCATTGTATGGTAATTTTTATCTCTTGCTGGTTTTGTTGTTGTTGTTGTTGCTGCTATTGTTTGTTTGTTTTGTTTTTGTTCTTTATTTTATTTTGCCATTAACCATAACACTTTGCAGGAGATTTGGATCTACTTCAAGGGTCCCCGATAAGCAACAGAGCACTTTATTTAGAGCACTAGCAAAAAAAATAATAATAATAACTTCAAGAGACAAAAGATGTGGATAGTGAAAACTATAGCACATTGCTGAAAGGCATTAAAGACCTAAAAAGGAGTATTTCACTTTTGAATGTTCCCTACTGTCTCAGTTACTTTTCTCTCATTGCTGGGACAAAATACTCAACACCGAGTATTAAGAAAGGAAAGGCGGCCACAGCAACCATTGAAAAAGAGTAGCCATGGCCCTCCGCTATCCCATGGCCGTGGGCCTCAACAAGGGCCACAAGGTGACTAAGAATGTGAGCAAACCAAGGCACAGCCGCCGCCGCAGACGTCTCACCAAACACACCAAGTTCGTGCGGGACATGATCCGGGAAGTGTGCGGCTTCGCCCCCTATGAGTGGTGCGCCATGGAGCTGCTCAAGGTCTCCAAGGACAAGCGCGCCCTCAAGTTCATCAAGAAAAGAGTGGGGACGCACATCCGCGCCAAGAGGAAGCGTGAGGAGCTGAGCAACGTGCTGGCCGCCATGAGGAAGGCAGCTGCCAAGAAGGACTGAGCCCCTCCGGAATAAAGCTTTGCAGAAAGTTCAAAAAAAAAAAAAAAGAAAGGAAAGGCTTATTTAACTCATAGTTAGTGGAGGTTTCAGTCGACACTCACCTGGCTCCAAGGCAGAGTGACATATGGCAGAGAGCAACCATTAATGGTGGCAGCAGCAAAGAGCAAAAAACAAAGGAAGGGGCTCCAGCACCAACAGCTAGCTAGCCCATACCCCCTTCCTTACATTTGTATGCAGAGTATCTGCTCCAGGACATGCATACCCATAATCCCAGCATTGGATCAAGAATCAATCACAAATTATAGACGCTGCCCCAGGACCACATGAGGCTTTGGAAGGACAACTGGACACATACTATAACATTCTGTCCCTGGAGCACCAAAGACTCATGCACATCCTTTTATGCAAAAGTCATTTTAGTCCATCTCTAAGAGTTGCCAGAGTCCTAACAGTTTCAGCCTTGTTGAAAAGTCAAAGTCCAAGTCTCCTCCAAGATTTAAGGCAAACTGTTAGCTGTGAGCCCCTGTACAAATGAAAAGTTAAATACTTACAATGTTCAATAGCAAAAGATAAACATTAATATTCCAGAAGGTACAAACAACAGGAGAATACACACCATTGGGATGAACACAAGTCCAAAATCCAGCAGGGCAAACATTAAGTCTTGTGGTTCCATGTGGAACATCTGAAGCAATCTGTGGCAAATTGTGAGCTCCATGTGGCTCCATCCCTATGACACTTTGGATGGCAGGTCCCCTGGCTTCTGTCCTAGGCCTGTTTTGTTTCTTTGCAGCTTTCCTTAGATGATCCATGTTTCTGGTTTTTCCATACTTCTGGGGTTTCCACTGAATAGGCTTCTCACTCACAGCTTTACACACAGCCCTCTCAGGGACACACTGCCCAGCCTCCCAGGCCTTCTTCTATAATCTAGGTGGAGGCCTTCCTAACTTCAGTACTCCTGAATTCTGCAAGCCCCTAAAACTAACACCATGTGGATGATGCCAAGGTCTGCTGCCAGGTGAAACAGTAATCAGGCTTTCTTTTCTTTTGGATGTAGGGGTTGAGTGCCTGGATCACTGAGCACTATGAACCTGATACCAAGGAAAAATTCTCTATGTAGGCACCATTCTGGAACCTGGTGTGGCTGCCACCACCATTCTGGAACATGGCACTCGATGGCCTTCTCCCCAAGGCAAAGTCCATCACCCTTGCAGCTCTGAGGCTGCAAAGGGTGGACACCTGCCACCTCCTGTGATGCCCTCGGGCCATCTTTTCTATTCTTTTGTTCCTTCTTGGCAATGGAGATCCTCTCTGCTCTATCTTTGCATCTCAGAGCTTTATTGGAGCTTCCTTTCTGACCAAACTCACAACATTTTAAGTCATCTTGCCGGGCTCTTTGCTCTTGAGTCTCAACATATATCTGACTAAAAGCCCCCAACAATAGCCATGTCACTGCCTCAATATTCAACTGCCTTAAAGTTTCTTTTTGCAAGATTAATCAGTCTGGGGCTGGTGAGATGGCTCAGTGGTCTAAAGCACCTACTTAGAACAAGCTTAGCAAAGCACAGGGACCGCAGTTCAATCCCCCAGCACCACATGCCAGCCAGCCCCGCCCCTGGTGGGCTGAGCTGGCCACACACACACACACACACACACACACAAATAAATAAAAATAAATAAATAAATAAATAAAATTTTAAAAAAAGATTAATCAGTCTGGGGCTAGGGAGATGGCTCAGTAGAATAAGAGCTTGCCTGGAAAGTGCAAGGGTCTGAGTTCAATCCTGGTTCCGCAAAAAAAAAGAATCAGTCTGCAACACTTAATCTCAGTCTCAGGCAGATTCTCTGGACATGAGCAAAACACAGGCAAACCTTCTGCTAAGCCATAACACACATCATCTGGAATTCAGCAACCAATGCAGTTCTTCCTAGAAGAAACCTCCCCAGTCTGGTCTTCCCAGGCAAGATTTTCTATCAGTCTTCTGGTCTTCTGTTCTAGTACTTCTCTTGTAGGCAACATCTCCAAATCTTCCTATCTTCCCATAAGCCATTCCCAGAAGCTTGTAATACACATTGTCAAGTAGTCACAGCAATGACCCCACTTCTCTGGTACCAAATTCTGTTTCAGTTACTATTCTGTCCTTGCTAAGACAAAATATCCAACAACCAGAATTAAGGAAGGAAATGTTTATTTAGCTCACAGTTAGTGGAAGTTTCAGTCCATACTCAGCTGGCTCCAAGGCAGAGTAGTACGTGGCAGAGAACAATCATTCATGTTGACAGTAGCAGAGAGCAAAAAGCAAAGTGAGGGACCACAGAACTGGCAGCTAGGTTCTCCCCACTTCCTTACATTGCTGTGCAGAGTATATCCCCCAGGGCACTCATACATATAATCCCAGCACTGGGTCAAAATCAATCACACTCTTTCCGCCATCTTTCCGTGCCGCCATCATGGTGCGCATGAATGTCCTGGCTGATGCTTTCAAGAGCATCAACATTGCCAAAAAGAGAGACATATGCCAGGTCCTCATTAGGCCGTGCTCCAAAGTCATTGTCCGGTTTCTAACTGTGATGATGAAGCATGGTTACGTTGGTGAATTTGAAATCATTGATGATCACAGGGCTAGAAAAATTGTTGTCAACCTCCCAGGCAGGTTAACAAGTGTGACGTGATCAGCCCCAAGTTTGATGGGCAGCTGAAAGACCTGGAGAAATGGCAGAATAACCTGCTCCCATCTGCTGTTTGGTTTCATTGTACTGACATCCTCAGCCGGCACCATGGATCATGAAGAAGCGCGACAAAAACACACAGGAGGAAAAATCCTGGGATTCTTTTTCTAAGGATGTAAAACATACAAATAAAATGCCTCAGCAGGGGGGAAAAAGGGGAAAAAAAGAATCAATCTCAAACCCGAGCAGCTGCCCCATGACACAAACCATAACACCTCCCCTTCCAGAATGACTGTATATCACCTCTCTCTCTTCTCTCCTCCACCTTCAAATAAATTATCTTCTTTTATTTAAAAAAGAACTAGGGGCCAGGGAGATGGCTCAGTAGGATAAGCGCTTGACTGGCAAACACAAGGATCTGAGTTCAATCCCCGCTTCCACCAAAATAAATAAATAAATAAATAAATAAGAACTAAACAGGGGGCCAGGGAGATGGCTCAGTAGAATAAGCACTTCTCTGGCAAGTGCAAGGGCCTGAGTTCAATCCCTGGTTCCGGAAAAAAAAAAAAAAAAGAACTAAACAAATAAAAAGACAGCCTATGTTTAGAGATTAGATCTTAATATTGTTAAGATGGTAGTACTCCCCAAAGTGACCTACAGAATCAATGCATTCCCTCTCAAAAGGCTTACGTCCTTTTTCTGCAGAAATCAAAAAGCCAATCCTAAAATTCATATGTTATTCAAAGGACTCTAAATCAAACAATCTTTAAAAAAAAATCACTCATATGTCCTAATTTACAAACCTACTACAAAGCTATAGTGATCAAGACAGTATGGTATCAACATAAGGAGAGACACATAGTTCACTGGAATAACAATGAAATCCCTGAAGAAAACTCATGAGCCTCCAGTCAGTTGATTTCCAAAAAGGTATCAAGATAGTTCAGTGGGGTAAAGAAGAGTCTAAGTAGCACATACTGTTAAAATAGATGGATATCAACTTGCAAAGGAATTAGACAAGTTCACTATACCGTTGCCTTTGTTCGTTCCTACTACTATAACACAACACCGGAAACTGCATTATTATAAAGAACAGAAGCTTCTCGTAGTTCTGGAGGCTGGAAGTTCAGGACCAAGGTGCCAGCAAGTTCAGCATTTGATGAGGGCCTGGTCTTTCTGCTTCCACAGTGGAAATGTGTTGCTGTGTCCTCTGGGGAAACTAACACAGCATGCTCACATCACAGAAGGCAGAAAAGTAAAAGACTCCAATGCTGTGCAATCTACTTTGCAAAGGCCTTGACCCCACTGACAAGGGAGTAAGGTGACTTCAACGCCTTTTAAACTACTCTACGGCAGAGGAAGCTCCAACAAGGATCTTGAAAGGGATACAAATATTCAAAGTGTTGCAATCTTATATAAAACTTCACACAAAATATATCAAGGACCTAATTGTAACAGCTAAACCCATAAAATGCTTAGAGTAAAACACAAGGGTAAATCTTCACAGACTTGCACTTGGCGATGGTTTCTTAGATTGAGACGAAAGCACAAGAACAACAAGAAGAAACTAGATCAATTGGACACCATAAAAATTAAAGCTTTGAAAAAAAAAATGAAGCTCTGTGTGCATCCTATCAAGAAAAGTGAAAGTGAAATTCTTCATAGAATTGGAAAAAATATTTGCAAATTATATATCTGTTAAAAGTCTAGCATCCAAAAAGCACCAAATGAAGACTCTGGTTGGGATTCTAGAGGAAAACCTGGCCTGAGAGGAATCTTATGCAGAAATGCCAAAGGTTTCAGACGGGAACAGGGGTTCTTGGAAAATTGCAGTAGAAGTCATATTTAGTATATTCTCATGCCAGAAAATGAAAATTGTCTATATTTTGCTCATGTCAGGCTGAGTATAAGGATAGCAGACTAATTGGTCTGGCAGAGGAAATTTTAAGGCATCCAGTGTTTAGGCAGTGGTTTGAGTACTGTTGAGTGCTTTTTGCAAGACCTATAAGTGCAAACTAGAAGCAAAGAGCAGAGCTGAAATATCTGAAAAACACTGGTCCGAAAAGAACCATCTATAAAGTTGGGGCCAAAGGAGATATGGTCCCTGAAAAGAATTCCTTAGCACAATCAAGAAGAAATCAAGCACTGTGAGCTGGGACAAGAAGAGACGTACCTTGACAGCTTGTCAGGAGTTAGCAAGATCCCACATGGTGCAGGCTCAACTGTATAAAAGCGTAAATCTTTCACTTAATATGGATTATGCCCCATGAATTGGATATAGGAGATAAAAGAATCAAGGATGATGCCAAGACTTTTGGCCTGAGCATTTAGAAGCGTGGTTTTGCTATTTTCTAAGATGAAGAAGTAAGTTTGGGAGGAAAGACCAAAAATTTGGGTTTGGATATATTGAAGGTGAGATTTAATTAGATTTCTAGATGTCAAACAGGCCGTTGTATGACACCACCTAATTGAGAGACCACCTAAGTGAGAAAGGTGCAAAGAAGCTTCTTCCTCTTGAAAATATGGGAGCAAAGCTAAAGCCATAAGTAACTTTAAAGATAGACTGAAGAACTATGAAATGGAGGAATCCTCCCATGCCTTGAAAGCTCATAACATCTGCCTTCACACAACTTAACATTTTAAATAAGGTTTGGTTTACATAGAAATCTAAGAAATTCTAATAAGCCCCAGAAAACCCCTTAGGGGTGCGTAGGCCTCCAAAAACAAAATTTATTTTCCAGTGGCGTAGCCATTACAAGTTTTCCCTTAAATTTGCTTGAAAGAAAATATCAGTTAATTCATTCCACAACACAATGATATGTTATAAATGAAATATAAAATTAGAAAAAAGTCTAGTGTCCAGAATCTAAAGTGCTCTTGTAATGCCACAACAAAAAACAAAAACTCAATTCAAAAATGGGAAAAATACTTACATAGACAATTCTTCAAGGATCATATAAAAATGGCCAACAAACATATGGAAGGATGTTCAATATCATTTAGTCATAACAGAAATGCAAATCAAGACCATAATAAGATACCACTTCATCTCTATTAGAATGGCTTATTAATGAAAAGAAAAAAAACATGAAAAACATTGATGAGAATATGGAAAAGTTGGAGCTTCTAATTCCTGGTGGGAGCGTCATATTGTTACAGGTAGCCAAATTAGATAGAAATATTATAGGCAGACAGATAGGGCCAGGCCCTCAAAGGAAACAACACAAAAGACAAAGACAACTGTGGGAGGGATGGATGCTCCTGCTGAGAACCAGACCAAAAAAACCTAAAAGCCAAACAAATGCTAAAGGAGTAGCACCTGGGATTGATATTCTAAATAGGTATGGAACACCTGAAAAGACTCAAGTGAGTCACTAGCCCAACCCCCAACAGAAAGAGACCCAACAGGAAGAAACCCTGCCCTGCAGTCATGCCCGCTTACTCTGTGACTTGCTTCCCCATTTGGTCCTGGGCGTAATCAACTTTACCTGATCAATGGTGCTTGCAATCCCATTGGTTGACCATAGTTTTGTCCCACCCCACATCCACCTAAGCAAGACCCCCTTCCTCTCTGCCTTAGTGCTGCATGGTTTTACAGTGTAAAAGTCCCTGAAAAAGACAGCTTCCTGGGGAACTACCCGCTCGGGGCTCCCCTCCTGTCCCTCTCTCAGACAGGAGCTTTTCTTTCCCTCAATAAATATATTCTGCTCATAACCTCCATTTGTTCCTAAAATTCATTCTTCGGTTTTAGAGAACACGAACTCATGCAGGTCAGGTCAGGAGATCATTTTTCCCTGTGTTATTTGGAGGTTCCCTGTATCATTTGAAGGTCACCCACCCAAGATCAGTTTTTCTCCCTGTATCCGTATGATGCAGCTGTCAGAAACAATATAAAAGTTCCTGAAAAATTAAATCTAAAATTACTAGATAGCCTGGCATTTTTGCTTCTAAGTGTGTACCCAGAGATTTGAAATCAGAGACCAAAACAAAACATCCGCATACAAACCTTCAATACTGGGTCAAGCTACAGCACAGATGAACCTTGAGAACGTTTTGCCTGGTGCAGACGCCAGACACAAAAGGTGATGTACTACAAGTTGTCACTTCCTTGAAACCATCAGCAGAGGCAAATCTGCAGAGCCAACAGTAAATAAGTGATCGTCTGAGAGTGGAGAAAGAAAGAATAGAGTGGCTCCATTTAGGTGTGGAGTTCCCCTTTGGGGGTGGAAGTTCTGGAAAGAGAACAATATTGTGAGTGTACATTTTACCATTGAATTACACACTTTATAATGGTTATATTAATAAATGGTGCATCTATTTTACAATGAAGAGTTTTTCAAATTAATTATGTTTTTAAAAGGCCACAAGGGGCCGGGGAG
>NW_004524583.1:28641799-28647979 GCF_000260255.1 Octodon degus
GATAAATTAAAATAAATAAATAAAAATAAAAGGCCATAAAAGGTCTGGCAAGATAGCTCAGCAGACTAAGTGCCTGCATAGGCAAGCACAGGGACCAGGGTTTGATCCTCAGCACCACATGCTGTGCCAGCCCCAGCCCCAGCCATGCTGCACCAGCCAGGTTTGGTGGCACATGCCTGTTGGTTGAAAACAGGAGGATCACTACAAGTCCGAGCCGTGTAGTAAGCCCCTTTACCAAATACATAAAAAAGAAGAAAAAGACACTAAAGCCTCCTAGTGTAGGAGTCAATGTCTATGACATTCTGTGTTAGTTTTTTATAGCTTTGGATTAATTTCTAGATGTCTCTAAACTTCAACTTCCTCATACATAGAGAAAAAAATAACACCTTATGCTCAGGGTTATGGGGAAGGGTACATGAAACAAAATATGTGGTTAAATGCAACAGTCATAATCATGCAACTGATATCCACAAAACATCTTATCTTTTGCTTCATTTTTCTTTAACCTAAAACATCTATTTTAAGGAAGGTCTTCAGAGCAGGGCCTGTTTCATTTAATAAGACTGAGTACCAACTATGTGCTTAGTGTTGCGAGGTGTCGAGGAGAGTAGAAAGAAGAATGATGACAAACTTTACCTACGCTGAGCTGGTATGATGACCGCTGCTGTCTTCCTTCTGAGACGTTGTGGGAGGTACGAGGTCCAGCAGTAGGACTGGAAGCCAAAGTCCCCCTAAGGCTTTAGAGTCTTGAAGGCCATCTGAGGAACAGCATTCCTCTTCTAAGCTAGACCCTGAACAATTTTAAAATTACAACATCTGAAGCATAAACATTAACTTCAGAACTGATGAAGACTGGAATTTCCATCAGGGTTGGCATAAGCAGACACCACTGAAAACAAAGCCCTTGGAAGGGAAGAGGGAGAAGGTATAACCAGGTTAGCTATCATCCTGCCCCCCTATCCACGGGCCAAGAGGGACAAAGAATGATTACCTGAAAGAAGGAAGAGGGGAAGAGATGTCTCCTCTAGCCCTGGGTTTTGTCATTCCTCAGATGTATGATGTTATAACAAGTTACCAAATCTAAACCAAGGACTGAGGAGATAGCTCAGCTGTCTCAGTGCTGCCTGCCATGTGCAAGGACCCAAGTTTGATCCTCTGTACTGCATACCATGCTGGCTCCAGACACCGAGTCAGCCACCAAAACTGGGTGTGGTGACACATGCCTGTAATCCCAGCACTAGGGAGGCTGAGACAGGAGATCACTATGAGTCTGAGCTGTGTAGCGAGAACCTGTACCAAATAAATAAACAAACAAATATATAAAAGATTAAGAAATAAAAATCTCTAAACCAAGAGACTTGTATAAATCATTTTTGAGATTTCTTCTGAGTCTAGATTTGTATGACTTTATAAATTACTAGGTTCATAGTAAATCATCTACAAGGTGATCTGACCTTATTTGGAAAGAAAATTAAAAATGTTTTGCACTTAGGATCTGGGTACGGCTGCACACAGCCCTGTATTATCAACACTCAGGAGGCTGCAGCAGGAGAAGAGCTGTGAGTTTGAATCTAGCCTGAACTACATGGTGAGAGCCTGCCTCAAAAAATAAAAACAAAGACAAAAAGTCTTTTGCATTTAGGTCTGGAATTTTATAAATGGGAAGTTACTATGAATTGAATAACATTTTTGTTTTGGAGGTTGACTTTATGAAAATCTTTAAGGAGTTGAAAAGTTAAATAAAGTTCTTTTTAAAGTTTAATTATCTGTTTGAAGCATCATTTGAGGCTTGGAACAAAACGTCAAAGGTCCATGACATGCCTTCTCTTACAAGCTAAATGAGTGAATCCAGAGCAATGTGGAACCCAAAATCACATAAAGTCAAACTGTGTCCCAGTGGGGTGAGTCTCCTGAGACCGGGAGTCCCAGAGCACAGACCCTGACTGCAATACTAAAGCTATGAGCACAGCAGAGAGGAGGAAAATAAATGAGGGCATTCTTGACCCCGAGACATGAAGTAAAGGAGAACCAGTATCTGTTCTTGTTGATGTGTACCTTGGGACGTTCCAGAGCTGCCATGTCAACAAACGCAAGAGACACATTTGTTCAGAAATTGAGTGAGACTAGCCCACCAGATCTCACCATGAAACGTCTTCTGCCACTTCTTCTGTTTTTATCTGATGTCTCATAAGGCATAGCTGTGGGCCCTCAACTCTGCATTATGGTTCTACTGGCATGTTGAAAAATGATGTTGAAAAACCAGTTGTACTCAACTCATCGGAAAGTTATATTCCCAAGAGTGAGTGTGGTTGGAAAGATTAATGAAAGCTTTGTTATTTTGCTTGTGGCTTTGGTCACTGCTTGCCTCTCAAGCTGCCCATTTTAATTAAAATTAAGCAGTGCTTCCCAGGGGGCCAGGGAGATAGCTCAGTAGAATAAGCCCTTGCCTGGCAAGTGCAAGGGCCTGAGTTCTAGCCTCGGTCCCCCCCCCCAAAAAAAAAAGTAGTGCTTCTCAGACTTTGTATGCTAATGTGCTCTACACACAGTGGCTGCCTTCCATCCATCCTGACCTCGCTTACCCACTCCAAGATCCAGGTCAGCATTTCCTGATTACTTTCCTTGTCCCCATCATGCCTTGTGCTGCCTTGTTTGTAGCCATTCATCTCTCAGCAGTTGTCCCTTACATGACCAGTCCTGTGAAATGTGCCAAATAGAAATGCCAGTGGGTTGGCTGCACACCAGGATGTTGCTCAGGACAGGTAAAAGATCTTAGGTATCACAGATAAATGCCACTTGTGGAATCTGGGCTAAAACTATATGCAATGTCCCAGACCTCACTCCTTATGAAGTAGACAGCAGCCTTGTCTCCCTGTTGGGCTGCAGTATGGGCTAAGTGCTTCAGTCTCCAGGCTTTTAAATCAGCCTGCAGGAGCTCTGCTTAGTTATACACCTCCTGTGGAGGATTGAGTGAGTTAGTGTATTTAAGGCACTAGAACAAAGCCTGCCATGATCAAAGCCTTACAAGTATTTGCTCTTCCTCATTCTGCTTGGGCTGAGGTTTCAGATCATTATTTCTTCCTTCCATCAATATTGCCTAAGCGCCTGTGGTGTTGCAGACATAGGGCATAAGGCTTGACTTTCTCCAAATATTGTTAGAGTCCTATGAAAAGTCCTTTGCAGTCAGGGCTGTGTTGCTATGAAAACCGTGAGACACGGGTGACAAAACCACTGACTGTGCTCCTGGGCACACAGGTCCCTAGATTCTGTGCCCTTTGGATGCCTATCTTCAGAGCAGCCCATGAAGATCCATAGACAGGGACACGGAAGAAACAGTATCAACCTGGTTGAACACTTGACCCTATTCCTCAGCCTCTTCTCCATAGACCTTTGACACTCTCCTAGGCAGGAGAGAAAGTAGAAAGGAGGATGGGGCTGACAGAAAGAAAAGTATACAGGAGCTCTGCAAATGACTGGGTTGTTTCAACCTAGTGAAAACTCAATTTAATTGGCTTAATAAAAATTACAAAAATTCAGCAATTTTTGACTTGCAAAACTTTCTAGTCATGTGGCTCAAACTGTAAAAGTGCAATATTTCTAGTAACCCAAGTTGTAGCAAACATTTGTAACAGCAACACTTGCTTTCAATTCCTTATCTTAAAACTTCATATAGGGGGCCTGGCCTTAGCTCAGTTGTTTAAGTGGCTGCTTCCACAAAGCTGTCAGCCTCAGGTTGCTGTAGTTCGATCCCCACAACACTCCAGCCAGCCAAACCACCCCTGAGGGCATTCAGAGCCAAAAAAAAAACAAAAAACAAAAAAAAAAAAACCTTATTCCATGGGGCTGGTGAGATGGCTCAGTGGTCTAAAGCACCTACTTAGAACAAGTTTAGCAAAGCAGAAGGACCGCGGTTCAATCCCCCAGCACCACATGCCAGCCAGCCCCACCCCCTGGTGGGCTGAGCTGGCCACACACACACACACACACACACACACACACAAATAAAATAATAAAAAAAATTAAAAACAAAACAAAACAAAACAAACTTAATATATAAGGAATATCCATTGGCCAGAACCTGGTATTAAATTAAAAAGTGAAGACAAACTTAGGGACATGGCTAACTGTGTTGGGAATTTGATGACTAATAGCTCAGAATCTCAGAATGGAGGCTGGGAAGCCTTCTTCATCCCACTCTATAAATAACCTCAAGTGACTGGGTTTTATTACCTTTGTCTACTTTGAAATAGGATCCCACTAATACAAAATAAGTTTTTTTAAAGCCAAGAAACATGTATGGGTCTCAAAATGATGCAGTGGTGAGCAGAGAGAGAGGGAAAAAAAAAGCCTCTTTGAGATTTGGTGTCGAAACACTGGCATATAGCAAAGTGAGGAACAGAAAAAGCGTGGGAGTGGGTCCCTGGCACGCAGGAATGATCTGAAGCAAGAATTAAAGCCACGCTGCTGTGGTGTTGACCCTTGCTTCGCAATCTACTCTCAGGGTGCTGAGGAAACCTGCTCTGGGAATGTGGCAGCGAAGACCAGTGCTGCAAAACCAACAGCCAGAGGGGATACGAAGCTGTTGATTGTTGGAGCCTGCCGAGGCAGCACAGGGAACCAGGAAGGAAAACCCACTCCTCCTTCAGTTTAACTCCAGTGGTCTCTACTGATAAGGCTCAACAGATGTTGCAGGTGGCAAGTAGAAACTATCTATATGAAGGGCTGAGCTCCACAGACAGTGAAGTTGGAGCTGAGAGGCAACGAGACACTAACGGGCCAATATTCTATTCCTAGAACCCAGGAGTACCTGTGTAAGCACTACAAGCACATGTATGGCTTTTAACTTGATATATTCCTCCAGTAGCATGGAATGAACACCTTCATGTGTCAACAAATAGTATGCATAGAAAACTGAGGAACAGATACCTGAGCCTCCAGGCACCTAGAAATGGAGTGAATTCTAAGGGAGAAAATAGGACTCCAAGGAAAGATTAAGTCATTCTGGAAGTTTGTGGAATCTAATTGAACCCTTTTACCCTTCTCCCAGCTTCAGAGCTAGAGGAGATGCAACAGGTCTGGTTTGTGCATGGACCCTTGCGAAACCGTCACTTGTGTCCATCTTTCCCTATGAACAAGAGTAAGAGCAATTGGATTTTGCTTCACGTGTAGTGTTTGTATCCTGGTAGTGTATATGCTACTAGAAACAGGTATGGAAAACTGGTGTCCTTAAATATTCAGCAT
Organism: Octodon degus; assembly: GCF_000260255.1. NCBI lineage: Eukaryota > Metazoa > Chordata > Mammalia > Rodentia > Octodontidae > Octodon > Octodon degus. The sequence goes on from NW_004524583.1 coordinate 28,647,038, forward strand.
GTATGTAACTGTGTGTTTTGTGCATAGTTAAGTACTGTGACTAATTTGCTAAAATTTTTGTTTATTGAGATCTTCTAATAAGAAGAGAAACATGTGCCGAATCATCATTTTTAGAAGACAGTTTAGTACCAAGCAGTACAATGTAATTGTCACCATTTTGATGTTAAGATAGTTGTCGTGTACAAATCCTATCTTCTAGAAAGGGAAACTTAAACCAGGGGTTAAAAAATAGCTACTTATTTTAAATCAAACTTTTAGAGTTTCAACGTGTTTAGAGGTTTCTGGTGATTTTGCTTAAACTTGTTATAGCAACCCCTTACTATGTGACCAAATGAAAGCACTGTTCTCAATTTCAATTTATTTATTTCTTTTTTTTTAAAGTTATGCATTAACAATTTTCATTGTGGAATAGTATTTACCCACTGTGGTCCATGATTTTCTATTGATTATATTACATCCTTTTCTGAAGTCTTGTGAATGATGCTGTGTGAAACATCTTTAAATCTAATTTCATCTGAGAACTAAATTACAAGAAGTTGAATTATCATGTCAGTGGTTCTGTGTTAAATTGGCAAGAGTCTCCGCCAGTTGCACTGTTTGTTTTATCAAGAAAAATAGTTTTTATTTTGTGTATTTCTTAATAACACATGAAAAGAGATGCTACTTTGTATAAGTAGCACCACTAACTACTTGTACCATTCCAGCTCCGCAGATGCTACTGTGGACGTGTGATCTTGTAAACTAAGAAGCATCTCTCTGAAAACTATGTAGCTAGCAAATGGCGCCTGTCTATACTGGCTTTTCACTAAAATAATATCTAGGATTTTATTTTATTTTAATTTTTTTTTTTTTTGCGGAACCGGGGATTGAACTTTGTCAATCAAGCGCTTATCCTACTGAGCCATGTCCCTGGACCCAATATCTAGGATTTTAAAAAATTAA
>NW_004524583.1:28648664-28649934 GCF_000260255.1 Octodon degus
TCTTGTTCGTTACAGATTTTAACATTCATAGTGACATTTTCACCATTGTAATATCATACAAGTTTGTACTACTTATTCTTTTTTTTTTTTTTTTTTTTTCCGGAACCAGGGATTGAACTCAGGCCCTTGTGCTTGCCAGGCAAGTGCTTATTCTACTGAGCCATCTCCCCGGCCCCACATCTTAAAAATTTCTGTCTTCTGGCTTTGTTCTTCTCTTTCAAATTTGATTGTCTATCCAGGTCCTTTGTCTGTCCATGTAAGTTTAAAAATCAGTTTTTCAATATCCACAAAATATGCTGGAAGTCCACTTTGGGCAGTTACCTTAGAGTTTGCAGTACACATTCACAACTGACCTAAGTGCATTTTGACATGACTTTGTATTACTTTGTAGATAGAGTAAATTTCTTGTACTAAGCAGACTGTTCCTAATTACTTCTTCCTACCATTTGTGTCATTGTCATTCATTTTACATATACATAAGAATTTACTAGTCCTCTCTTTTCTGTAGTTTTGTCTTCATGTTTTGAGATACCTGAATTCTGCTGCCTTCCAAAAATATCAAATGAAATATTTCAGAAATAAACAATTTAGGGGCTGGTGAGATGGCCCAGTGGTCTAAAGCACCTACTTAGAACAAGCTTAGCAAAGCATAAGGACCGCGGTTCAATCCCCCAGCACCACATGCCAGCCAGCCCCGCCCCCTGGTGGGCTGAGCTGGCCACACACACACACACACATTAATTAATTAATTAATTTAAAAAACTTCTAAAAAAAAAGAAATAAACAATTTATAAATTTAAATTGTGTGCAGTTCTTAGGGTCTGATAAAGTCTCATGCCATTCTGCTCCATCTCAGTCCTGGTACGGAGCTTCTCTTTGTTCAGTGTGTCCACACTGTATATGCTACCCACACATTAGTCACTACCATGGCTTGGCTCTCAAATGTCTGTGATACTCCTGGGTTGTGGTAAAGCCTGTAGAAGTGGAGGCCAGCTGGAAAGAAGTGAGAGAGACATACTCTTGAAGAGGATTTTAAAGCCCTGACCACTCCTTATCCTTTTGCTTCTCAGGGGCTGTGAGTTAACACACACTCCTACAATGATGGAGTCTACTGCCACAGACCTGAGGCAACTGAGCCAACCATCTGCGGATCTAAACCTTGAAAACTGTGAGTCCAACAAATCTTCCCATGTTGAAAGTTCATTAATTCAGCTATTTTGTCACAGCAACAGTAAGCTGACTAGCACTGTCACTAGGTATATATATATAT
>NW_004524583.1:28650634-28655694 GCF_000260255.1 Octodon degus
CTACAAATAATGCTGCTTTATCCTCTCCCTTCTCTTTCTGATATTTCTGATTATGTGTATGTTACATCTTCGATACTCTGGGGTTTTATTTTTTCTCTTTGCATTTTTGTTTTACAAATTTCTATTGTTGTACCCTCCATCTTGGGAATTCTTCCTCCAGTCAGTCCCATCCACTAATGAGCCCATCAAAGACATTATTTAAAGCTTTTGTGACGGTGTTTTTGCTCTCTGGCATTTCTGATTCATTTTTAGATCCCATCTCTCTGCATACATTATTCATCTGTTCTTCCGTGGTGTCTGCTTTTATCATTAAAGCCCTTAGCACATTAATCATAGTTTTAAAAATTCCTAGTCTGATGATTTCGACATCCTTACCCTATCTGACCCTGGTACTGATATTTGTTCAGTCTCTTCACACTGTGGTTCTTTCTGTGTGATTTTTTAGCTTTTGTAAAAAGGTACAAGATGCATTAGGTAAAGGAACTGCAAAAACAAGGCTTTTAGAAATAGGGTGTTGAGATGTGGAGTAGGAGGGTTGTACAGTCTTCTGATTAGGCAAGATTTTTGGTAAGCCCATGGCCATGGACTGGGAATTTCTCCTGTGCCAATCGCCCTACTCCCAAGTGGCACAGAATGGCTAGCAGGGCTAGAGGTGGATGTTGCCCTTTGCCAACATGGAGAGTGATAGGTTATGGCCCTAGTATGAATTGCTGAATTATTATGGTGGTCATCCAGTATGGCTGAAGCCCTTAAAACAACAGCTCATCTTCCCAGAAACCACCTCCCCCCATCTTCTCCAACTCAGCCCAGAGTGCAATTTCCTTTCACCTTTCCTACCACCTCAGGGAAGGCCCCAGTCAGCTCCTCATGTGTATGGAAACATCCCCTCCAAACTCCACCCTGGCAAAAGGCCATAAGAACCTCAGCCTCCCTTTGTTCCAATCCAGAGAATTTCTTATCTTCCTAAGTTCTCTCCGTTTCCTCCAAGATAATGAAGCCCCTTTCCCTTTATAATAAAGCCCCTTTCCCTTTTCCCTTCTGCCTGTTTCTCTGCTGCGACACCATCAAAACCTATCAGAGAGGAGAGCTCAAGCCGTGTCTTTCCCTTTCCCAAGCAGGCTAAACCTAGATAAATTTCTTCTGAGGCAGCTTTGCTCAGCAGAAAATGACATGAACTTGTTCAAAATAGTTCCTTTCATCTCCCCACGCAGAAACCCAAGGGGATTTTCTCAGTACCTACTGTGATGGCCGAATGAAGATCCTGGAAGTAAATCCACAAAAGTATGGAGGTCTCTGTGCCTGGGTCCTTCTGGAGTGACACTGAGCCTCAACCAACTCTTAAGTTCATCAATTTCCAGCCCTGAATCTGGGTCCTACAGAGATTCTGCTCCAGTGAGATGTGATTCTATTTCTCTGTGAACCTCTGCAGTTTTTGAGATTTTTGCCTTATGATCTCGTTCTCTGATGGATCCAAGAGTCTGTTCGGGTAGGACAGACTCGGTGGCAGCTTCTAAGCTCCCTATATGCCAGAATGAAAACCCAAGTCCTATCTAGGTTTTTAAAAAGCCCGTTTGTAATATGTAATGTATTTTACATGGATATATATTAAATATGTAGTAAAGTAAAAGTTCTTTTGCTCTCCGTTTATTTCACACATTTTCTTTCTCAGTTTACAGCACAGCTCAGGGCAGATTCCACAGCAGGACTAAGGGAAGTGTCACACCCTACATATCCTTTACCACAGTGGCCTTTTAAACTTGGCCTACTGCCTCAAGATCACAAAGCAATACTGTCCTGTTGCTCTGTAGGGCTTTATTTCACAGTTTGTGGCAGGAAGACAATGGGAAAGTAATGTAAGCCTAGTCTATCCTCTGCATCAGAAAACAGAAATTCCCCCACAAATGCATGTTCAAGTCAGTCTGACCAGACCTGTTTGGCAGGCCGACACCCAGCTACTCTGAGATGTAGAAATGAGCCTCTGCATGAGAACACGTAGGCAGTGGGAAGCAATGGAGACTGGAGCTGATGTTAGCAAGCCAACCTAACTTTAGAATATTTGACAGTGTCCTACTTAATAAAGACAGTGTCTTTCTCCACAGACAAAATTTAGACACTATTCCAAACCTAAACCTTGAGACTAAGAGAAACAATTTTTAATGAAACAATTGGCATTTCCAGCAGGATAAAATAGTCATTTACTCCTTGTCTCAGCTACTTTCTTCACTTCTGAGACATCATACACAGTACATGCAAATTAAAGAAGGAGAGATTTACTATGGCTCACAATTTGGAGAGAATTAGTCAGTAGTCTGGTGACTCCAAGGCAGGACAGCATATCAGAGGGAGATTGCTCATGGCCTGTGAGCCCGGGAGCAGAGAAATAATTCAGGAGAGGAGCCAGAACAGGAGAGTAAACCCTTTCAGGCCACACCCCCAGGGACCCACCTCTTCCAACCAAATCCCACCTTCCTGTAGCAAGTCAGCTATAAAGTCATCTGTGGACTACAGCCACTGATGATATTCACACACCCATGATCCAGTCACCTCCCAAAAGCTCTCATTTTGAGCACGTATGTCTTTGGGGAGGACATTTCAATATACACCATAACATTCCACCCTAGGCTCCAAAACCATCATGTACATCCCATCATACAAAGACATCCAGTCCATACCAAGAGTTACCAAAGTCTTAACAGTTTCAGCATTGCTGATAAATTCATGCGCAGTTTCCTGGGATTAAAAACTAACTCTTTGCTGGGAGCTACTGCAGAAATCAAAAGAAAATTAAACATCTCCAACATATAATGGAACAGGATAAATATTCCTGTTACGGCTTTTATCCACATGTTCTCTAACAGCCTTGTGTGCTCAGAGGTGGGCTTTTCGGAGCGCCTGGGTCACAGAGGAGTGATCCTGGATGGTGGGTGTGACACTGGATTAGTGCACTGTTGGGTTTGCACCTCAGTGTGATGCTGGGAGGTGAAGCCTGATGGGTCTCTGTGAGCACCGTCTGGAAGAAGATGTGTAGTATGTCATCTGCATACTTGCTCTCACATGGTGCTTCCTGCCTGCCCTGTCGGAGCTGTTTCTCCTCGAGGCTACTCCTCTGCTATGCCACGCTGCCTTGGAACAAGCCGACTGTGGGCTGAAACCTCCATGAATTGTCAGCTAAAAACTTTTCTTTCTTTAACTTGTCCGTGTTGGGTATTCTGTCTCAGCAATGAGAGAGCAATTAAGACAATTTCCATTCCAAAAAGAGAAAACGGGGTTGGAAACAATCAGACCAAAGCAAGACTGAAACCTAGCAGCCCCTTGTCCAGCTCCCAGGGCAGGCCACAGTGAGTTCAAAGGGTTTGGGTGGGCCTGCCCTCATGGTGGTTGCTGCCCTTCTGACTTCTCTCTTGGGCCAGCTTTGCTGACTCCTTCTTTCCTGCAATAGGCTCTGCTCCGACTTCTCCAACCATCTGGGATCTGCACTGCACTTTCAGCTCTACGCTCTCGGATTCATGCACTGCCTTCCCAAGGGCGCACTGCCTGGTCTCTGAGGCCTTCTTCTGAAATCTGGGTGGAAGCCTCCTGACACCGTGACTGTTGTATTCCACATGTGTCTATGACAGCACCGTGTACGTGATAGCAAGTCCGCTGCCAGCGGACCTTGTACTAGCTCTGAGTCCCTGGACCGCTGAGTGTTACGAGCTGAGTCCAGGGAAGATAGTGCCCCAAGCAGCTGTTCTAGAGCAGGGTATCCTGGGACTTTGTCCTCAAAGCAAAGTAATGCACATCTGCATAGGCTGCATAATTAGCATACGAAGGGTAGGGCATCTGGTCTCTGTCCCACTTTCCTCATAGCCCATTTTCCTACTGCCCTGTTGAAAAGTACTTAGCTTTTCAACGCCATTCTTTTTTTTTTTTTTTTTTTTTGTATAGGGTCTTATTATGCAGTTTGGACTCCTGTTTTCATCCTCCCCAGTGCTGGGATTACAGGCGTGTGTCAACACACCTGGATTTAGTAGCCAGTTTAGCACACCCAGGGGAGGGGCCGGCACAGCATGTGGTACCAGGAATGGAACCCCAATTCCTGTCCTCGCTAAGAATGCGCTTAATCCACTGAGCTATCTCGCCAGCCCTGTTTCTTTTCTTTCTTTCTTTTTATTCTTGTCAGCCCCTTTTCAATGCCATTTTTTTTAGCAACTGAGCTCTCCTCTGCTCCAACTTTGCAGGCCCAACTTTGCAGGCTCCAACTTCACCAGAGCATCATTTTTGGCCAAAGTCAAAACTTTGAGGGGTCAGGGAGATGGCTCAGTAGAATAAGTGCTTTCCTGGCAAGCACAAGGGCCTAAACTCAATCCCTGGTTCTGCAAAAAACAAAACAAAACAAAAACTTTGAAAAGTGCTCATCTGAGATTTTCCCTCATTTTTATTTTATTCTACTTTATTTTTTGAGACTGGGTCTCACTATTCTGTTGAGGCCAGCCTTGAGTTCACTATGTAGCCTGGGCTTGCCTTGAACTTATGGCGATCAGATCCTCCTCTCTCAGCCTCCTGAATGTCCAATTGCAGGTTTGTACCACTCACACCTGGCTCTTTGTTCTTGATTCTACAGATAGAGCTGGCTAAAAATCTCCCAACAGTACCACACCACGGCCTATTATCAGTGCCATCCTTCATGTTAGTATCCTGCAAAGCCCCAGGATAATGCAGATACGTTTCCCACCAGAGCACAGCACAGGTCATCTCCAACCCCACCAGGGGCCCAGGAAAACTGAACGGCAGAACTGTGATCCTAGAACCCCCAGCTAGCTGGTCATTGCTTGCTTTCTAATATTTCATTAACCACACAGTAACAAGACTCAGCAGCTTGAACTTCTTAACTATTTGAATCTCACAAATTCCAGGGTGTATTTACAGTATTTCAAACACACGAATGATCCCTTTTGGTAAACATCTTTCAGAATTAAACTTTCTTCTTAGTAAGAACACTATATGACTACATCAATAAGAATTAACTCAATTTTGAACTTTGTGAAAGTAGCAAGAACAAAGCAAAAAAAAAAAAAAAA
>NW_004524583.1:28655999-28656879 GCF_000260255.1 Octodon degus
AAAAAAAAAAAAAAAAACAGTCAACAATGACAGAACAAGCACAGGGAACATACACACCAGACTCAAACCTAAAGGTGCATGTCATGTGTTCTCTGCTGCAGGGTGGAGTTCCATGAGAAACACCCAGCTCCTGGGTGAAAATGTTCAGCAAAGTCAACGCTTGCCCGTTTGGCACTTTGCACTGCCCAGACTTTCCTGTGTGTTTTCTCTCTTGTCCCCCTCAGGTCTAGAGGTGCTAGGGTGCCACTTTGTGTCCTTAGCCCCTTGAGTAAATGCTTAGTTTGGTTGTTTAAAATTCGCCTTTAGGGCAATGTTTGCAGTTTATTTTCTTCAACACATCCTATAGATGCAGATTCTATACAAGGTGCCTTGAAGAGAGAGCTCACTTCTCAGAGCTGTTTCTTTTGTCTTGAGGGGGAAGTCTTTGCACTGTCTTGGTTCTCAGCTGCCTACGAGAAGAGAGCATCCACTCAGTCTGACACTTTGTGTTACAGATATTAGCAATCACCAATGTGTAAGGGTTAAAAAATGGGTTTTCAATTAATTTTATTGAGAAAGAAATAGCAATGAGACAGTTTCAAACAGCTTAGTAGGACAGTTACAACAATTAATACATTGCATATTGTTGTCTTCATAGTAGTTATTCATAGTATAAGATGACATGAGGGCTAGGGAGATGGCTCAGTAGAATAAGTGCTTCCTTGGCAAGCGCAAGGGCCTGAGTTCAATCCCTGGTTTCACAAAAAAAAAAAAAAAAGAAAAGAAAAAAGAAAAAAGAAAAAAAGAATCAGATGTGATATCTTGTCTAAACACTATTAGTACAAATCTTTCTTCTCATTGAACTAAGAGAAAGTAGCTGTATATCTATCCTAACTAATAT
>NW_004524583.1:28657249-28665229 GCF_000260255.1 Octodon degus
GCTGGCATGTGGTGCTGGGGGATTGAACCGCGGTCCCTGATGCTTTTGCTAAGCTTGTTCTAAGTAGGTGCTTTAGACCACTGAGCCATCTCTCCAGCCCGACTTGAGCCTTTTACAGCTCAGCATATTAATATAGTTTTACTTTTTATGCCTTGTTTTTATACTTTTCTGCTGGATGGTTAAGACCAAGATAAAGCAAGACTTATATAACAAGAAATGTAGCTTTTATATCTGACAAGGTCAGTCAAATCCCCTCAGGACTTAGCCTGAAACCCTGTACAGCAGTTTGTAGATCTTTGTCAGCGTCAGCCATGTGGATAAGTCACGGCCATTGTTTGACCAATTTCCTCTCTGTGAAAGTCTGAGAGAATGTTTTCTCTAGGTGACTCTCCTTAGGCACACTCTACATTGTTGATCACTTTCCTCTGTGCCCCATAATCTCCTTGATCAGAAAATTTGTTTTGTTGTTGTTTGTTTTGTGTGTGCAGGTTCTCATTGCACAGCTTGGACTTGAGGTGATCCTCCTGATTCTGCCTCCCTCGTGCTGGGATTACAGATGTGTGCTACCGTGCCCGGACTCCATGGCAGCTCAGTCTGCCTGGAAGTGGGGCTGGTGCAGCATGCAGTGCCAGGGATTGAACTCTGGCCCCTGTGCTTACCTAAGCAAGCACTTAGTTTGCTGAGCTATATTGCTGGCCCTTGTAAGGGTTAATTTCTAGCAAGAGTTAATTTCTCTTTCTACCAGAAGAGGTTTGCACTGGAAACTATTGCCTGTTAAGGCAGGAACTTGTGTTATGTGATCTTTGGAGTTAACACTTTGACATTTTTTTCCTGCCTGCTAAAGTTTGAGCTATTTTTTTTAAATTGTATTTTAAACATACGTTATTTGTTGTAGAATTTTATGAGTTGGGACAAATAGAATGTATAATTATAATCAAGATTCAGGACAGCGCTGGCCAAATAGCTCAGGGGATTAAAAAGCTGCAAGCAGGTGATGGGGCAGGGGGGTTCGATCCCTGGGCCTGCCGTGCTGGCCCCAGCCCTGCCCCTGGGGCATGCTGAGATGGCAATTGAGACTGGGCATGGTCACGTACACCTGTAATCCCAGCTCTTGGGAGGCTGTAAATAGGAGGATCATTATGAGTTCAATCTAGTAGTGAGACCCTGAACACCCTGTAGACCCTTCTCTAAAAATCCAAAAGAGAAGAAACAAAACAAAACAAAAAACCTATTTAGGGCAGTGCTATCATCCCTCCAAAACTTCTTTATATGGCTCACCTGTAATCAACCCCAGCCCCAGCGACACACTACTCTCCATTCTTTTAGTTGTCCCTTTTCAAGAATGCCATACTGGGCTGTGAGAAAGCTCACGAGACTGGAAGGCCTGCTTAGACATGTGCAGGGACTGCAGCTCAATCCCAGCACCACATGCCCAGGGCGGGCTGAGCTGGTCAGATTCCAGGCATAGTGGCTCATGCCTGTAATCTCAGCACTGGGGAGGCTTAGTATAAGACCCTGTAACAGCGAAACATATTAAAAAAAAAAAAAACAACAAAAACGATAGAAGTGAAATCATACAGCATACAGCCTTGCCAGCCTGGCTTCTTCCACTGAGCGCAATGCATCTGGGATTCATTCATATTGTGTATAGATCAGCAGGCCATTACTTTCGATTGTTAAGTAGCATTTTCCTGTATAGTATGCTAGTTTCATATGGTTGCTGTAACACATTATCACAAATTTGACAATTTAAAGCAACAGAAATTTATCTTCTCACTGTTCTGGATGTCAGAAGTCCAAACTTAGTATCAATGGGCCAAATCAGAGTGTTGGCGTGGCCTCTGGAGGCTTCAGGGACAAACCTGTTCCTCGCTTCTTCCAGCTTCCAGTGCTGATGGTGCCCTGGGCTTGTGGCCACACTGTTCCTGTCGCTGCCTTTGTGGTCACAGAATCTCCACTTCTGCTGTCCAGAATCATCCCTTTTTCTGCTTTCTGTGTATAAAGATACAGGCGAATTTAATCATCTCAAGATCCTTGATTACTTCTGCAGTCTATTTTTCTCCATATAAGGTGATGTTTTTGATTCCAAGTAGGACATGGACATCTTTTGGAGTCTATGATCTAGTCTTTCGCTTGGATATACCATAGATTATTCATGCATATACTTCCTTGAAGAACATTTGGGTGTTTTTAGTGTGTGTCAATTATTTTAAAATTCGTTGCCCTCCTTTGTATTGGGTAAACACCAAAAGGTGTGGTTGCTGAGTGAGAGAGTCATGGTTTATGTTCAACTGATAAGAAACTATCAGGGCTGGTGAGATAGCTCAACAGACTAGAGCACCTGCTTGGACAAACTTAAGCAAGCACAGGACCACGGTTTGATCCCCGGCACTGTATGTCACGCCAGCCCCACTCCTACGGTGAACTGAGCTGGTCAGAGTCTGGGCATGGTGGCATACGTCTGTAATCCCAGTGCTAGGAAGGCTGAAAGCAGGATGATCACCAAGAGTCCAAGCTGTGTTGCACCATATGACCCTGCAACAATCAAATATATTTTTAAAAAAAAGGAAAGAAAGTATCAGACTGTTTGTAAAGTGGTTGTTCAATTTAGTATACCCACCAGCAGTATATGAAAGTTCTATTTCCTCTGCATCTTTGCCAATAGTTACATTATCAGTTTTTCTGATTTTAGCTATTCTAGGAAACATGTCATAGTACTTCCTTGTGGGAATAACTTGCATTTAGCTAGCAACTGGTAAGGCTGAATCTTTTTTTATGTGTTGAAATCTCAATGTTGCATCATTTCATGCCATCACTCACTTATAAACCCACTTAGCTTTCCAACTGCGCTTTAGTAATAATTCAGAAACAACTAACCACTTAATAGGTGAAAATACTACAGTTATTAGCACAAAATTAAGACCACTAAGTTACTTTCAATACAGAGAAACTTACACCATCCAACTGAGCCAACATGGGGACCGGAAGATTAGCTGCTGAGAGCTGCCCACACTCAGAGGCGAGGGGGGAGACTGGAGCAGGTGGAGAGCAGCAGGGCCTTGTGCACACGGGGACGTACGTTCTGCTGCCGAGCTACCTGCTTAGTTTAGTGCTTATCTTTTCCCCTGAAGTTGCTTCCCTCTCATGGGGGCAAGTGAAACTAGAAGGCACTAAAGGATCAAACCTGTAAGAGTTGCAAAGTATAGCCAGGAACGAGCCGGACTGGGGATTGGAGAGAACCTGGACCTGGCCGTCCTTCTGCAGTGCAGGCTGCAGATGTGAGGCAGCTTGTGAAGAAGGGCGTACAGGCCCTTGTGATCGGCTGAGGGACTAATAAGGTTTTGGAGGTTCCCCCTGAGCACAGTGGAGTACCTCAAGAAACAAGGTATTCCCGTGAGGGTCCTCCAGAGAGAGCGGGCAGTGAAGAAATGTGATGCCTTGGGTGTGCAAGGGGTCAGGGTGGAAGATGTCTTTGATTCCCCTTGCTAATGGAGCTGGAAGCATAAAAAATCATTAACCAGGACCGGCCTAATAGCTCAGCGCATTTAAGTGCCTGCGCGGTGGGGAGGGTGTTGATTCCGGGCCTGCCATGTTACCCCGCCCCTGGGGCTTGCGAGAAGCCGAAAGAGCCTGGGCGTGGTGGCACATGCCTGTAATCTCATCACTTGGGGGACTGTAAACAGGAGAATCACTACAAGTCCGATCCAATAGTGAGACCCTGAACGCTCTGTAGACCCTTCCCTAAAATACAATAAATAAATAAAAATCATTACTCAATGAAAAAATGCATCGACACAATATTACTTAAGTGTATCCAAGGTTCATTAGTAAAATTGACAAAAAGTAGGTCTCTAATGTACATGTATTCTTTTTAATCCTTACAAACATGTTTGGATTAATAATCTGTACCTTATGATAAGTCAGAGGGTTTTCCCATCAAAAATCAGGGTGTAATATAAGATTTCTAACTCAGAAAACCTACATAGTCAGGTCTTTGGGGCATGCACAGGCCTGAAGTCTGACAAAGTCACTTTGCTTAGGAGCGAATTTCTTAACAGTGAAAATACTGCCCTTGAAACACTGCCAGGAGTTCTGATGATCATCAAGTTTGCTGAGTCACCTGGAACCTCATAAAAGCCATCTGAATAAGAATCTGTCTTCTACTGAATGCCCAAACCAGTTCGTGCATAAATTGTTTCCTTGTTTCCAGTAGCTCCAGGATAAACATGCTGTGCCAAAGAAGTAAGAGGTGAGGCCACTGCTTCAGGATGCCGGGAAGGCAGGAGGGTAGCCATCTGAGCGCAAAGGACTCAAGAGTAGGATTTTATTCTTTTTAAAAATATCACTGGACTAAATTAGCTAGAAAACAATAGTAGCAAAAAATAGTGGTACTTTAGTACATTTGTGACATAGACACTGACAGAAATAATAACTGTAATAACTTTTCTATTGCATGTTATAGTAGCCTGCCAGAAACTATTATAAGCACTCAGCACAAATGAACTCAGTTGACCATTACAACTACCCCAATAATAGTTATTATTATTTTTTAAATTTATTTTATTTATTTATTTATGTGTGTGTGTGTGTGTGTGTGTGTGTGTGTGTGGCCAGCTCAGCCCGCCTGGGGGCAGGGCTGGCTGGCATGTGGTGCTGGGGGATTGAACCTCGATCCCTGTGCTTTGCTAAGCTTGTTCTAAGTAGGTGCTTTAGACCACTGAGCCATCTCACCAGCCCAATAGTTATTATTTTAATCCCCACTTTATTGATGAGAAAATTGAGATACAAAGCTATTACTTCACTTGCAAAGATTTGGCCCCAGTGGAGCTCAGGAGGCAGGAGTGGAGGATGCAGGGAGCTCTGGACAGATGATGAGCAGGATTTGCTTCTGGGATTTTATGGGTCCAGAGCTTCCCTGTGGGCTCCTTTGTGTGTGTGTGTGTGTGTGTGTGTGTGTGTGTGTGTGTGTTTTAGGGAAGGGTCTACAGGGTGGGGTTGTTCAGGGTCTCACTACTAGATTGGACTCATATTGATCCTCCGATTTACAGCCTCCCAAGTGCTGGGATTACAGGCATGCGCCATTACACCCAGTCTTAAACGCTGTCTAGCCCCTGCGACTACTTGCAGGTGCTTTAATCCACTGAGCTATTTGGCTGACCCTCTGAGTGGGCTCCTCTATCATAAGAAGGGAGTAATTAGCCAGGGCAGATAAATGGTAGCGCAGAGTGTTTGAGGAACTCTGAAATACCCAGACTTTAAGCTTAGGAGCTGGTGTCTGAGTGCTAAAGAAGGCTGAGGCAAAGCAAGGAAGGTTAAAAGAAGGCCCTTATCCTAACCCTGGGCTTCCTTCCCAACCACGTACCCTTCTCAGTTAGAAGTGTTCATGTTTGTCTTCTGTACTGGTGGAACTCAAACCACTTCTGGTTGCCGAAATTGCTCCTGTCATTTCACTGAAATCCCAGGTTCTAACTCGTGCCTCAGAAAGATTGCAAGTCAACGAGAAAACCAACTGACCCAAGGTGCTTTGATTTTGTTTTTAAGCAAGTCTTTTATAGGCTGGGTAATAGCCAAGTGGTGACATAAATTCTTTTAACATTACTTATAGATAGGCATGTATAAATCATTACCAACCCAGAAATAAAACTGTTACAAGAAAGTTTTGATAGTAAAAAAGAAACAAGTTACATTTTTCTGTAGAAATATGATATCCTCTATGACAAAGTAAAACCTCTCTCTCTCTCTCTCTCTCTCTCTCTCTCTCTCTCTCTCTCTGCTTTAAGTAGGAGCTCAGAGAACACAGAATCACCCATTTATCACTCATCCTGTATCAGATGTGTTCACATGTCAGGCCTGTGTTGGTGACAGAGGGGTGAATTGGAGATAGTGCAAGACTTGGAAGGACTTGCTAGGAGAGCAAGGAAATGTGTTGGGAGACAGCCAACAGGAAAGTGAAATAATTCTTTATTAAAAAACTTATGTATTTTGTACAGGATCTCACTACCCAGCTCAGACTCATAGTGATCCTCCTGTTTTCAGCCTCCCCAGGGCTGGGATTACAGGTGTGCACCAGCACCCTCAGCACACCCAGGGGTGGGGCCGGCACAGGATGTGGTACCGAGAATTGAACCCTGGTCCCTGTGCTTGCCTAAGCAGGTGCTTAGTCCAATGAGCTATTTTGTTAGCCCTTAAAATGAAATATTCTAAGAAAATGCTTTAATAGGTGAATGGATTCAACTCATAATTATTGAGTTATATGAGATAGCTCTGTATCAAGTGTCAAAGTCAATATCAATAATCAAAGTTAACCCTCACAAGAGGCAAATGAGGATTTATCACAAATAAAGAATCTCTGCCCCACAAACTAAAAATTTGCCTGTTAGTCAGTGGGGAAGCTTAGATGCAAGGCAGGGGCTTCATCAGTTGGAGGAAGGTCAGTGAGAAGATGAGCCCTGAATGCAATTAGCTGTTTCCAGGCAGAAGGAATGGAGGAATGGGGTGAGGGTAGGACTGTCCTGGAAAAAAAGAAGGTTCAAGAGGATGGAACTAGCACTTGTGGGGCCTGCTGCGGAGGCAGAGACGGTTCATAAGAGAGTGAAGAAGGAGCCAGAGGGAGCCAGGTAGGAGACCACGGGTGAGCAGCGTGGGTATGGTCCGTCTAAGGCAAGGAAGCAGCAGGATCAGATTTACATTTCAGAAAAATTCCTCAGCAGCAGTGTAGATAAAAGAAAAGGAGGTGAGAAATTATGTTTCTCTCTACTTCTGAAGGCCTGACAAGTAGTATCAGTTCTGAGCTTACAGCCTAAGGAAGCCCTCAAGCATCTGCTCCAAAGAGCAGTGCAGCACTGTTTGTGTTGGTGAAAATCCCTAAATGCCTTTTGGCAAAGAATAAATCAACAAATTGTAATATAATCCCATAACTGAATACCAGATGGTAGTTGAAATGAATGAATTAGGACAATATGTGTCAACAGGAAGAGAGAATAAAACTGACTGAAGGAAGCAGGTTGTAAAGATGTATACAGGATCAGGTCATTTTAGTAAAGTTTAAAAACCTGCAAAGCTATGCTTTAAACTGTTGATGGGTATAAATATGCATAACACGGCAGAGGCAGACAAGGGTCCATTCATGCGAGTGCCCTGGGAAAGGAAGGGCTTGGAATGAGGACGAGCTAGTCAAGGTGGGCTTTCATGTATGCATTATTCATTTCTTTCGATAGGGCAATGAATATTACAATGTTAAGATTTTGACTAAACTAGTGGTCAGAATACAGTTGTTTATTCTCTATAACGCAACATTTTTAGAAAGCTAAGCTTGGGTCCAAAGTGTACACTTTCTTCAGCACAGAGAAAGAGCAAAGAAGAACAAATACTGTGGCAGCAGCGTAGCCAAGAGATGGGAGCTGGGGAACGCTGAGATATCTAGGAAAGAGGTGAGAGGAACATGAACTGAGACAGGTAGCATGAAAGGGAGCGCTGAAAGGCGGGGGTAGGTGGTGTGGGGTCGTGTGAAGCAGAGAAGAAAGCAGAATCCAGACGACTCCCAGCTTCTGGCTTTGACAATGAAGAGAGTAGAGAGCCACGAGGCATCACAATCCTTGACTTGAATTTATACTACAAAGCTGCTGTGATAAAATCAGCATAGTACTGGCAAAAAAACAAGAACAAAAACACAAACAAACACCTGAGGATCAGCGTAACAGATTAGAAGATGCAGACACAACTACAAACACACTAATTTTTGACAAAGGAACCAAACATGTTCACTGGAAGAAAGTTAGCCTTTTTAATAAATGGTGCTAGAAAAACTGATTTTCCACATACTAATGGCTTAAAATAGACCTGTGCCTATTACCATGCACAAAACTACGATCAAAATGGATTAAAGGGGGCTGGAGAGATGGCTCAGTGGTCTAAAGCACCTACTTAGAACAAGCTTGGCAAGGCATCAGGGATCACGGTTCAATCCCCCAGCACCACATG
>NW_004524583.1:28665598-28678960 GCF_000260255.1 Octodon degus
AAAAAAAAAAAAAAAAAAAAAAGAAAAAAGAAAAATCACCAACAGAATAAAAAGATAATCCTTAAATTAGGAAAAAAAAATTATAGTAGGCTGTCCTTCAGTTAAAGTACTCCTAGCTAGGAAAAAAATTATAGTGGGCTGTTCTTCAGAGAAAGTACTCCTATCTAGAACATATAAAGGATTTAAAAAATCAGGACTCCAAAATTCAAAGACCAACTCAACAATGGGCATGGGAGATGAATATACACTTCACAAATGAATAGATCAAAATGGCAAATAAATGTATGAAAAAATGTTCAACATCATTGGTCATTCAAGAGGTGCAAATTAAAACAACATGGAGATACCATCTTATGCCAGAAAGAATGACTGTCATCAAGAAGTCAACCAATGAAGCATGCTGGAGAGGCTGTGGGGAAGAAAGGAACCCTTCTCCACTGTTGGTGGGAATGTAGGCTGGTTACAACCATCATGGACATCAGTATAGAGATTCCTCAAAAAGTTGGAATTGGAGGCCCCATTCAAGCCAGCTACTTCCCTCCTAGGTATTTTACCAAAAGAACTGAAATCATCATACCACAGGATGTATGTACACCCATATTTATAGCAGCACAATTTATCACAGCTAAATCTTGGAAACAACCCAAATGCCCACCAACTGAGCAATGAATAAAAAAAGGTACAGCCTTCTTACATAGTGGAGTACTGTTCAACTATAAAAAAAATAAATTCAAGGCTTTTGTAGGTAAATGGATGCAACTAGAGATGATATTGGTGATATATATATATCAGATCCACACGTGCAAACATCATATTATTTCACTAATGTGAGAACATGAAAGAGTAAATTTATTTATTTATTTATTTTTTGTATTTTAGGGAAGGGTCTACAGGGTGTTCAGCATCTCACTACTAGATCAGACTCAGTGATTCGCCTATTTACAGCCTCCCAAGAGCTGGGATTGCAGGTGTGTGCCATCATACCCAGTCTCAATTGCCATCTCAGAGCACCCAAAGGGCAGGGCAGGCATGGTTTTTTAAAAAAATTATTTAGCATTTATTTTTGTGGTGCTAAGGACTTAACAAGAGCTTCCCACACCCTAAGCCTCCCCTATGCCAATGAGCTGCACACCAAGCCCCGCAACTTAGGTCTCATGACTATGTTGAGAAAAGAGAGGCACTGATGTTGTGCATCTGGTGGACCAGAAAAGCCGCATTAGCTCCTCTCTTCAGAAGGAAAATGGGATCATTGGGAAGAACCTCAAATCTGAGTGCAAGATCAGCTCAGATTTTTTTTTTTTTTTTTTTTTTTTTTCGGAACCAGGGGTTGAACTCAGGCCCTTGTGCTTGCCAGGCAAGCGCTTATTCTACTAAGCCACCTCCCTGGCCCCTCTCAGATTGTTTTTGAAACAAGCTTCTGCTGTGCAGTTCATACTGGTCTTGAGCTCACTGTGGAGCCCAGGCTGGCCTTGAGCGCACAGTGCTCCTCCTGCCTCAGTTTCCTGAGTGTTGGCATTTCAGGTGTGCACCATCACAGCCACCTCGCTCACTTTGAGACATGTTGAGTTTGCAATTACTCTAAGCTGTTTCCTCTGGGCCATAGTAAAAAAGCAAAATTAGAAAACTGCATTTTGGTAAACAACTAAATAACCATGAAGATTGTTTTCTTCTTCCTTATCTGAGAGTCAAGAAATTGAGATTATTTCTATCAGAATAGAGTTAAAGCTATCTAAGTTCTAAATCCTTTCAAACCATTTGACACAGCCAAAGTAATTTTAAATACTTTCCACATTTAAATGTAGCTATTAATAGGTGAGCTGTTATCTATTGAATAATGGACAATTTTCCTCTCTCTCTCTCTCTCTCTCTCTCTCTCTCTCTCTCTCTCTCTCTTGTCTCTCTGTCTCTCTCTCTGTCTCTCTGTCTCTCTCTCTTTCTCTTTCTCCTTTTTGAGAGAGGGTCTTGATCTGCACTTCTGACTGGCCTTGAGCTCATTTTGTAGGCCAGGCTGGTCTCAAACTCACAACAGTCCTCCTGCCTCAGCCTCCTGAGTGCTAGGATTACAGGCATGTGCCACCACGCCTGGCCACGAACAATCTCTTCATAAGATTTCATTGTAACTTTAAATTTTCTTCTTAGAGGGGAGGGGAGAAAAAAAATAAAAAATAAAAATAAAATTTCTTCTTAATATGAATTTTCTGAGTTTTCCAATGAGAACATAAATCAGTAGGACATTTTTCTTCTGTACTGTGGCTTGTGCCCATACTCTTTCCACTGAGCTATAACTTCAACCTTTCTTATTTTTTGTTTTGAGACAAGGTCTCATTAAATTGCCAAAATGTCCAGGCAGGATCCTCCTACCTCAGTCTCTCATAGTGTTGGGATTACAGGCATGCGCCACCACACCTAGCTAGTGGGCAGTACTTAGGGTAAGTACTTGCCTTATACATACTAAATACATGTAAGCCCAGAAATTTCTAAGTGTTCTCAGAAATCCCTGGAAGTATCACTCGCAGAAGTACACACATGTTGATATTTCTTAGAATTCAATGCAACTGGTGTCCCTTTGGAGTCCAGTAGTCCCCAAAATCACTAAGCTGGATTATATAATAAACCCATTATCTCAGTATTTCTTCCGAAAGAAAAATTTAGGGATTTGTCCTTTTTTGTTGGGATCATTTCAGACCTAATTGCTAGCCATTCTTCTGGATTTGTTTTTAATTTTTCAGAAGTCTGTCACATCAGAGGTGTTTTCTATGGGTGTGCTTCACCAGCAGCAAGGAACGTGGGAGGTGGCAGAGTCAGGGATGGGGTGGGAAGTCTGCTTGGTTATTGGACTGAAGAATGAACGGTCTGTCAGATCTACAGGTGGACTCTGGTGAGTGGCTACGGAAGAGCGTGGTCTGGAAGTACTGACAGCGAGGAATCACAGGACCAGGAGTTGAGGATGGTCTCACTTCCCCATTTGGATTGCAACTTCTCTGAACTCTATGGCATTTGGTCGTTACATAGCTTCCTTGAGTCTCAGTAACTCATAGTTTGTTGAGGTTTCAGTCCACAGTTAGCTGGCTCCGAGGCAGGACAGCAAGGCGGAGGGGCATGACAGAGATGTGCTCAAGTAAATCTAAAAAGTACAATAGATACTGTGAAAGGGAAAGAACTTGTTCAGTGGAAAGGAAAAATTAGGATCAGGACAAATGAAAAAAGGGAAAAGATATATTTAGGTATAATATGCAGAATAGTCCAGATAATTGTACTGTCTGTCAATTTTTGCTGGTCTTTTGAAAGGAACAGTTAATTCCTACATTTGTTTTCCTTTTTATTCTTTTGAATCTGTTTTATTATTTTTCTTTAAACCAATCTTGCACATTTATATCTGGTAACCTGAACAACTAATCTAAAGATATCATCATGCAATAAGGCAACCATTGTTGAATTCCTTTTTCTCTGTTTAGTGAAGTTTTGTATCATTTCTAATACTGTTTTGTCTATCACTATTTTTTTTTCTTTTTTGTATTTTAGGGAAGGGTCTACAGGGTGTTCAGGGTCTCACTACTAGCTCGGACTCTTAGTGATCCTCCTGTTTACAGCCAAGAGCTGGGATTACAGGAGCAGGCCACCACGCCCAGTCTCAATTGCTGTCTAGGCACGCCCTGTGGGCGGGGCCGGCACGGCAGGCCCTTTAATCTGCTGAGCTATTCGGCTGGCCCTTATGTTATATTCTTTTTAAAAGAAGTATTCCTGCCTTTTACTCATTGTTTTTGAAATTTGTATGAGACGTAATAACCTAGCGCTAAC
This sequence comes from Octodon degus, assembly GCF_000260255.1. Classification (NCBI taxonomy): domain Eukaryota; kingdom Metazoa; phylum Chordata; class Mammalia; order Rodentia; family Octodontidae; genus Octodon; species Octodon degus. The sequence goes on from NW_004524583.1 coordinate 28,669,397, forward strand.
AGATGGAACGCCCGTGATTCAGAACGTGTTATTCTAATGGTCAGGACTTAGCTCAGCAGTAGAAGTGCCTGCTCGGCAAGCGCAAATTCCGAGTTCAATTCCCAGTATAGAAAGAAAAAAAAAAAAGCTCTATAGAATTTCAAAATAAGTTGATAGGAAATCAACAATGGCTGTTATAGTGCATATTGTTATTTTCAAAGTACTTGTTCAGATTGCCAAATACAAGCATGCAAAATGAGCTTTAAAAAAATCATGATGTTGCTTGAGGTGAAAATGCATCCACTTTTTAAATGAAAGGCAGGTTATAAAACGCTATGTATTGAATTGCCAATTTTTTTGCACAAAAATGCATTTATGTATAGAAATATCAAAAAATCATCTAAAATGATATTTCGGAGTCTTTTTGTTCTTCGCTCTTCCCTTCCTCTTTCTCTGCTTCCTGGTTGCCATATTGTGGAAAGCTTCCCTTCCCCCTGCACTTCCACCTTGTCATTTCTGCCTTGGCACCAGAAACCGTGAACAGAAGCCTCTCAAAACTGTGAGCCAAAAATAAAACTCTCCTCCTTTACCTGCTGGGTGTCAGGTATTTATCTGAGCAATGGGAAAGTGACTAATAGATAATGGTAATTATGTTTTTAGGATATTTTGGGGACATTCCATGCAGATTTCCACGGTGGCCGTACGAGTTTACATCCCCACCAGTAGTGTAGAAGGCTTCCTTCTCTCCAGAAGCGTCTCCAGCATTTATGCTTTCTTGTATTCTTGACGACAGCCAGTCTGGCTGGGGCAACGTGGTATCCCAGTATAATTTGGATTTCCTCAGGCTAAAGTGGTTGAATAAGTTTTCATATACATAGGAGCTAGTTGTACTTTTTCTGAGAATTACTTGTTCAATTAATTTCCCACTCATAAACTGGGCTATTTGATTTTTTTTTGAGATTTGTTGCTGTTTTTGTTGTGTTTTGTTTCTTAGTTCTTTACATGATCTGAATATTCATTCTTTGTTGGAGAGTAGCTGGCAAAGATTTTCTTCCATTCTGTAGCTTTCTATTTACTCTGTTGGTTTTTTCCCTTTCTGTGCAAACCCTTTTTAATTTATGGTACCCCATTCGTTAATCCTTGCTATTATTTCCTGTGCTATCAGACTCATATGCAAGCAACTGGTATCTGTGCCTAAGGCTTCAGGTGTTTCCTCTCTGTTTTCTTCACAATATTTCAGAATTTCAGGTCTTATTTCTATGTCTTTGATCCCTTTTGAATTGATTTGTGTACAGGGTAAGAGAAAGGTAGCTTCAGTCTTCTACAAGTGAGTATTTGGTGTCCCGAGCACCATTTGTTGAGGAGGCTGTCTTTCTTCCAATTGTATATTCGGCTCCTTTGTCCAAAAGCAGATGACTATAACTGTGTGCATTTGTTTCTGTGAAATGTATTCTTTTCCATTGTACAGTATCACTCTTGTTCTAGTGCCACGCTGGTTTTGTTACTATGGCTTTGTAGTATCATTTGAAATTGAACACTGTGATGCCTCCAGCCTCTCTGGCTTTGTTTAGGATTGCTTTGGGTATTCTGTGATTATAGGACTGTCAATATAATTTATCTAACTCAGATATAGCGAACAATGAGATAGCATGTCTCTAATAGTTGGGTAAAAAACATAACTAAGAATTGCTAAAAACACTTCATGTTCAATGACCTGGGCAGAGCTAAGTATTTATTTAGATAAAGACTAGAAATGCTGAATTCTAGAAAACACCTAACATTATTTCATTGCAGGAGTAGTTAGTACTACATATATATAAGCACAGGTTGAGTTTTTCAGAAAAGTCAACCAAATGTAATGATGTTTCTATTCTTGGTAGCTGAGAACAACCTCAAACTATTTATGATCTAACTGGGCAATGAATAGTCATTGAGAAGACAATATTTAAGGCTGTGGAGTGCGAGGTCACCGGTTCGCGCCCCCGTCCCGACAATATTTAAAACAGATCAATTGACAGAACAGATTTAGTCCCTCACAGTTACTGATGAGTCATAAAATAAAGTCATAAATGATATAGAGAAAGAAAAACTGGAAAAATAAAAATATTTCACATCACAAAAGATGACTTTGGGACGTTGCCTTATGATTTTCACTGACAGTTTGACTATTCAATATGTGGTATTAAGTACAGACCAAAAACAAAGTATGTATTATGTAGTCTCTACCTCTAGGGTTACCTCTTATGCTTGAAGGCTTTGTTTAGGTTCTTTGATCCTAAGTTTTAAAATTATAGTTAATTTTTCCCTTTACCAATTGCATTTGCCTTTCTGACTTCATTTCTGATACAACATAGTCACCTTATTCTTGAAGATACCAGTGACTTCTTTTAATCATTTACACTTTGCACCCATGTCTTTGTGCACTGAGAATGTATTCAAATAGTACTAGCAATGAAGCTTAAGTATTACCCAAACAGTTTATAAGATATGTCTTTCCTTTTATCAAGAACAAAATCAGGGGTTGAAGAGATGGCTCAGCAATCTAAGCGCTTGCCTGGCAATCCCGGGCACCACATGCCATGTGGGCCACAGAACCCTGGGCATGCCATGCCAGCCATTAAAATTGGGCATGGTGGTACACATCTATAATCCCAGCACTGAGGAGGCTGAGACAGGAAGATCACTATGAGTCAGAGCTGTGTAGCAAGACCCTGTATTCAAATAAATAAATAAATAAATAAATAAATAAAGTTTAAAACTAAATAAATAAGAACAAAATTACAATAACCTCCTGTCACTTCAACAAGAGAAAGTAAAAAAGCAACTATCTTTGGGGAACGTTCTTTTCTTTTTTTTCCCCTCTGTATTTTAGGGAAGGGTCTACAGAGTGTTCAGGGTCTCACTACTAGATCGGATTCGTAGTGATCCATCTATTTACAGACTCCCAAGAGCTGAGATTACAGGCGTGCACCACCACCGTCAATCAACATCTCAGCGTGCCCCGGGGACTGGGTCAGCACGGCAGGTCCGGGGTGAGGGACGTTCTGAAGGTAGTATTAAAGGTAGTATGAGATGTAAATGTTGTCCTGATTCCCCTGAAAACCGTTCATTAGGGTCTTTGGGTGTGGAGTTGTCTTTCATCCAGAGCTGCCATGCTTTTAAAACATGTCCAACAGTATGAGGCTGAGGCTTGGCTCATTTAACTGAGAGTAGTTCAGTGCCTATAAATTTGTAAAGCTACCTGTTTATTGTTCTGCAAGGAAGATTTTAGATTGTAAAATAATTTTCATAAGAGCCGGCCAGATAGCTCAGCGGATTATTTATTTATTTACTGTATATTAAGGAAGGGTCTACAGGGTGTTCAGGGTCCCACTACTAGATCAGACTCGTAGTGATTTTCCTGTTTACAGCCTCCCGAGTGCTGGGATTACAGGTGTGCGCCCCCACGCCCAGTCTCAGTCCTCATCTCAGCGCCCTGTGGGGTTGGGCCGGCTTGGCAGGCCCGGGGATAGAAACAGGTCCCCTGCAGGTGCAGCTCAGCGGATTAAAGCACGTGTTTAGGCAGAGGCAGTGCGCTGAGGTTTAATCCCCAGCCTGTGACCACAGCAATCGAGACTGGGCGTGGTGGTGCACCCGTAATCAGAGCGCCTGGGAGGCTGAAAACCAGAAAGGATCCCTGCAAGTCTTGGTATTTGTCTTTCTGGAGCTGCTTATTTCATGTAACTTTTCCTTAATGTTTATTCTTGTAATGTGTGTTCAAATATCCTTCCATTAAAAATTCCAATCTTGTAACCTTTAATTGTAAAGACATCTTAACCTATTAGGATATAAATGAAAAAGAATGTAGAAATACACTGCCTTGAAAGAGAAAGGTGTTTTCTCAATCAACATTCTATATGCACATACACACATGAAAATGAAATGAAAAATATGGAATAATGAAGTAGAGAGATATGGGGAGGCAACTTTTTGTACTTTATATAATTCAAGGTTTTGGTCACTGGAGAAGAGAGACACTCAAAAGTGGTGCATCTTCTCTGGGGATGGAGGTGCTAGCATAGTATGTCAGTCTCACCACAAGGGGGCCCGGAAGATAGCTCAGTAGACTAAGCACTTGCCTGGCAAGCACAGGGTCCTGAGCTCAATCTTCGGTTCCGCAAAAAGAAAAAAGCCATCCTTCGATCTCAGCACAAGAAGGGCAGCGTGGAGAGCACAGTTTTGTGGTCCATGTGTGCTCAACAGAGACGGAAAGTCTGTGTTCTCCCCTGGAACTTCCTTTCCTACGCATTCCAAATGGAGAAGGCATGTGACCCCAGAATGACTGTGTGCTTCCAGCCCAGCTATTAAGAGACACGTTTGGGCTGGGGAGATGGCTCAGTGGAATAAGCGCTTCCCTGGCAAGTGCAAAGGCCTGAGTTCAATCCCCGGTTCCACAAAAAAAAAAAAAAAAAAAAAAAAAAAAAAAAGTGACACGTTTGTTTTCAGGACTATACTTAATAATAATTAATGACGTAACAATAATTCATAACCTTGCAGAGATTAGCCCCTTTACTATATCCTGAGTATGCAAAAGAAATTTATCAGTTGCTCAATTGGAATCATGAGGTTGAGCTATCTAAAATTGCCAACATGTTACTACTTTGATCTACAAAAATAGTCCTTTTACATTATTCAGTCTAGTAGAGCCTGGCCTCTTTTTTCATCTGTCGAAGAATGAATGTAAGTGAATTCTTATTTCAAAAAATGAACACTGTGTGTCAGTATTTGACGATGCAGGCAATAGATTTAAATAGACCAGAATCTGAATTCTGGTTGCTTTTCAGATGTAGAGTTGGAGGTTCTTAGCTTTTTAAAGATTTCCAGGTCAGAGAGGAAATGTTCCACAGAGATTAAGGAGACAGTCTTAACAGACTGCCCAGTTGCTCTGGGTTTGTTGGACTTTCTTCTTATGTTGTGATCCTTGCTAATTCCTTGACACTGTAAAAAGTTTTAGACCTCCATTTCCTCAGCTGTAAGCTGGAGACAATAATAGGGCTTCTTTCATTATTAGCATCTAGATAATGAAGAAAATATACATAAAAAACTTATTAAAAAGCCTGATAGATGGTAAATATAAATATTTAATGTTATTGTTATTTTTCCATTAAAATTTTAATGTAGAGAGCAAAATTAGTCAGATCCAAGTGTACATAATTTTTTTTGGTGTGTCTGTTGTATTGCTTTGGAACTTTTATTCTGGTAAAATATAAATAACATAAAATTTAACAATTCAATCATTTTAAAGTATACAGTGCAGGGACATTAAATGCATATTTTACCCCTGAAGATACATATCTCCGAACTTTTTAATCATCCCAAAATGAGACTCTGCCTGCAGTAAGCAATATGTCCTTTTTGTCACTTGGACCTGCCCTATGTCTCATATAAATGGACATATACTATATTTATTCTTTTGCAATTGACTCCACTTAGCATACTGTCTTTTTATTTTATTTTATTTTATTTTTCTAGGGAAGGGTCTACTGAGTGTTCAGGGTCTCACTGCTAGAATGGACTCATAGTGATTCCCCTATGAATGGACTCATAGTGAGTGTTCAGGGACTCATAGTGTTTACAGCCTCCCAAAAGCTGGCATTACAAGCATGGGCCACCACGCCCAGTCTCAATTGCTGTTTCAGAATGCTCTGGGGCAGGCCTGGCACGGCATGTCTTTTTATTTTAAATAATAATAATAATAATAGTAATAATAATAAAAGATAAGGGCTGGCCAGATAGTTCAAGATTAAAGTACCTGCTTAGGCAGATGCAGGGACCTGAGTTTGATCCCTGGAATACCTGTCAACCCTGCCACTGGGGACAGGTGTTGAGACAGTGATTGAGACTGGGTGTATGGTGCGCGCCTGTAATCCCAGCGCTTTGGAGGCTGAAAGTAAGAGGATTACTACGAGTCTGATCTTTGTAGTGAGACCCTATAGACCCTCTACTAATTACATTTAAAAAAAAGATAAACATAACAATGAAACTGAGCCACATGGCAACTAATGGATGCTGGAATCTGGACTGAATCCCATATGGCAAAATGGCATTAGCAGAAAACTAATGCAATTTCACAAGCTCTGAAGAGCATGAAGAAGCATAATGCCAACATCCGTGGCTCTGAGAACCACATGCTCAGGGGTAGCACCGCGGGGAGCAGAGCAAGGTTCTGGGGCACAGACCCGCAACCAGCAAGCCCTTTCCGTTTGTGAAGGTGGGGTCAGCCTCCAACAGGCAGGATCCCCTTCCCTCATGTGCCCTTGGCCTCACTTGCTCATCTTAGTTCTTACCCTTATGTAAGCTGTTAATGTTAGAGGAAAGCAGGGGAAGGTGACACTGTACTGTCCTTGTAATGCCTCTGTAAAGCTGAGATTACTGAAAAATAAAAGTATTGAAGCATTTTTTTAAAACAAAACAAAACAAAAAAAAAAAAACAATGAAACTGAGTTTCAAAACAGGTTAGTAGGATAGTTTCCATGGTTGATATATTGCGTATTGTCTTCCCAGGAGTTATTTGGAGTAGAAGATACAGGCATAATGTCTTGTCCATTAAATATTAGCACAAAACTTTCTATTTAATGAACTAAGATAAATATCTTGTGCATACATATATTTTTTTCCTTTTCTCCTTCCTTCTTTTCCCCTTTCCCCCATCACAGTTTGTCTTTTCTTTTGAATAGTTTCTTCTCAATTCACAATATCTATTGTACACTGTCTTAAAGGTTCATTCCTATTGTAGCTTTTGTCACAATTTTATTCCTTTCTTATGACTGAGTAATATTGTAATGTATGTATTTATTCTTCATCCAGTTCAGCTCTCAAAGTTCCTGGGGGAGAGGGGGAGGACAATGGGAGGATGGAGGAACAGGAGCCAGGTACAGAAAGCTGAGGTCAAGTGGAGTCCTCTCTAGATGGGAGGAAAGGAACTGCTCAACAACTGCATTGTGTTTACTTATACACTTGACAATTTGATGTCATGTGACACTCCTCTGCCTGGTACCTGGGTTGCTTGGGTTGCTTTGGGTGCTTTGTGTTCTCTGGACCAGCGCAGTTTGTTCACATACCTTGCCTGGGGGCATTCGTTGTTCTTGGGACCAGTTTTGCTCCAGCCCCACATGTGCGATTGATCTTTAGCTTCAGCCGCTCTCTACATATTCATTTTTTTTTAAATTTTATTTATTTATTTGTGTGTGTGTGTGTATGTGTGTGTGTGTGTGGCCAGCTCAGCCCACCAGGGGGCGGGGCTGGCTGGCATGTGGTGCTGGGGGATTGAACCATGGTCCCTGTGATTTGCTAAGCTTGTTCTAAATAGGTGCTTTAGATCACTGAGCCATCCCACCAGCCCTACGTATTCATTTTACTTTGGAGATACTTTCATCCTGCTATGGACATTTGGGTGGATTACACTTTGTGACAATTAATCTTTTTTTTTTTTTTTTGTGAAACCAGAGATTGAACTCAGGCCCCTTGCACTTGCCAGGCAAGCACTTATTCCACTGAGCCATCTCCTCAGCCCCATGACAATTAATCTGGATGCCAGTTTGGTTATTAAAGATGACTGCAGTATAAGGGTACTAAATTCACAAGCAGGTCCAACCTTTGATGAATCCATTAGCTGAATGAGTGTTAAGAGGTTGGGCTCTAGCCAGATGAAGTAGACCACTGGAAATGTGGCGTGGCTTCTGAACGCCTCCTGTCAGACCCTCCTGTTGTCGGTTTGCTGGCTGCCACGCAGTGAGTAGCTTTCCCTTGCCTTGCTCTTTTGCTACGGTGTTCTCAGCAATGGAAACAAGTGACAATGGTGTTAAACCTCTGAAACAAGGAACTGAAATAAATCTTTCTTTAAATTGTACGTCAGGTATTTGGTCCCAGCAGTGAAAAGATGAGTGACACACACTTTTTGCTCTTAGGAATAATACCACCATTGTCATGGCTTGCAAGAGAAACACTATAATACAGAACACATTTCATAATATTAGTTTTTAAGGAATCGCCCGAGGAATAACATACAAGGAGGGCAGGATATCTGTCCACACACATAAACACTAAAGGTTCCAGCTGAGGGCCTAGATCCTACTTCATGGATCTGCGCTGGGAAGGCCCAGAGGTCAGTGGTGGAGACTAGGAAGTCTATGCCAGCAGGCTGAGGGATCTGCACTGGAGATACCACTATGAACGGTCATATCTACCTATCTGAGTTTCCACTTTCAATTACTATTGGCAGGTATCTAGAAGTGGAATTACCATATGACATGATAATTTTAGGTTTAATTTTTAAAGGAACTATCATACTGCTTTTAATTTTTGTATTTTGCTATACCAGGAATTAAAATTCACATAGGCCAGACAAATGCTCTCCTGCTGGGCTACACCTTCAGCCTTCCACAGATTTTAACAGCACCTGTACTATTTGTGTATTCTTATTATCACAAGGCTTTCAGCTTGCCTGCATCCTTGTTAACACTTCTTTTTCAATAGCATCCCTCCTGATAGAGTGAAGGAGTATGCATTTGTGGTTTTATCTACATCCATAGTAATTAGTGATATTGAACACCTTGTCATTTATTTGTTGGCCATTCATATATCTTACTTGTTATAGGTTTTAGGCATACATTTCTGAATTGTGAACTCTAAGAAATATGCATGGGATTAAATCTGTTAGCATGCGTGGAGGTATATTCTACTACATGACTGCTTAACATACCATCTATACCCTTGAGGGGGATAAACAGCAAGCCCAGTCAGACACATCAAGTTATAATAGCTGAAGTGGCAATGGAGGAGATGTCTCCTGAGCAGAGAGAATAGGGTAGTCTTTCAGGGAGCCTGGCATTGAGGTTCTCGTCCTCTTGGCAGCTCTCCAGGTGCCACAGCATTTGCAGAAGGCACAGGGTGGCAGCATTCAGGGGAATTTCCCAGCAGCTGCAACAAGATTTTGCAGAATCAGAGTCACATATTTCATAACTACAGCCACTAAAATACAGTTCCTGGACGCTCTATATTTTAAATCTGCACTCTGAGCAATTTTAGACAAGTGACCTGAGAAATTTTTGCAATTAAGATTTCTCCTCTTGGCAATAGAAAGATATGCAGTCATTGTTTGGTGCAGGATACATTTGCAGGTCTGGAGACAAGCAGAGAGGAGAAGAGCCCAGCGTTTCACCAACATCTGAGGGCTGTAGTGCCTCACAGCCACTTAGTCATAGATTTATTTGATTTCTTCAGCATATATGAATACATTTCCCACTATATTCTTGATGCTGTTTGGGGCTCAGAGTGGTGAGAGAAACAAAGCCCTATAATCTTAGAACTTATATATTATTGGAGGAAGTAGAAAATAAATTATCAAGAATATATTATTTGGGGCCAGGGAGATGGCTCAGTAGGATAAGCGCTTGACTGGCAAATGCAAGGATTTGAGTTCAATCCCCGGTTCTGCCAGAAAAAAAAAAGAATGTATTATTTGATGGGGCCAGGGAGATAGCTCAGTAGAATAAGCACTTGCCTGGCAAGAGCAGGGCCCTGAGTTCAATCACCAGTACTGAAAAA
>NW_004524583.1:28679682-28683429 GCF_000260255.1 Octodon degus
TAGATATATATTTGCATTCTCTTAATGAATAGAATGATTTGTTCTAATGGTGTTTGTAAATAGGATCTCAAGTCCACATCTTGTACAGCAGTTAACCACTAAGAAGAATATATGCAGTGTGTTATTTGTTGAAACTGTACTTCTGATTTGATTTGAAACGGTCTCATTGCTATCTGTTTATCAATAAAATTTTGAAAAAAAAAAAAAGGGGTTCGGGAGATGGCTCAGTGGAGTAAGCCTTCCTTGGTAAGCGCAAGGGCCTGAGTTCAATCCCGGATTCTGCCAAAACTAAATCAATAAATAAAGTAAAATAAGGAGGCCGGCCTGATAGCCCAGCAGATTAAAGCCCCTGCTTAGGCAGTTGCAGGCATTGGGGTTCAATCCCCACCCCCCACGGACTGTGCTTGACCTTACCCTGGGGCGCAATGAGACAGAGCCGGAGGCTGTATGTGGTGGCATGGGCCTGTAATGCTAGTGCTTGGGAGGCTGAGAGCAGAAGGATCACTATGAGTCCAATCTGTGCAGTGAGACCCTGTAGATCTTGTATTAAACACATCAAAAATAGATAAATAAATAAAATAAGGGGCTGGGCATATATCTCAGAGGCTAAACACATATCTGGCAAACACAAGGTCTAGAGTTCAACCCACATGTTGTGCCGGCCCCAGAACCCCAGATATGAGGTGCTGGTCCAGAACTGGGCATGGTGGTGAATGCCTGTAATCCAAATAACAGTATTTGTAGATGACATGATCTTTGTTTATGAGATCCTAAAAACTCCCCCAAAAGACTCCTAGAATTAATAACCAAATTCAACAGTGTAGCAGGAGAAAGCCAATAGCATTGCTATATACTAAGAGTGAGCTAAGTGAAAAAGTTAGGAAAACAATACCATTTTCAATAGCATCAGTGATTTAAATACCTAGGCTTTAACCTAACCAAGGAAACAAAAGAACTCCATGATGAAAATTATGTCACTCTGACCAAGAAAATCAAGGAGTACATCAGAAAATGAGAAGCTATCCCCTGTTCCTGGATAAAGAGAAAGAATAAAATCAAAATAGCTATACAAAATTGACATATAGATTCAGTCCAATTCCAATCAAAGTACCAATGGTGTTTCTCACAGATCTAGAGAAAATAGTCCTAAAATTTATATGGAACCAGAAGAGACCCAGAGCAACAAAAGCAAAGAAGGTGACATCATTATCCCAGATTTGAAGTTACATTGTTAAAGTACTGTTATATAAGGTTTGTATCTCAGGGTCTCCTCAAATTCTCCTGCAGTCATAAGTGGGGAGTTTTGAAGGTGTCTGGAATAGGGTGAATGAATGTGGATTAAGTGTGTGATAGCCAGATGCAGTACAGGCCTCTAATCCCAGCACTCAGGAGGCTGAGGCAGAAGTGTAGCGTGGGCTACAGTGTGCTCAGGGCCAGTCTGAACTACACAGTAAGACCTTATCTCAAAGAAAAAAAAAAAAGAGGGGGGATGAATAATGGAAGGCTCACCCTGGGTATGGATGGCACCTTCTATAGGCTTATAGCCTGGATGGGCCTGTAAAGGACAGAAAGAAGGCAGGCTTGCTGCTGGTGCTTCACTGTCTGCCTGTCATACCATGATGCCCTTCTGTTATGCTCCCTTGTCTTAGAGCCAGCCCACTGTGGTCTGAAAATTCTACATGCCGTGAGCTAAATAAAACTTCTCCTCTTCTCACTTGTGCTTACTGGTCATTTTTGTCTCAGCATTGAAAAAGTAACTAAGACAGTAGGCTGATGTGACCAGAGGCTGGACAGCCCACAGTCACTGAGTGCTGGGAGCCAGAGGATCCAGGAGCTGCTCAGTCCAGAAGCTGGAAGCTACAGACCACGGACACGGTGCCAGCCCGAGGTTGAAGGCCTGGAAGTTCACTGGAGTGCTACCAGCAGGAGTCTGCGCTGGAAGAATGAAGAAACTGGGGACCTGGAGGCCAGTGTCCAAAAGACAATGGAAGCAAAGGATTTCATCTGCTTAGGGGGGCTGGAGCTCTTCAAAGTGGGAATACCTTCTTTTTTCCCCTTTTATTTCATCCATGCCATAAACCCATTGTTTGATGCCACCCACAGCTGGGGTGGGGCTTCCCCCTCAGTTTGCTGGCCTACATCTCAATCACCTGCAAACACACCAGAAACTGTGCTTTATTAATCTGCTAGGTTTTTCCTAATTCATTCAGGTTGACACATCATGATTAACAATCACACCACATATGTTACTAAGATGATGTAACACGCAAGCTGAGGTGGATAATTAGGGCTAAAGTTGAGGGCTTATTGATTAGAAGTGAGCAGAAGTTTTGAAAGATCAGCATTCCAGTGAGATTAAAGTCATTAAAATAGAACTGATGGAAACATGGCTGGGGGAGGAGCAGAATTTGACAAATAAAGAAGAACTTGAATTGGTGACACAGGCTATGTCTAATGTCAACTGAATCCAAGACAGTAAAGGGTTCGGGAGACTGAGGGGAGATGGGCCTCCTGCCACATACATGTGAAAGGCTGTGACTTAGCATGTCCCAGAGCGTGTCCTGAAGAACGTCTCCAGTCATGGGCTCACACACCTAGTCAAGAATTACTGAAGTTTAAACGTATCCTGAATCAAAGCACCAGGCTTACAGTGTCTAACCAAGTACTCCCTGAATGCTTGAATTACTGAACTTTTTATTCATGCAAGGTTTAAAGTGATGTCTCTAAAGGGGCCGAGGAGATGGCTCAGTGGAATAAGCACTTCCCTGGCAAGCACAAGGGCCTGCCTTCAATCCCCACTTCCACCAAAAAAAAAAAAAAAAAAAAGGTTAAAATGAATGTGCTTCATTAGGTTAATACTCTTAGATTTATCTATTCTATTAAGGTAAACAAAAAACAACATTGTTGTGTTAGCTAATTAGGGTTACATTTTAAGTACTAAGATAATTATCTTAGTCTGCATTAATTTACTTCACTTTGACCATTAAGCAGCCTTCTATTAAAACTAATTACAAGGGCCAGCCAAATATCTCAGTGGATTAAAGCACCTGCTTAAGCAGATGCAGCGGCTAGGATTTGATCCCCAGCACATGCAGCCCCCCCACCCCCAGGGCTGCACTGAGACAGCAATTGAGACTGGGCATGGTGGCGCAAGCCTGTAATCCCAGCTGTTAGGAGGCTGAACACAGGCGGATCATTACAAGTCCAATCTATGTAGTGAGACACTGTAGACCCTGTAGACCCTGTACTAAATACAAAAATAAATAAATAAATAAAAACCCAAAAACTAATTACATTCGTACTGTAGAAATGACATTGAATAATATATTTCTAATGTTAATCACATCAAATATGTATTTCTAATCTTTTTTGCCATAATTTTATTGATAAATGGCAATGAGACAGTTTCAAATCAAATCAGTAGGACAGTTTCAATAATTAACACACTGCATACGTTCTTCTTAGTGGTTAATTGCTGTACAAGATGCGGACTTGATATCCTATTTACAAACACCATTAGAACAAATCATTCTATTCATTAACAGAATGCAACTATGTATCTATCCCAACCACTTTGAATACACAGATACAAAATGAACATTCATCTGTATACCCTTTTTTTGCTAAGTTCCATTATTTGAATATTATAGGTGTGTAAACTCAGCAAAATATTCTAAAAGAATCCAGTAGCCCATAATAGTATTGGGTCTTCCTCTTCACTGACAATGTCAGAAATTGTTGACCTGA
>NW_004524583.1:28683529-28690329 GCF_000260255.1 Octodon degus
GCCCTTGCCGCTTGCCAGGGAAGCACTTATTCTACTGAGCCATCTCCTCGGCCCCCAAAAATCTAATTTAATTATACCTATAAATTATAACTCTATGAACACAACTTAATTATTCCTGAAATATATCTACACATAGTTCATTCTGTAATATGTACTCAGTCTTTTTTTTTTTTGATACAGGAACTTGCTACACAGTTGGACTCATAATGACCCTTTGGTCTCAGCCTCCCCAGCATTGGGATTACAGGTGTGTGCCACCATCCCTGGTTTCAGGCCTGGTATGGTGTACCCTCATTCTGGAGTTGACACAACATGTGGCAGCAGGGATCAAATTCAGGACCTTGCACTTGCCAGGCAAGTGCTTAGACCACCAAGCTCTCTCCCCAGCCTGGATTCCGTCTTTTCTATTAGCCATCTTGTTTTCAGAAGCTCTAAGAAGGAACATGTTAAGGTCTAGATTCCCATCCCTTTAAGAAGGTGTTGGATGCTTTGAGAGGTGGAGCTCAGGGGAAGGTTTTATGTCATGAGGGTTGCTGCTAAAGGGGATGATGTAAGGTCTCTCTCTCTCTCTCTCTCTCTCTCTCTCTCTCTCTCTCCCCCCCCTTCCTCTCCTCTCCTCTCCTCTCCTCTCCCCCTTCCCCATTGCTTCTTCAGTGCTGTGAAGTTAGCAGCTCTCCTCTCCATGGGGTCCCGCCATAATATACTACCTCACTAAAAGCCTAAAATCAATGGGCCCAATCAACCATGGACTGAACCTACAAAATCATGAACCAAAATAAATGTTTCTCTTTTTTTAAAAAAGGTGGTTAACTCAGGTTTTTGTTGTTGTTGTTGTTGTTGTTGTTTTTTTTTTTTTTTACAGTGAAAATGAGCTGACTACCAGTGGGTGAATGGGCAAACTGTAATATATACAAACAATGGAATATTGTTTAGCTCTAAAAACAAATGAGCTAGGGAAAGTAGTGATCTGCAAACAATTCAACCTCTCTGAGACCCAAAATCCAGACACTGGAAAATGACAACTTGTCAAATAAAAATGATGTAGATCACCAGGAATCAGGAATGAATTGACAGAAGACATTGGAAGCTTCAGAGAAGACACAGAAATGGTCCATACCACATGAAAAGAAGGAAACAGTTTGGACCCTCTCTCCTCTGATCTGGTGGCTCACAGGGAGAGTGACAGGGTGCCCAGAATCAAAATGCCCAGGGCTTCAAGATCCAGGGAGAAACACCAGTGGAAACTACAGTCTTTGTGAATTGCAGAAGCAGTGCGGGGTTTTGCTCTGAAGGGCTTCTTCCTTGTGGCACGAACAGTGGGACAAGAAGTCAAGCACAGGTGTCCACCGCATCACCAGGTGGTGCTTAATCAGGTGCCACTTCAGGCAGGAGTTGATTATTTAAGTCTGGGACTCAGAACAATTAACAAAGAACGTCACTTCAGGACTCTCAACAATAGCCTCCCCCAGTGACTGGGTGAGAGAAAGCCTTAGGAGATAGCCAGATATGGGGATCTGACTAAGAATAGATCCTCCGAGAAACTTAAACTCGGGCCTACCCTCCAAACACCATAGTGAGAAGACAGTCCAGAGCCCAACCTGAGTTGTGCCCAGAAAAGGCTGGCTATTAGACTGGCTCTGAGCATTCAGGTCTTGAACCATTGTCCTGATGCCTACACTAAACACAGATCTGAGACGCAACTGCCTTCCTTATTCTGTTCATCCAAAAACAACAACAAGAAAAAAATTCTGTGTATTTTTGGTGGTTTCCTCCTAGGATCTGCGGTTTTAGAATTTATTGTCTTGCTTTTCTCTGCTTGTCTTTTTAGCCTGTGAGTTTGTGAGGTGCACTTCCTACTCCAGAAGTCCCACTTTTACTCCTGGATGTGTCAGTGTCCACACTGAGACATGTCCTTGTGAAGAATGGCAGCTGGGAATTAGATAAACCCTCACTGGTGGGGAGGTCTTGGACAGGCCCACTGGATCCTCTCGGCAGTCTTCTGGATAAGGATGGGCAGCCAGGACTCAGCTGAGCTCTGTCAATGATGAGAGCGAAGCAGGTCAAGGCCTATCAGATCTCCCTGGCAGTCTTAATTGTGAGGATGGGTGGCCAGGACTCAGCTGAGCTCCAGTGAGGGGGGTGGGAGGATGGTGAGGCAATGCCCACAGTTCCCCTCAACAGTCTTCCATGTGAAGACAGGTAGCAGGGATTCAAACAAATTCTTGTGAGGTTGGAAGGGTGGGGCAATGTTCACTAGGTCCTCTCTGCAGTTGTTAGGGTGAGGGTGGTGATCAAATCAGATCAGCTCCCTCAAGGATGAGGTGGGGCAGGGCCAGGCCCACCAGGTCCCCTCAGCAGTCTCCTGGGTGACAATGGGTGGCCAGGTCTTAGATGAAGTCCGGTGAGTGAGAGAGGGTGGTCCAGTAAGGCTCACTGGTAAGCTTCTGGGTGAGGATGGGCAGATGGGGCTCTTCCAAGCTCAGGTAAGGATGAGGGCAGAGAGGTAAGGTCTACCAGGTACTCTTGGCAGTCCTCTGGGTGAAGATGAGTGGATGGGACTGTGACAAGATCCCATGACGATGAGGGGCTAGGAAAGGTCTATCAGATAGCCCCAGCAGTCCTCCAGGTAGGTTGTGCACCTAGCCCTTAGAAGAGCTGTCACAAGGGTGATAGGGGCAGGTCAAGGTCCACCAAGACTCAACAGTAGTCCTCTGGGGGAGAACTGGGGGTCATGTCTCAGATGAGCTCCTGCAAGGATGAGGGGTGTGAGGGACAAAGCAGTCCCTGGGCAGTCTTCAAGTTGAAGATGTGCTGCTAGGACTCATATGAGCTCTGGCAAGGGAAGCAGGATGGGACAAGTCCTACCAGATCCCCTCAGCAGTCTTCCTGGTGAGGATGGGTGGCAGGGGCTCATATGAACTCTGTGAGTGTCAAGGTGGAGGGTGTCAAGGCCCACCAGGTCCCCTTGGCAGCCTTAAGGGACAAGATAGGCAGGACTGAGACAAGCTCCAGAGAGGGTGGCAATGAGGAGTAAGGTCCACCAGGTCCCTTCCACAGTCTTCTGGATGAGGACAGGTGGCTAGGGTCAGCTGAGCTCCAGTGAGGGTAATGGGGAAATGGCTGGGTGGCAAAACCCAGCATGTCTACTGGACAGTCTTATAGTTGGGGATGGGCAGTAGAGGCTCAGCCTAGAACAGGCAAAAATGAATGTGGGCAGGGCAAGGCCCACCAGGTTTCCCCAGCTGTACTCTGTGTCAGAACGTGCAGCCAGGGAGCAGTCCAGCTCTGGTGAGCATGCCAGGGGAGGGGGGTGGGGTGGAGCAGTGAAGTGGTGGCAAGGCCCACTAGGTCCTGCCAACAGTCTTCTGGGTGAGGATGGGAGGCCAGGGAACAGCCAAGCTCCTACATGTGTAAGGGTGGGTGGGGTTAGGCCCATCAGGTCCCCTCAGCAGTTCTCCAGGTAAGAATTTGTGGCCAGGGCTCAGCTGAGCTCCTGCAAGGGTGATGGTGGCAGGGTTAGGCCCACGAGCTCTCCTCTACAGCCTTCCAATTGAGGATGTCAGCTGAGCTCTGGCTAGTGTATGTGTGGGCGAGTGAGGCAAGGCCTACCAGCTCCCTTCAGCAGACTTCCTGGTGGGGCTGGAAGGCCAAGACTCAAAGAGATCCAGTGAGGGTGAGGGGGTGGCTGGACAAGAGCCACCCAGTCTCTCTGCATACTTCAGGATGTATATGGGCAGCTGGAACTCAAATGAGCTCAGGCAAGGCCCAACAGGTCCCCTCAGCAGTTTTCCAGGGGAGGACAAGCAACCAGGACTCAGCTGAGTTCAGGCAAGGTGGGGGTGGGCATACATCAAGCCTATCCAGGTCCCCTCAACAGTCTTCCAGTATGGATGGGTAGCTGGAACTCAGACAAGCTCCTGCAATGGTGGTGGTAGGTGGTCAGGGCAAGGCTCACCAGATTCCCCCAGCAGTCCTCTGGGGGAGAACAAGCAGCCAAACTCTGAGGAGCTCCCACAAGTGTGAGGGTAGGTGGCGCAAGGCCCATCAGGTCCTCTTGGCAGTCTTCTGGGTGAGGATGGGTGGCTGGGACTCAGACAAACTTTGGCAAGTGTTGGAGGGCAGTGGAGGTCAGTAAGATCTTCTCTGAAGCTTATAAAAGCCATTTGTGACAAACGAGTGTCCAATATCATATTAAATGAGGAGCTGAGCGTGATGGTGCATACCTATAATCCTAACACTTGGGAGCTGAGGCAGGAAGATTGCTGTGAATTCATGGCCAGCCTGGGTTATAAAGTGAGTTCAAGGCCAGCCTGAACTGTATAGTGAAACCCTGTCTCAAAAAGACAAAGGGGAGAGAGAGAGACAGACAGACAGACAGAGAGAGACAGAGAGAGAGAGACAGAGGCAGAGGCAGAGACAGAGAGGGAGGGAGAGAGGGAGGAGAAAGGAAGGAAGGAAGAAAGGAAGGAAAGAAGGAAGGAAGGAAGAAGGAGGGAGGGAAGGAAGGAGAGCTAAAAATTTTCCTTTAAAATCAAGAACAAGATAAGGGAGCTAGGGATGGTGGCACACACCTATAATCTCAGCTCTTGGGAGGCTGAGGTGGGAGGATCAGCATGAGGTTAAGGCCAGCCTGAATTACAGAGTGAGATTCCCGTGTCAAAAAGGAAAAAAATGAGCAGCATGGAGGAAGGTGGCCTCTCCCTTTGCCATCCCCACTGTGGGCACCCAGCGACCTGCACTGGAGGCCCAGAGAATGGCTACTTTCCCTCACTGTTCCCATGGCCAAGGTGAACTGCTCAGGAAAACATAGACTCAAGGGAATATGAGCAATGCACTAGGGCTCCAACTAGGGCACACAGGATGGACAGGTGGGACTGGTGGCATGAAGAGTTCAAAGCAATAATAACAATGTGAGCCAACAGGTGGTGAATTAGGTGAAACAGTGTTGTGCTTGGGAACAATGACACATTGAATATAAGCAGATGAGTGGGGCTGTCCTTTTCTTTCTCTGTCTTTCTTCTTATCTTTTTTCTCTTTTCTAAATGACTGGGGAGAACTCTAGCCACAAAAATCTAATCCCATCCCCCAAATCCAGAGACCAAGTTCAGATAATCCCTTGCTTACTATCTCATTCTTTCTCTTGTACTCTAGTCTAGTTTGCGAAATTGTGAATGGTCATCCTCTGTCCTCTATCCTTGCTTCTACTTTCTTTTCATTTATCTTTTTCTGTCAACTATTCTTAAATTTCCCCACCACAGGGTAAATCCACTCTACTGATGAGAAACACTCTGACTACAAGCTCCCAATTTACAGTTGGATCTGCTATATAATTGTAGATCTTGTTCCTATGGTTTAAGGTAAAAAATTAATAGCTATTACAGTTTGTCAGTTTCTAAACTGTGCTTAATGCTGTTGTTATTGTTAATTATACTATTTTAGCTATCTATTGTAATCAGTTGTTCTCCCTTCTGTAACAATGCTGGGAAGCTCTGGGATAAAAACATTACCACAGCCCAGCACTAAAGAACTGGGGGATTAGCCAACAAGAACCAACACTTAATTAACTGGAAAGGTAGGACTTTGAAATAGACACAAGCCAAGAACCTCCTACACACAGAAGACTTCCCTGAGGAACAGACTTTTCCTAGAGACAACTTGATACTATTGATAAAGCTACATACTGCAAAAACTTACCAAGATTAACACAGAAAACAAGATAAAAATGTTGAAATAGAAAATGACAAAAATCAGAAGCAAGATACAATCTCAGCAAAAATGCAGGGGACAACAAGATAGGAGAAAATGGAAAATGTACACTTGGAAATTCTTTTCTTAAATTTCATTTTATTTTATTCTTTTTCACACCTGGAAATTCTGAAATGATAGTGACTGGAGTAAAGAAACATCAGTCAGGCTACAGAAGAAATCAAATCAGGAATAACCTCTCAGGTTAAAAAAAAAATCAAAATATAAATGAATTGTTCAGCAAATCCAGAATGAAGATAGATAGAAAACATAAGTGATGATAGGAAGATGAAGGAAAATTCAAATGATAATATAGAAAAGAAATAGAATACATAAAATTATACAAAGGAAAAATCCCACTGAGGCTAGAAAAGCACTTCAACAAAACTGAAAACACACTACTCTAAGACTGCGAAGATAGGATCACAGCTAACAACCCCAAAAGGAAAGATCTCTTAAAAATGCAAGGGATCAAGAAATAAAAAATCAACATCCACAAGATGATACAAAGAAATGATATAACATTGATAGGTGTCAATGAAAAAGGAGGAAGCAACAGAAATGACATAAAAATTATTTGCAGAAGTAATAGCAGAAAATTTCCCAAGCATGAGAAAAGAATCAAACATATATATAAGTGAGGCATATAGAATTCAAATTAGCATTAACCAAAATAAAACAACACCCAGACATAGAATAATCAAGACACTAGAAATTCAGTACAAAAACAAAATATTAAAAGCTATTAGAGAAAAGAAATTTCCTATAAAGGAAATCCCATCAGAATCACAACACACTACTCAACACAAAGCCTCAAGTCAAGAAGAACTTGGAGTGAAGTGATTCAGGTCCTAAAAAAGAAAGGAAAGAAGGAAGGAAGGAAGGAAGGAAGGAAGGAAGGAAGGAAGGAAGGAAGGAAGGAAGGTAACACTCATAAATATGTATGCACCAAACACGGGAGCATCCAACTATATAAAGCAAATCTTAATGGACATGAAAAATCTAATATCCAATACCACAATATTAACAGGAGACCTTAACACACCCTTATCTCC
>NW_004524583.1:28698534-28699758 GCF_000260255.1 Octodon degus
AAAAAATAAAATATATTTTAAAAATAGGCATAAAGAATTATATAATTCGTATGTTTACACATAAATCCAGAAATCTAACCATAAACAGCTTTGTAGCAGGACAGTCCCACAACATTCTCCTTCTGAGTTTAATATGTTTCTTTTATGCAGCATTTTGTTTTTGGATTTTGTTTATTAATCCACTCTCTGCTAATCTGTTTCTTTTGATTGGTGAATTGAGGCCATTTACTCTGATGGTTATAACTGATATGTGTTGGTTTATCTTTGTCATGTTATTTTCCAGCTGTAGGTTCCGTACCTTTTCCACCTTTTTAATTACTTGCTTTGTATGGTGGTTCCTTTCTGCTCTTCTTCAAGTTGTGGTTGTTTCTGTCTTTTTCTAAACTATCTGTTAGCACTCTTTGTAGGTTTGGTTTGGTGGTCATGAATTTTTTCAATTGTTCTTTGTTACAAAGAATCATATCTTTCCAATGAATTTGATTGATAGTTTTGCAGGTTACATCAATCTGGGTTGGAAGTTATTTCATTTCAGGACCTGAAATATTTCATTCAAGCTCTTCTTGATTTCATGGTTTGTGATGAGAAATCTGCAGTAATTCTTTTTTTTTTTTTTTGGAACCAGGTATTGAACTCAGGCCACTGCGCTTGCCAGGCAAGTGCTTATTCCCCTGAGCCAGCTCCCTGGCCCTTCTGCAGTAATTCTATTGGGCTTTTTCTGTAGGTGGTCCCTTTCTTCTGTCTAACAAATTTTAATATTGTATTCTTTTGCTCAATTTCTGAGTTCTTGATTATTATGTTTCTAGATGTAGATTTATTTTGATTGTGGCTGTTTGGAGTTCTGTATGCCTTGCTTTTCTGTATGTCAGTTTCTTTTCACATGTTTGGAAAATTTTCCGCTAGTACTCCTGCATAGTCTTTTATATGTTTGTGCTGTTTCTTGCTACTTCATTGACACTTATTATTCTCACATTATATTTCTTTGCATTGTCTTATAGCTGCTGAATTGTTATTTTCTAGTTCCTTGTTAGTTAATGTCCTGATATCTGTTAGAATCTGTTTGATGCATTTTAGTTCTCTCCTATATTGTTTATTCAATGTTTCCATCATTTTCCTATTCCCTTCTTTTTTTTAAATGTATTTGGTACAGGGTCTCAATATGCAGCTCAGACTCATAGTGATCCTCCTGTTTTCAGCCTCCCCAGTGCTGGGATTACAGACATGCAC
>NW_004524583.1:28705066-28705937 GCF_000260255.1 Octodon degus
TATTTAAGTGGATGCCACTTGAAGTTATACTCATAAGTGAAATAAACCAGACCCACATGTGTAAGTATCGTATAGTCTCCCTAGTGTAAGAACTCAAAAGAAGAAATAAAAATATAAAGGTATAACACAATTTAAAGGAAAGTGAGAATTTAAGGATTAAACAATGAAGAGAGGGCAAGGAGAAAAGCTAGGAAACGTGACAGGGGAAAGCCATACATTTATAAGCACAAGATGATTAAGGCAATGATCCTGAGAATCGTCAGCAGGTTTTTGAAACTAGCACTTAATTGGTAGGAGTCTCACCCTGAGTAACTATATATTGCTGATACCTGTGAACTAAGCAACTGCACTGGAGATAGCAATGTGTAATACTAGGGCCATGCTAGGAATGCCTGTCATTCTGGTCTTCTAAATATGTACTGCTTCTAATGTCATATCAATTACTGCTATACTGGGCCTGGGTAGATAGCTCAGTAGAATAAGCACTTGCCTGGGAAGCACAGGGTCTTGAGTTCAATCCCTGATACAGCAAAAAAACAAAAAACAAACAATAACCAAAAAAATGCTGCTATACTGTTTCTCAAGTAAATGTTTATTTTTTAGAAAAAGGGTAATAAATGAAAATAAGAGACAAGAAAAAAAAATGTCACAGGACTGTCCTGCTACAATGTTGTATATGGTTAGTTTTCTAAATTTCTGTAAAAATATGCAATTATTCCTATTTTTAAATTTTTAAAAATTTTTTGGTGTTTTCATCACATTCTGTAGGGATTTAAAGTTTAACATTAATAACTGACGGAAAATACTTGTTCCGTGTTATGTCTAAGATGTTTGATATTCAGATAGTGAGGTTAAGCTCAACTGCCTATGT
>NW_004524583.1:28706527-28708355 GCF_000260255.1 Octodon degus
CCACTACTATTATGGACTACTGGACTATATGGGATTATTTGCTGAATTCACACACCTACAATATTTAAATGGCAATGGAATACCCATCTCTGACAAAACCAATCAACAAAAGGGGATACAAATGAAGGACCATTTTTTATCTTTATATACAAAGTAGTTAGGATAGATATACAGCTACTTTTTCTTAATTCATTGAGAAGAAAGACTTGTACTAATAGTGTTTGGACAAGCTATCATGTCTACATCTTGTACTATGAATAACTACTAAGAAGACAATAATATGCAATATATTCATTATTTTAACTGTCCTAACCTGTTTTGAAACTGTCTCATTACTGTTTGTTTCTCAATAAAATTAATTTAAAAAAATTTTTTTTTAAATTTAAAAATCGGGAAAATACCAAAAGTTCAAGGAAGTAAAGCTCAGTACTTAGAAATGCTCCTTTGATTCCAGGACTTTATGTGGCTTTATTGCTAACATAATAATAGCCCTTTAATTGTACTCTTTTACTGAGAGCATGGACCCAAAGAGTGGGGCTGAGTCAATAACTAATACCCTCATTGTGCCCAGTCTCTCAGACACCATGGGAGAGAAGGCTGCACTGTCACTCTAAGAATGACAAGGGAACAACACATATATGCGGACCAGACTGATTGGGAGGTCTGCACACATGAGCATATGAGCTTCAAGACTTGAGCACAGGGACAACCCCATGGTGGTGGTGGTGGCGAGGACCCGGGCTGGAGGGGCTGCTCAGCGTCCAGCTGGAAGCCAGGCAGAGACCTCCAGTTGCCAAAGCAGGGGTCCGCGACCCCTCGCCTGGTGCCGGGTGTGTTGGCAGGAAGGGGACGCACAGTAAACAGCAGACGCCACCAGGCTTGTGGTTGGATCCTCAGCCTCTCTTCCTTGGTTCGGTGTTTTCTTGGCAAGAATTCCTCCTGAGCTTTTCACTTACAGATTTAGGAAGGAGACTAGGAGGTCCAGGATGTGGACCTTGAGCTTCTGCTGTGGGCAGGCAGTGATGGTAGGCGTCGGGAGCGGTGGAGAGTCCAGAGGCGGTGGAGTGAGGAGAGAGGGTTAAGAAGAACAGCGCATCCACTGCGTGGTGCTATCGTGCTGAGGACAAACTATGTTTATTATCTCGTTTCACGTTCACTACAACCTTTACAAAGTACAGGCCATGAACCCCTCATTTCCTAAAAATGCACTCACGATTTGTAATCTGGACCAGGTCACGCGCCCAGTTGAGCCTGGATTTCCACCCCGTTAAGCGTGACACCACTAGTCAGGCATCTCTGTTAAAGTTTAGTTATGATTAAACCTAAGAAGAAAATCAGGTTTCATCCTGGGACCTTAGCAGTCAACTTCTTCCTTGAAGCACCTTTAAGAGTTCTTCTGCAGCTTATTAGTATTGCACTTCCTTCCTAGGAAGAAGGCTACCACTTAGCGTTTCTTGCCGTCTTACTCATTAATAAGTCTGTTAGAAGAGTCTCACTTGGAGCCGTTGGAACTTTTAAAGGTGGTGTTCCCCCAGCCAGCTTCTGTAGCCTCGCAAGCAGTGTGTGTGGTTCAGGACAGAGATGCTTGAAGAGTGAGGTGACAGCTAGGACTGGTTCTGGTCTTCTTGCTGTCAAGAAATTTGAGACATGTTAGCCAAGCAATGGCCGTGACTCATCCACATGGCCGACACTGACAACGGATCTACAATCTGAGGTACAGGATCTCAGGATGAATCCTGAGGGGATTTCACTGACCTTCTCAGACCCAAAAGCTACAACTCTTGTTGCATAGGTCCTGCTTTACCTTGGTCTTAACCATCCAGCAGAA
>NW_004524583.1:28709675-28710363 GCF_000260255.1 Octodon degus
TGGTTTCAAAAGATAGTGAGTGAATGACCAACTCTTTCTACCCCTTCAGCGGCAGTGTAGAGTAATGGTTACAGGTGTAGGCTCTATAACTGCCTCGATTGGCTTGGAGTTCTGGCCCCATACTTACCTGCCATGTGATCTTGGACAGGTTACCAAGCTTTTCTACCTTAGTTTCCTGTAAAGTAGGAACAGTATTAGTTCTTTGCTTATAGGGTTGTTCTGAGGATTAAATGGGTTTATATTATTTTTTGTTTTTCTTGTTTTATTTTGGTGGGGGGAGTAGGGGCTGGCTCAGGCTGCCTTAAGGCCAGATCTGGGGATCGAACTGTGATTCCCTGTGCCTGACTGGGTTTGTCCAAGTAGGCACTTAAAACAACCGAGCTAACTCACAAGCCTATATTATTCTTATAATAATAACTTTTTTGAGACAAGGTCTTGCTATGCAGCCTAGGTAAATCCTTCTACCTGAGCCCCCTGAATACTAGGATTACGGGCATGTGCTGCTAAACCTGGTTTGCATAATTTTTTATGTGATGACCACTAGTTTAGTGAAGTTCTTTTCTTTGGATTTTTTTGTTTTTTATTATTTTTTTTTTTTTTTGAGATGGGGGCCTCACTGTGTAGTACAGGCTGGCCTTGGACTCACAGTGATCCTCCTGCCTCAGCCTCTGGAGTGCTGGGATTATAG
>NW_004524583.1:28711853-28713190 GCF_000260255.1 Octodon degus
AAGACTCTAAGCTTTGCATCTGCTCAAGATGGGACCACTTGTTCAATGCCACCTGTACACCACACTCAGCATCAAACAGTAGGGCAAGATCTGTGACGGGATCCTGGAAGGAGGCCAGCTCAGCAGCCCTGAAGCCCGCCTCTTGCCCCTCTTACTACAGTCAGGTGCCAAGGTCAGAGCGTGGTGAGAAGCAAGACAGTTTGTGGAGGTCTGCCTTGTGTTGGAGGAACAGGGCTTTGGAGAGCGAAGGAGCCGGAAAGTGAAAACCCTCAGCCTAAAGCTCAGAGACTGGCCGCAGGAAGCCCGAAGAAGCTCATGGTGCAGCTTGACAACAGCAATGACTTGAGCAGGCATATAAAGGTGAGTTTTATGCTGCCTGGGACACAAGATCCTGTAAATAGCAACAGATAAAATACGGATTAGGCTACTGTGCAAGTGAGACTGAAAATTATTCATTGACAAATCTCTTGGTTTTGGGCAGGATATTGTCTCTCTGCCCCTTCGCTTCACTCCCACTGTCCCTGTCCTAATTCAGGCTCATATCACCATCTCCTTCTAGGGTAGAGACACCTTACATTTCTAAATATACAATTTATCAAGTGTCTCAATGCTGACGGAATCAAATGCAAATTTCCTAACCTGACATTTAAAGTCCTGCATACCAGAACTCACATTTTCTTTGTTTGTTTGTTCTCTTTTATCCTTGTGGTGCTGATGATTGTACCCAAGGCCTCATGCATGCCAGGCAAGTGTTCTACCACCAAGCCACACACCATAGCCCCCGAGCTCACATCTTACCCCATGCCCTGTTGAGATCCTCAGACCTTGAACAGTCCAAGACTGACAAACCCAAGGCCTCTTGTTTTTCTTTTCTTTTTTTTTTTTTCTTTTCTTTTCTTGCGTGCTTGCTTTCCTGTTGTTTGTCCATTTCTTCATCTCTGAGCTGTGATTTCTCAACTACTCTCGTTATAGAGCTTCCTATGGCTATCACAAATGACCACACTTGGGTGGCTTAAAACAAGAGAAACTTATTTTCTCATAATTCGGGAGGCCACAATTTCCGAATCAAGGTATGTCCACAGTGGCTCTTTCTGGAAGACATGAGGAGACTGCCCTGTGCTTCTCTCTCAAGTTCCAATAGCCTTAGCCTAGCTTGGTGGTCCTTGGCTTGGGCCTGGCAGCCTCTGCTTCCTGTCTTCATGTGGCTTTCTTTGATTTTCACTGCTTCAAACTTGCCTCTGTCTTTGTAATACAAGGACACCTACAATTAGGATGAGGGACCACCCTAAATCTGGGATGATCTCATCTTAATAATCTTTTTTTTTTTTTTTTTTTTT